>NC_136412.1:297594120-297956620 GCF_051521515.1 Lactuca serriola
CTTGGGTCTAGCAGGGTATTATCGGATATTCATCTAGGATTTCTCCAAGATAGACGTACCTTTGACTTTCTTGACTAGGAAGAATGTGACTTTTCGGTGGGGCCCGGACCAGCAGTTGGCTTTCGAGACCGTGAGACAGAGATTATGTGAGGCCCCGATTTTAGCTCTACCTGAGGGATTTGATGATTTTGTGGTGTATTGTTATGCGTCTATCTCAGGTTTAGGGGCAGTTTTGATGCAAAGAGGAGATGTGGTCGCGTACGCCTCGAGGCAGTTGAAGCCTCATGAGGCGGACTACCCCACTCACGACCTGGAATTGGGGGTGGTTGTGTTTTCCTTCAAAATATAGAGGCACTATTTATACAAAGTTCGGTGCACCATATTTACTGACCATAAAATTTTGAAGTATTTGATGGATTAGGAGAACCTGAACATGTGGTAGAGGAGGTGGTTCGATGTACTGAAGGATTATAATTGCGCGATCTTGTACCACCCAGGGAAGGCCAATGTGGTGGCCAATGATTTGAGTCGTAAGGCAACGAGTTCTCCGATTAAGGATGTTTGTTTGAGGATGACGGTGATTTACCCCTTATTGGATATGATCAAGGAGGCGCAGGTTGAGGGTTTGAAGAAAGAGAACTGGAAGATAGAGCGGATTTGAGGTCAAGTTCCCTTGTTTGTTCGGGATGGTCGAGGTCTTTTGACTTAATGTGGTCGGGTATGGGTACCGGTATCCGGGGGTGTGAGATAGAAGATGTTGGAGGAGGAAAACAAGGATACAAAAATGTACAAAGATATGAGGTTGAGTTACTGGTGGCTCTGCATGAAGTAAGAGGTCGCTTGGTTTTGTGGAGCGGTGCTTTCTTGTAGGAAGGTCAAGGCTGAACATCATAGGCCTCACGACAAGATTCAACCGCTACCCATTCCCATGTGGTAATGGGAAGAGATTACCATGGACTTCATCACGAAGTTACTGAGGACGACGAGGGGTGTGGATGCCATTTGGGTTATTGTGGACAGATTGATGAAGAGTGCCCATTTTATTCCGATCTCCGAGAGTACCTCTGCTGAGAAATTAGCAGATATCTATGTACGAAAGGTGGTGGTCAGGAACGGAGTGCCAGTATTTGTGGTCTCAAACCGCGATGTCTGTTTTACCTCCAGGTTCTGGAGGAAGTTTCATGAAGAATTGGGCACCCAGTTACATTTCAGCACCGCTTACCACCCTCAAACCGATGACCATAGCGAGCAGACGATCCAGACGCTCGAGGATATGCTGCGGGCATACATATTGGATTTTGGAGGGAGTTGGGATACATACCTCCCACTAGCAGAGTTTTCATATAACAATAGCTATCATGCTAGTATCGACCGACCCCCGTTTGAAATGTTGTATGGTCGGAGGTGTAGATCCCCAGTTTGTTGGGGTGAGGTTGGGCACCGAGTCATGGGAAGCACCGATGTGGTGCTTAAGACTACCGAGTTGATCCAACAAGTGCAGGACAGTCTGCGGATCGCGCAGAGCCATTAGAAGAGCTATGCAGACCAACGTTGCTCGGATCTAGAGTACCAGGTGGGAGAATTCATTTTGCTGAAAGTGTCACCATGGAAGGGTGTCATTAGGTTTCGGAAGAGGGGCAAGTTAGGGCCCCAATTTAATGTTCTGTTCAGGATTTCTGCCCTGGTGGTCAAGGTGCATATCATTTGGACCCTCCGGACGAGCTTAGCCAGATTCACAACACCTTCCTTGTGACAACTCGAAATTTATTCCGTTACGAAATCCCATTTCCGTTAATAGAATACGTTATTTTACTATTATTATTAAGATTTCCGTTAACATTTGGGTTAGACAAATCAACTAATAATTTATTTATTTTAGTGTCATAATGAAATAAATAAAAACACGTGTAATACCCTCAAATTTATTTGGGAAAAAATTTTAGTTTACAACTAAGCCGGGTTACGACCATTTAATCGGGTAAAAATTTAAATTCCCTTTAACGTCGGTATGGGGTAGATCCCCACTTGGCCACCCACTCAAGCCTTATATAAGGGTTGAGTGGTCACCAACTTAAACTTTTTACCACTCTAGTCACTCTCTCTCTCTCTCTCTCTCTCTCTCTCTCTCTCTCTTCAAGGCTTGATTCTTCCAAAAACCCGCAAGTTTTAGCTCCTAAACTATAAGTTCTCTTACCCTTGAAGTGTTTTAGACATTAAACATTATGTTTGAAGGCTTGGAAGAGGGTTTACGGCCCAAGAACATTCTTAGGCCGTAAAATCCCTCAAATGATGCAAAATGAGCCAAAACCCCTTACTTAGCCTTAGACCATAACTTAGAAACTTGCATAAATGACCTAAGGACCCCAAATCACGAAATGGATGGAGTAGCCATGAGTTTACTGCCGTAAACTCATGTGTTTATTGTAGTAAACTCCCAAGAACCATTCAAGAATCGTAAACACCCCAAAAGGGTGTTTTGATGACTGAACTCTCTATCTAGCATGATTTATGGACTAGGAACTTGCTTGGATGATCTAGGAACCCCAAAATTCGAAGTGGATGAAGAAACCATGATTTGCTGCCGTAAACTCATGGGTTTATGGTAGTAAACTCCCCAAAAAGGGTCCAAGGACCGTAAACTCCAAAAATAGGGCAATTCATGCCCTAACCACTTCCTAAACTCTTGAAATCGACCCTAGAACTTTCCTTGGTTAGGCATGAAGCTTAAAAGCACACAAATACACTTCTCCCATGAGTTTACGGCTGTAAACTCATGGGGGAAAGGGTCCCTCAACCGTAAACTCACCTAAGGTGAGTATTTGAGGAGTAAACTCCATAGTGAGGTCATATACTCCTTAGATGCAACCCTTGGCACTCCTAGCACTTAAAACATAGTGTTTTATGCATTAGGGTGTAATTACTTACTTATTTAATGAATAAATAACTAATTAGACACCATTATGTTTCACTAAATGTTCATAGGATCCGTGTGAGTGTTCAAATTCTCATTTGACACCTAGCATCCTACCCGGCATTTTCATCCGCTCAACTCACTGCAGGTGATTTCATACCCCTTAATTAACCTTTTAATTG
This sequence comes from Lactuca serriola, assembly GCF_051521515.1. Taxonomy (NCBI): domain Eukaryota; kingdom Viridiplantae; phylum Streptophyta; class Magnoliopsida; order Asterales; family Asteraceae; genus Lactuca; species Lactuca serriola. Next base: position 297,597,214 of record NC_136412.1, read on the forward strand.
TTTTTAAATGATTTTATGGGGGGGGGGGATACAAGTTGAATCCAACAATTTATAGTATCAATCACATGTGATTTGTAACTTACAATCAAAAAGGGATTCTATACTTTTAACCGTTTTACCTTCAAGAACTGTTTTCATTATTTATCAAACTCATTTTTATGTAAATTGATACAAAAACTATTTTCAAACTCTTTTAAACTTCTTATGTTCCTAAAAATATATCCACACCAATATATTTATATAAGTAAGACTTGAAGGACTTAGGACTGATAGCTCGCCTTATTACCTGTTCTTGTTTGATTGGGGTCTTGGGGTATATTGTTATCTGTCTGACTGTCGTTGAACTCTTAGTTATATATCATATGTATTTGGGTTGGATATGAATACCTCCGTTTATTTCAATATTTAAGAGTATCCAAGAACGACTACAACATGCTAGTTAACTATAATAGGTGTAGTTAAGGTTTTCCACTCCTCGCTACCATTACTATGATACTTACCACGGTTAGTGATATTATGTGTCGCTACATATTAAGTACTATACAAGAAGAATACTATATGAAATAACAGAAGAATACTAAATAATACCTTATACCGAGAAGCACACTATACACTAATACAAGAGAACATACTAAAACAGAATGTGAGGCACTATCTCTTTATACGGCACTTTACTGCGCCTTCATCGTGTAACCTTAGTCTCCTGGAAGGAGAGCGGGCTCTACGTGTATAGATCTATACCGGGCGGATACTCAGACATCCCGAATGCTAGCTACAGTCCGATCCGACTAGGCCCAGGGATGATAACATGCTACCACACTACATATGACTTGGAGTGTCCTGATGACATTCAGTCGCCTATCCGCATGGTTACATACACATTTACATTCGGAACCCTAATATAACAAATTACAAATTAAAGGTAAAATAGACTCCCCGAGGTTTATTAAATACATATCGCTATCTAGAGTCTTCGGTTAGTTACCATCCAGTCGGCAGTAATACTGCTAAATAATACATTATTTTCCCATTTACTCTGGTCAAATGGAGTTCAAATTATATGTTTATAATTATGAGCCTAATTGGGAAAACTTTTACACACTCAGAGGATCACACTTACATGTAACCAAGTCTTGGCTAAAAGACTACTTTTATTAGAAAATATGGGATTTTCTAGAGATTCACACTAATTTCAAACTTAATAACGACTTTCATGTTATACGATTGTAAACATATTTATACAAGCAATGACACTAAATTCTTATGAACTCACCAGCTTTATGCTGATACTCGTTTTCAAAATAACTTGTATTCTCAGGTCGGCAATAGACAGGTACAGATGCAGTTTTTGAGAAGACAGAGCACATACAAGACTCGTCTTTATTTTGATTATACTTTTGGTGTCTAACAAACTGTATAGAACACGCTTGTATTACAATTTCTACATTAATGTAATGAATGTTGCTGCTTGTTTTTACTATTATGCATTGTTATGATACTACACATGACGTCCTCCATCCCAGAACGTATTCCGCCGTTCTCGGTTTTGGGGTGTGAAAGATTGGTATCAGAGCATTGTTTATAGTGAATCTAGTATATCAACCCATAAAAGATATACGAACTATAAACACTTCGGGACTAAAACACTCTGACCAAGAATATATACTTTTAAATGCTAATATATTCAATTAAGTATATATATATATATATATATATATATATATATATATATATATATATATACATTCACCAATACAAAGGGTCAGTATCATACTAGAACAGAACAAAAGTATTAAGATTGTTGAACAACACAATTAGGCTTAGAGACATATAGTCACATCTGGTTGGATGTAGCGTGATCAACTACATTTTCCTAGGAGTGACTAGCATGTGCCTAAGACTGATTGTGGTGTTGCAACAAGTCTAAAAACTTACCAACACTACCATAAGAACGTTAGAACAAAAATACTATAGGAGTATTCTGCATTCTATTAACTACATATGTGATAACTAAAAAGGGTTGTTACTAGTAGGGAAATAGTTGCTAAGTGGATACACCACAGTTACATGCGACTACGACGCTATAGATTTAGAATCTGTGACCTTTGCTTCATTTCCTGTTCTTGTTTGATTGGGGATCTGGAGTGAGGGTCGCTTATTCGAAGGACAATCTTGCTTCGGTTACATGTAATTGGTATGCACTATGCAAGTATTGGTCCAACTAATAACGAACATCTTATAAGTATCCTAGATTAGTACATCTATTAACCTTTCTTACCCCATTCTCGCGTAGATAGCATGGTTGGCTTCCACCTTCCCGTCGATCCGTATTATCCAAACCAACGCAATGGAGGATGGCTCGATGAGGAGCCAGAAGATGATCACCCGATCCCTTTGGATGATCACCGTGCTGAAGGCTTTTTGGATGACTCCGACTCCGATCCAGAAGTCAACAAACTGCCCCCAATAGCTCCAAACCCTAACCCCCGTCCGACATTTCAAGGTCCCACTCCCATGTGGGTAATAACCTTGAACTGATGGAGCGACGAGCAGGGTCAGCCTTTACCTTTCAACGGGGATCGAAGTGTGTACAACATAAGCGAGGGAGGTTCAGCGGACCGAGTCTTGCCCATCATGGTCCGAAGGATTGCCAGGAATGTCGATCAAGGTTAAACAGCTATTGGCCGAGTTGTGGAAGTTAATGCCAACTCTAACCTCAACACTGTTCGCGTCCGCCAACTGGAAGAAGCTATAGATAGGACGAGGAGGACCAATGAGGCTCTGCAGCAACAGCTAGCTGCATCCCGAGCCGAAGTCAGGGAACTCTGGGCGCGTCAAAGAGCACAAGAAAGACATCTTCAAGAAGTTATGCGCCAACTAGCTGATCTTAGGGTCCGCCCAAGGGATACCCGTCACCAGTAGAAGATGTCCACTTATCTCACTCTTTTGTTTAAGGACTAGCCTTTCCTTTCCATGCTCGATTGAGCACTTGTCTGTAAACATTCCTAACTTTGAAAGTACTTTACCTAGACTCTGAGACTGCCAACATTTTCCTTATGGTTTGATGTAAGACCTACTGTTAGGTCACTTTTCCCGAACTTATATTACATCATTAATACCAATAAAATTGGCAGTACCTACGCTGTTGCTATGACTCTCTCTGATTATTAGGCTATGTTGATTTAGTCCATGAAACGCTCTTACCATACTTGCAATAGACTGTTACTATTGTCATCACCTCTATGAACTTTCAGTAAAAGATTCCTCCTCGCAAGCGCCCGAACAGAGGTAGACCTGCGACTCAAACCCCACCTCCACCACCTCCTCCTCTGCAGTTCGATCCAGTGTTGTTTCAAACAGCTGTGACCGCAGCTGTGACGGCAACCATGGCCCAAATGAATTCTGGCGATGCTAGTGGAGCTGGAATGGGCACCAACTCCAGACATGGTGAAATTCCCTCACATACATAAACCAACATTTTTCAATGGGACCAGAGGAATCCTTGCTCTGTCCCAATGGAGCGAAAGAACCGAAGCCGTTTTCAAAATGTGCTCATGCCCCAAAGAAAGCAAAATAAAGTTCGCTGCTGCCACTTTCACTGAAAGGGCCCTGACATGGTGGAATGGCCATGTTAATTTACTCTCTTTAGTAACAGCCAACGCCATGGGCTGGGACACACTAAAGGACCTACTGAGAAGGGAGTACTGCCCTAGAGGTGAGGTTCAGAAGCTTGAGGAGGAACTCTGGAACCTCAAGATGAAGGGGATAGACATAGTGACTTATACGGCCAGGTTCTGCAACCTGGTAGCTATGTGCCCTAACATGATCCCCTCTGAAAGCAAGAATATTGAACGGTACATCTGGGGTTTAGTGCCTCCGTATCGAGGAAACGTTCTATCTTCACATCCGACAACCTTTGATAGCGCCAAGGAATTGGCCCACAGGTTGATCGGTCATGAAACTCCTTCCACTCCATCAACAACAACAACTGCCACTACACAGCCCAAGATATCCGACAACAAAAGGAAGCGGTGGGACAAAAAGAAGGGCAAGAAAGCTCAATCCTCTTCCAAAAACCAACAGATAGTGGTTGTCCATGCTGCCACTACTCCTGCTACCCCTGTAGCATCAAAAACCTATGTTGGAAACCTGCCCAAGTGCCCAAAGTGCCCTTTTCGTCATAACGGCCCCTGCCGTGAAATGCACTGCACTAATTGCGTCCGGAAGGGTCATACCGCCCGGTTTTGCAGAGCTCAACCCAAACCCATTTCTCAGGTCTCCGGTTCGGGAGTCAGCCAGGCCTGTTATGGCTGTGGTGAAGTGGGGCATTTCAAGAAAAACTGCCCAAAAGATGGAAATACGGGAGGAATGGGGAAACTACTTGCTATTGGCCACAATGAAGCAGTAGCAGACCCCACAGTAGTCACGGGTACGTTCCTTCTCAACAACTTTTATGCTTGTGTCTTATTCGATAGTGGTGCAGAAAGAAGCTTCATAAACCAAAACTTTAAACACTTACTTAAGCAATCCCCACAACCACTAAAAGAAACATTTGTCGTAGAAATGGCTAACGGAAAGACAGAGAGTTCTAATGAGATCTACCTAGGCTGTACCCTCACGCTAGATGATTATTCATTCCCAATCGACCTCATACCAGTTTCGATCAAGAGTTTCGATGTCATTGGGGGCATAGACTAGTTGAGTCTCCATCATGCGGATATCCTGTGCTTCGACAAAGCAATCCGTGTGAATCTATCGAATAACGAAACTCTGTTAATCTACGGAGACAAACCCAGTACGAGCGTTCGCATCATCTCGAGTATTCAAGCTTAGAAGTACTTGCATAAGGAATATCACGCATTCCTTGCACACGTTGTCGACACGAGCCAGAAAACGAAAGATCTAAAAGACTTCCCCATCGTATGTGACTTCCCTGACGTCTTTCCAGAGGAGCTACCAGGTTTACCTCCCAAACGTCAGGTTGAGTTCAGAATCGACCTAATCCCAAGGGCTACCCCCGTAGCTAAATCGCCCTATCGTCTAGTGCCTGTGGAGATGCAAGAACTGTCCATTCAACTTAACGAGCTGCTCAACAAGGGCTTTATAAGACCGAGCTTCTTACCCTGGGGAGCTCCGGTCTTGTTCATGAAGAAGAAGGACGGATTGTTCTGTATGTGCATCGATTATAGGGAGCTCAACAAACTCACGGTCAAAAATCGCTACCCTCTTCCCCGTATAGACGACCTATTCGACCAACTTCAAGGGGCAAGTTACTTTTCCAAGATTGATCTTAGGTCCGGGTACCACCAGTTATGAGTGCTTGAGGATGATGTTATGAAAACAGCCTTCCGAACTCGTTACGGACACTACGAGTTCGTAGTGATGCCCTTCGGACTGACAAACGCACCCGTAGTATTCATGGACTTAATGAATAGGGTGTGTCGTCCTTACTTAGATCAGTTCGTCATCGTCTTCATTGATGACATACTTATCTACTCTCGGAGTAAGGAGGAGCATAGCGATCATCTACGACGAGTCCTAGAAACCCTGCGATCGGAGAAGTTATATGCGAAGTTCTCTAAGTGCGAATTCTGGATCCGAAGAGTCGAATTATTAGGACACGTGGTTAGCAAGGAAGGAATCCACGTGGATCCATCCAAGATTAAAGCTATCAAGAACTGGTCAGCACCGAAGACGCCTACAGAAATTCGTCAATTTCTAGGCCTCGCTGGCTACTACCGCAGATTCATTCAGAACTTCTCTCGGATTGCAAAAGCTCTCACCACATTGACTCAGAAAGGCGTGACATTTGACTGGAGAGAGAGAGAAACAGGAGAAGGCATTCCAAACCCTGAAGCGAGCCCTATGCACAACATCGGTATTATCCCTTCCCGAAGGGACAGAAGATTTCATGGTATACTACGATGCATCAAACCAGGGGCTCGGTTGTGTCCTGATGCAAATAGGTAAGGTCATCGCCTATGCCTCAAGACAGCTGAAGACACATGAGATTAACTACACCACGCACGACCTCGAGTTAGGAGCGGTTGTATTCGCTCTAAAGATCTGGAGACATTACCTGTATGGAACGAAGAGCACAATATACACTGACCACAAAAGCCTGCAACACATAATGAACCAGAAGGAGCTCAATATGAGACAATGACGGTGGGTCAAGCTACTCAATGATTACGACTGCGAGATTCGTTATCACCCGGGAAAAACCAATGCAGTAGTAGACGCCCTAAGTAGAAAAAAGTATTCTGGTCGAAGAGTCAAGTCATTAATAATGACTATCCATTCGCATCTATCTGCACAGATTAAGGAGCCTCGGCTCGAAGCTTTGAAGCCTGAAAATGTGGCGGGAGAATCCTTACGTGGAATGGATAAGAACTTAGAGGTCAAGGGTGACAGAGCCTTATATCCCATGGACCGAATCTGGACACCACGTCATGGTGGTTTCAGAGACTTGGTCATGAAGGAAGCACACAACACTCGATATTCCATTCACCCAGGTTCAGATAAGATATTACTGGATCTCAAAAAGTCATACTGGTGGCCTAACATGAAAGCAGAGATTGCTACCTTCGTGAGTAAGTGCCTTACTTGCCCGAAGGTCAAGGTCGAATACCAGAAGCCATCAAGTCTTCTACAACAACCGGAGATACCGGAGTGGAAGTGGGAGCGGATCACTGTGGATTTCATAACTAAACTACCCAAGACAACGGGTGGGCTTGACACCATATGGGTCATCGTTGACAGATTGACCAAGTCCGCACACTTCCTACCCATCAAAGAGACATATAAGATGGAGAAGCTCAGAAGAACATACATTAAGGAAATCGTACGAATGCATGGTGTCCCTATATCTATAATCTCCGATAGAGATAGTAGATTCACTTTGAGGTTTTGGCAATCGCTGCAGAGCGCATTAGGGACGAGGCTAGACATGAGTACAGCCTACCATCCGCAGACCGACGGACAAAGTGAGAGAACTATCCAAACCCTGGAGGATATGCTGCGAGCCTGTGTGATCGACTTTGGTAAGGCTTGGGATACCCACTTACCCCTTGTTGAGTTTTCATACAACAACAGCTATCACACGAGCATCAAAGCAGCTCCATTTGAAGCCCTCTATGGCCGAAAGTGCAGATCCCCTCTGTGCTGGGATGAGGTGGGTGACACTCAGTTAGCTAAAAGACGAGTTCTTGACAGCGCTCTCACGGGTCTGGAGATCATTCGAGAAACGACCGAAAAGATCATACAGATTCGTGAACGATTAAAAGCCGCTAAAGATCGAAAGAAAAGCTACGCAGACAAATGAAGAAAACCTTTGGAATTCCAGGTAGGAGACCGAGTCCTTTTGAAAGTCTCACCCTGGTAGGGCACGATACGCTTTGGAAAGCGTGGAAAGCTGAATCCATGATACATAGGGCCTTTTGACATTCTCGCCAGGATCGGCCCCGTAGCTTACAAACTCAACCTACCCCACGAGCTCAGTAACATACATCCTACCTTCCATGTCTCAAACCTGAAGAAATGCCTATCCGACGAGACTCTCGAAATCCCACTCGACGAGATCGAGGTCAACGAGAGCCTCAACTTCATGGAAGAGCCTGAGGAGATTATGGACTGAGACGTCAAACGAACGAAAGAAAGTTGCATCCCAATTGTGAAGGTTCGCTGGAACGCTAAACGAGGACCGAAGTTCACTTGGGAGCGCGAGGATCAAATGAAACTCAAGTATCCCCATCTCTTTGCTTAGTTGTATTGTAAAAAAACTTAGCTACTTAAATTCTAAATTTCGGAACGAAATTTCCTCTAACGGGGGGATGATGTGACAACTCGAAATTTATTCCGTTACGACATCCCATTTCCGTTAATAGAATACCTTATTTTATTATTATTATTATTAAGATTTCCGTTAACATTTGGGTTAGACAAATCAACTAATAATTTATTTTATTTTAGTGTCGTAATGAAATAAATAAAAACACGTGTAATACCCTCAAATTTATTTGGGAAAAATTTTTAGTTTACAACTAAGCCGGGTTACGACCATTTAATCGGGTAAAAATTTAAATTCCGTTTAACGTCGGTATGGGGTAGATCCCCACTTGGCCACCCACTCAAGCCCTATATAAGGGTTGAGTGGTCACCAACTTAAACTTTTTACCACTCTAGTCACTCTCTCTCTCTCTCTACTCTCTCTCTCTCTCTCTCTTCAAGGCTTGATTCTTCCAAAAACCCGCATTCCATCTACTATATAAGTATAAGTTTCCTGGATCCTGAGACCAGGTACTCCCACCTTGAAAAACTTATACTTGCATAAGTAACTGCTTCTACTAAATTAAGACATTATTTGGAAACTTACCCTATAACTGTAAAAACTAACTATCCCATTAAGAATGTTATGAGAAAACCAGAAAAGTCAGGAAGGATGACAAAGTGGTCTGTGAAATTAAGCACATATGTCATAAAGTATAAGCCAAGACCCACGATAAAGTCTCAAGCATTGGTATACTCTGTGGCTGACTTTAGTGATGATCTGAGAGTTGAAGTTGAAATAGATGACAAATAATTTCTAGAAGAAGAGAACATGGGAAGATGGACGCTATTCACGGATGGAGCATCAAACCAAAGAGGAACTGGCTTGGCGATCATACTAAAATCGCCACAGGGAGGACATCCTTCCCTAAGGAATCAGTTGTGAGTTCAATGCAACCAACAACGAAGCAAAATATAAGGCACTAATCATGGGATTATAGTTGGCCAAAGATCTTCAAATCAATGATCTTTAGGTATTCATCGATTCTTTATTATTAACTAACATTTTTAATGGATCCTATGCAGTAAAAGGAGAGAAGTTAGCACTATACCTCCAGATCCTCAAAAACTTGGCCTCAAAATTTGAATCATTTAGCCTAAACTAGGCTCATAGAGAAGACAATGTTGAAGCGGATGCTTTAGCCCATCTAGAATCCTCTCTAAGGATCGCACCAGAAACCAAGATCCCGATCACCCACCTGTTGATCCTAGCAATTGAGGATCCTGCCAAGAGACTGAAGGATCCTGACGATCATGTGGAATCTACTAACATCGCCACAATAGATGATCATGATTCAACGCTTCCATATCAGGATCCTAACATCAAGGATTCCTCTCCAACCTCAGGATCCTAGTCGAACCCATTATGGAATACCTATAGAATGACGCAATACCTAAATAAGAAAAAAGTGAAAGGGCATTCAGAACAAGGATCTCAAGGTTTGTTATAATCCAAGGTAAGTTATACAAAAAATCTATGGCGGGTCCATACCTTAGATGTTTAGAAGATCATGAAGCTGCAGAAGTCCTAACAGACATACATGAAGGAGACTGCGGAAACCACACTAGGGGCAGATCCTTATGCTCCAAAGTATTGAGGACATGATACTACTAGCCAACCATGAAGAAAGATTCCTTCCTTCATGCTCAGAAATGTGATGCCTGTCAAAGACATAGCAACATCCTGCATCAACCAGTAGAATCTCTACATCCTATCATACCCCCTTGGCCATTCATGAAATGGGGAATGGATATAGTGGGTAAATTTCCAATAGCCCCTGGAGGAAAGGTCTTTATGCTAGTGATGAGTGACTATTTCTCAAAATGGATAGAAGTCGAAGCTTTCGTCTAGGTAAGAGACAAAGAGGTAATTTCCTTCATTAAACGTAATATTTTGACCAGGTTCGGGATCCCTACCGAAATTGTATGCGACAATGGATCTCGGGTCATAAGCGAAAGGACAAGAGACTTTTACACAAGTTGGGAATCAAGATGGTAACGTCTACACCTTTCCACCCTTAAGCCAATCGTCAAGCAAAGTCCAGCAACAAATTCATAGTCAACAACCTAAAGAAATGGCTAGATAAGAAGAAAGGAAGATGGGCAGAAGAACTTCCTTTGGTATTATGGGCAAATAGGACCACTTCCAAGGTATCTATGGGCCAAACCCCATACTACTTAGTGTTTGGAACGGAAGCAATGATTCCTACTGAAGTGGTGATCCCACCAACAAGATACCTACTTCAAAACCAAGAGGACAATGACAAGATCCTAGCCCATGATCTTGATACTATAGATGAGCTTGGGGATTTTTTTTCCAAAATCCACATTGTTGCTCATCAACATAGGATTACCAAGGTGTACAACAAAAATATAAGAGTCAGAAGGTTCCAAACAGGAGACTTGGTACTAAGGGAAACTGTCCAAAATACCAAGGATCCTAATGTAGGTAAATTGGCACCTAAATGGGAAGGACCATATATCATAGATGTCAAAGCAAGAAAAAGGGTATATTGGTTGGCTACCCTCGATGGACATGTCCTAACAAGATCCTGGAATGCTATACATATTAAAGCTTATTTCGTGTAAGTAAGATCAGTCATTTTCCAACACACTCAAGGTACACATGCTATTTACATTTACCCTCTATTTTTATTACTATTTATTCTCTTCAAATACCATTACTGACTGAAGCACCGGAGGAGCGTTAGCTAGGCTAACGCCCACCCCTAGCTAATGTTTGTTGTAGGGACTCAAGGATCCTAATACTTAAGGATCCTAACCTATAAGGATCTTGACAGATGAAAATTCAAGGATCCTGACGTTTAAAAGACCATTGGCACTAATGAGTTCCATAACTACAAACATCCTATGATTCCCAACATGAATGTCATAAGAATAGAGACTTATCACCTCTCCTATGACTAAGGGTACTTAATCCTCTCTAAATTTTAAAGAGTTAATTACCTCTTTCACATGAGTTTAGGTTTATACGGCCTGCTTGGACCCGCGTTATCTAACTATGGGATGTGAATAAGGGGATCATTTCATGCTGTAGTGACTTGGAAACCCTCTTATTTCTGAACATAAGTTAAGATACTAAAGTTAAAATCCAAGGTTTATAACATTTTCATGTTATCTCGGGTTGGGATCCTCCCTAGACAATATACAAGGTTTATAGCATTTTCATGTTGTCTCAAGTTGGGATTTTCCTCAGAAAACACACGAGGTTCATAACATTTTCATGTTGGGATCTTCCCCATAAAATTAATAAAATTTATAACATTTTTATGTTATCATATGTTTTGGGAACCTCCCTAGAAATTTACTATGTTTGGAATTTTCCCAAGGTTTTTCGAGAACTATGATACCTACATAGTGCTTGATGATGGGATACTCCCCAGAAAATATGTAAAATCTGTAGCATTATAATGTTGAAAATTTATTTCGGTCAGTTTACAAGTTATAGTCATCTCCGGTCGACTCCTTAAAGTTCAATCAAGGATCCTCCTTGACGACCAAGGATCCTTCCATGAGCGAACCCTAGGATCCTGTAGAGCGAAAAGAACTTTATGCTTCTCCTAAAAGTGGGTCCTAAAGGTCACAAAGTCCAAAGATAATCATGTTCTATCTATCCTTATTCTTACTTGTATTTCTTATCGAAGATTTATCCCAAAAGGAACTCAACTATTTTGGGATCCTAAATGGGTCACTAACTTTTTTCAGGTCATTAGGATCCTGAGAGTAGTCCTGGCAATCATCTCGTGTTCGGGTTGGCGTGTCGCGGGTAGACGGGTCAAAATATGCCAACCCAAACACGACCCATTTAAATATACAGGTCACGGGTTGGCGGGTTTCGTACATAAACCCATATATGATCCGCCAACCCATTTATTTATACGGGTCACAGGTTGGCCGGTTCGTGGGTTAGATTCCAAAAATAAAATTGACAAATAAAACACGAACAAATTATTGATGGTTGATGCAAACATATCCAAATTTTAGACATTTAAGTCTTAAACATCCAAATGAAAATTAGGAACATTCATAGAAACATGTTTAAACTAAATATTAATACAAACATAGATAATTCAAGTGTTAAAGTAATAGCCACAATTCCCATTTAGACACTTAAGTCTTAATACTTGATACATAAATACATTTCAAAATAAAATAGTTATTTTTATTAGAAATATAAACGGGTTAGCGGGTCAACCCGTTTATTTTTTGCGAAACCCATATATGACCCGTTTAGTGAACGGAGTGACGGGTTGGCGGGTTGAAAAACTCAACCCAAACCCATTTATTTTGTGTCATGTCGCAGGCCGTGTCAAGAATTTCTAGCCTTACCTGAGAGTTCTTGTAAACCTTGAACTCCTTAGGATCCTTGGAGATCCTACTGCTACAACCACACAATCGCGCATGCAAAAGAAATGTTAAAACAACCATAGAATTAAGGGGTTACCCACCAACCCTAACAAAAAGGAAACAATAATATTGTCTTACATCACCAAGAAAACTATAAACTACTTAAACCCAAATTTTTGCAGACCTAAACCGTTAATTGGTTATCATCACCTATGACCTTCTCCACCTCGTCCACCTTTGACGGCTACCCTTCGGGATCCTGACTGGTATTCACAAGCTTACCAGTCAACTTGGCCAAAGCTTCACGCCATCCCATCAAATCCCAGGATCCTACATTGGCGACATCCTCAATTAACCTGATCTTGGTTTCCCAAACAACTATGGTAGCACTGGACTTCACCTCTGCAATCACCTCCTCAATCTAAGAAGCATGCTCTTCCTCTTTATCAGCATTTCCCGTGCTCAACAGCTCGACCCTCTTGAGGAGATCTTCATTGGTCTCCTTCCACGCCTTCTCCTACTCCTTTAGGACTCGACCAGCCTCCTTAGCCCGGATCCTTATATCAATTATAGATTGGGAAACGTGAGTAGAAACCTAAAACAGGTATCGAGTCAGTAAAAAAAAGTAGGAATCAGAAACTAATGTCACACGCACACCTACAACTTGGGAAAAGGAAAGCAACTTTTGAAGCGCCTCCTTGGCTCTAAGATTCTCTAAGATCAGATCTGTGGCTTCTCATGTCTTCCTCTTTCGAGAGCCCGGGGTCTTCACAGTAGGTCAATGTGATATTTCTTAAGAGGAAGAGGAAAGGAAGTTTTTCCTTCTTGAATACCATCAGGTCACTGGACATATCGTCTTCGAGATCAGACAAACCAAATCGGGCATTGGAGCAAGTGACTTTAGATCCTACACATTGCACAAGATCTTCATTAGCTCAGGATCCTCAGTAGTCTATGATCCTTGCTAAGTATAAAATGTTATAGGAAAAATAAGAACTCTTTCCAGTAGCCATGGGTACAGTGGTGGAGGAGCCTTCTTGGAGACTAGAACAATCAAATTTGAAAGACCTATCAGTTGTGGAAACAACAAGGAACTTCTCTGTCTTCTCTTCGGTATCCTCAGCAATGGGAATGAGCTCTTCAAACCTGAAATCTGAAAAACAAAAAACAAAGTAATGAAAAGTGAATTACAGGATCCTCAGTATAAGAATGAATTATTCCTACCCTTTTTAACCCATGTCATCGGCAAGGAATCCCCACCAAGGATCGAATCATGTCTCACAAAGAACTATTTTTCTTTCCATGATCTGTCATTATGTTTTGTTTTCAGAACTAGAGGGGACTTGTGATATTTGACTATGAGAAGAAAACGGGAGCTTCCAAAGGTGGTGAGATCATACACATGAGCCAACATAGCCAAACCTATGTCTAGGTCTTTGGACTGGTTTAATTTATCGATCCAGGACAAGATCCTCCAAACAATAGGCATTGACTGAATAAAGGAAATCTTAGTGACCTCGAAGAATTTGGAGATGATTCCAGAAAAGGGATACTTCAACCTAGAGAAAAGGGGTATTCAGGAAAGCATACCCAAAAGGAGGAAACGAAATCAGGTTGATACTTCGGGTTGGAGAGTTTGAAAACAGCATCATCGGGGAAAGCATCGACCGATTTCAACAATTCGATATATCCATCATCGAAAGAACAGATCTTGTTGTATGATAGGATCTTTTGATTGATAAAATCCTCCTCGAAAGGGGCAAGAATGTTCTTAAGAGGGATGGTCATCTTCTTGCCCATGATCAGTAAAAAGAAAACTAAGAACGAGAAGTGAGAAGAATACCTTCAAAGATGACTGACAAACCCTCGGATGAAAACTAAAAGACATCGGGAAGAATAGCTCTGATCGATTGCTCATATTTATGCCGATGACAGAAGAAAGAGAAGGGTCGATTTGACCAGTTTATGATAGTTTTTGAACAGATAAATTCTATATGTTAGGGTTTAAAATTTAAAATCCCTTATCACTTTTATTTCTTTTTTACTTTTTAAATTATCCCTTTAAATGTTGGAAAACTAACTCCAAAATATTTCTTTTTTACTTCAAGATCCTAACTGTTATCGTATATTCTCCTAACATTTATAACAGTTAATTTCTTTGTTATTTTTCCCACATGTGCAGAAATACTCAACCAGAGACTTATTCTCAACAAATATTCATCATGACCAGGTAAAAGACCAAGAAGACCAAGTAAAAAGTACAACTATAAGTTGATCTCAGAGGGTCCCAGAATTGTCGGACATCTTGTTATTAGCTTTAGACTATAAAAAACACATGTATTCATCACATTACACATGACACTTAAGAACGACAACACTTATATTTATATTCTTTACATTTTCTCTGTAATCGACCTTTTCAATTAATAAAATTATTGAGGCGGTTGATCATTATCACCTTCCAAGGTTTAATGTCAGAGATCCTAGCAAGGATCAAGGGCTTTCCTTGTAAACAACTTGTGTCACTTTGATCATCATTTTATACTTGCTTTATTCTGAACATCACAACCTCTCATACACTTTGGTCGATTCCTGTTTGTTCATTGTTTGACCAAAAGTATATATATATATATATATATATATATATATATATATATATATATATATATATATATATATATATTCATGTATGATAGGATATAAGAGCTATTAGAGTAGCTCCAAAAGTATAGTCTCTATGTGATTATATGTTATTGTACTTGAATTATTCATTACAGTTAAGTGAGGGGTTGACGGCGGAACAACGGCATGTCGGGAGCCAATAGAATTGTGTTGATGATAAAATTGCTGGTAGGCCATAAGTCTAGATACACATATCATTGGTGTATCGGTGAAAGGTCATGAACAATATTTTGTACGCATGTACATGTATTGTGATGCTTTGTATCTCGGGGAACTCACTAAGCGTCGGCTTATGGTTGTTGAATAACTATTTTTCAGGTTGTTCTTTTGATCGTGGTAAGGCTGCAACATGACTGTACTCGCAACGAATAAATTAATAATTTTTTAGACTTCCACTAAAAACTCTCTTTAATAAATTTATGACAATGATCTTGTAATGAAAATGGGATATTGAATTTATGTTCTATATGTTGTTAAAAATGAACAATTTTGTGTTAAAAGCGAGACGTTACACAGATTGTGAAGTTACGACAATATTTCTTTCATTTCCGAATGAACCAACCTAAAAGGTGCTTTGGCCTTGGGAGCCACAATAGGAATGTGGTCAAATTGGAACAAAACCTAACGTGGTGGTTATAAACTTGAAAAACCATTAGGAAAAAATATCACTATATTCCCTAACAAACTCCACATCAGAGAGACCCGTTGTCTTCTTTGGGCTCTCAATCGAATGAGCCAAGAAGACCTCACATCCCCTCAATAAACACTTACATGTCTTCATCTTAGAAATTTTAGGAATAGACTCTAGAATATAATTTTCTCCTTTGACAAGCAGAATACACACATGCTTTATCGTACAACATTTCAGGCCAATTGGTAGAAAGCCAATCGATACCAATGACAACACCAGGGAAGTTGATCCCAGTCGTAATCAAGTCAAAGGAAAATTATGGCCTTCAATCATAATGGAACACCCATCAAACGTTTCTCGAATAGTAACAAAATTCCCTCCCTCTATCTCAATTCCTAACACAAAACAAGCACACACGGCAAACACACGAAAGCTCTACCATACATACAACTATTTCAACTTTAAATACCGACCACCAGGTCCTCGGTTTTCCATGTGGTTCCGCAAATCCTAGTTATATAGGATATGATTATGATAGTATTGGGCCCATACTAAGATTCACACCTATATATAATTGCTTTTGGCATTACCAAAAATTATCCTATCTCCATCGTTTACGTTAAAGATTGGTACTCCTATTACACTTTCTAAATACCATAACCTAACAGAATCCTCAGACTATCTAAAGGTTCAATCCCTAGTATTTCATCGAACAATGATGAACCAACAGCTTGCAAGGCATGCCAAACCTGTGCAGTCCAGTCATCACTCTAAGATGATCTTCTATTTCCTCGGTATGCGTAACACTAGTCAAACTATGAATGCTTTGGGATAACTGAGTTTGTGGGTGACGATCAATTTGAGTCATTGGGGATGCAATTCACCTCAATCCTTTTTGGTAATTTAGATAACTCTATCCACTCATTGATTGTTGTTCCCTTGATATGGAACCATTTCTCTAAATGACGAGAGATCTTAACAATTACAGGATCCGCATGAAAGAAGAGAGGGTGTTCTGATACCAAGAAGAGAAAGAGTCCTAAATGCACATAACAAATAACATATAAATCTCATCACACGCCCTCCCCCTTAAGAGTCTAAAGCACCTAACTGAGCTAGTCTATACTGTGAGTCTGAACATCGGCCTATGTATTCAGTTCACTCACAACATGGCTCTGATACCAACTTGTAACATTGCGGTTTTTCACCAAAAAAAATCATTTTATTTAAAACACTTTTAAACAAAATAAGTTAACGAAAGTCTTATTTTAGTTATTACAAAAACATCACTAATGTTACTTTATTATCAAAAACAACCCCCATCATTTTTTTATGTTCAGAAAAACCAACACCAACACAAGTTCTCAAAACCAAGTGGAAATGAAAACTCAATGACATGTCCAAAATGGTATCATCTCGAAAATAATACGAAAAGTAGCTACCCATACACCCCACGTTCACCAAGCCAATCAAAGCATACTACAAGTTCCAAAGCATGGAAAAATAACAAGCAAAGAAATAAGTGTCATCATACTCTAAGTGAATCGATCATAAGTACAATGCAGTGTTATAAATGGTATGCCATGGCGCGCGCCAAGGCATGCCATGGCGTGAGGCATGGCTTTGCCATTACTAAAAGCCTCATAACATTGTTGTTAGGTGTGGCACGTGGCAAGGCTTTATATGGCATGTCATGGTGCTTTATGGCGTGTTATGGCATGTGTTATTTCTTTTTAGACATGTTTTTTTGCTCTTTGTTATGTCCTTTTTAATCGGGGATACAAGTATTGTGTTTTTTGTGAACTTTTTATTATTAGTTATTGATATAACACTTCTAAAAAGTAGTTATATTTAATATAAATTTATATTTATGTGGAAATATAATTATAAATTAATACAAACTCGCCGCCTTACATCACGCCTTGAAAAACGCATGGTTCTCCATGTCTCGTTAAGCTTGAGGCTTGGTCTTGCCGCTAGGCCACACCTTATGCCATTTAGAACCTTGGTACAGTGTTATGGAACGAACATATTCCAAATGGTTCAAAATAAATATCATATAAGCATGCATTCAAACACTCACATAGCATGACACATACATCACATATCCAACACAATTACGTTTAATAATGTTAGTGTTTTCATTTAGTTACACTTCATTATTCATCTTTTTAACTAATTATTACTTCATTCATCACTATAATATTATTTAATAATATTAATCTTCATTAGCATCATTAATAATTACTCTCCTTTAATCACCTTTGTTATTATTATCAAATACTTCCTATTTACGGGTCTATATATTCATCAATAACCCCCGATGTAAGTATGTCGTTCACTATTAACGTGATATGCACGACCCAATGCACTAAGTGAGGCGCAACTCTCACCCGTAACATTTCCCCCAATTCGTTGCTTTCGGTATTCTGCCGTTGCATATACAAGTAAACGCATTCTTGTGAAGGATCAGTACAACTGGTGCCAATTCCATCATGTTACACCTCCCAATTCCCATGTGATGTTTGTGTTGACGTTCCAACACTTGTAAACACCACTCTAGTCCTGGAAACCATGGGTTTTGCCCGGAGTGGTTATGTAGAAAAACCAACTGGCATCTCTTTGGCTTAAGAACTTATCCAATAGGTATGTTCCAACCTATTAGGTCACATCACATCCAGATAGGGTACATACATATGTCTAGGTTTCTACCCTTAACCCCGCTAAGTGTATTCCCCTTTTTATTAATATATTATTAATTTGTCGCTTAAGGAACTACATTTCAAAAACTTAGAGTAATCATGCTCATTGTTATTATATTTAAAGGCATATTACTTACCAAATTACTTCTTGTGGAAACATTCAAACTATTAAATACAAGTTAAGCATTTTACATCAACATATAAATTCTTGCACATACCATCAACTCATTATTATGGTTTATCACATCAGTGGCATGCTTTGTCCTAAACATCTTAGAAAAATAATTCCAATAAATTATTGCATGCATTATTCACATATAAACAACACAGAACCCTCTTTTTATAATGTACCTAACACACATCCCACATCAAAAATTAGAATCTAGCATACAATGCCTCCTAAATTCTCATACATAAAAAGATCAATCATTACAAACAACATATTATTCACAATAGGTTTGCATGAAACCTATACAACCTAGGTTTTTTCCAACCCCTCTAAGATACGGAATTCGCTAACAGATTACTTAAATTTCCACAAAATGGACTCGCCTTTGTCACAAAATTGTCTTTCTTCACTTTGGTCTCGTAACCACTTAAGGTATCAAACTCCCCCCCCCCCCCCCCCCTAATACAACACAAAAAATAGTATTAATAAATTTTTTCAAGATTAAAAATGTCTATTCTATACCCAGACATGTAGACGAATTACTAAACTAAATTTCCAGATTTTGACCCAAAACAACAACTTGTTCAAGGCCACCTTAACACAACCAAAGCCTACAAAAGTTACAATATTTTTTTTTGTATCCCTGTATTTTCAACTTTTAGCTTTCCAAGGACTACTTGTATAGGTCCATACAAGTTTTCTACAATTTACTATGAATTTTCCAAAATAGGATATCAGTGCAGCTAATTTTTGACTAGTTAGTGAAAATGATGATTTTCACCCTAGATAGAACCAAAATCGGTCAAGGGAAAAATCAGGGACATACTAGACCCAAAATCCAAACTTTGAGGACTAATGGATCCTAAATCTGATCGTCTGTGATATTTTTAGATGTTTTACAAAACAGGGACATATTAGGTAATTTCAAATTGTTTCCCAACTTTTACTTTTAAGAGTTAATTGGCATCTTGACCAATTAATTCATTGTAAAAATGATCCCAAGTAGGAAATTCAGCTCTTAACAGTAGAAACACTTCATCGAGTCCAAAATACAATTCAAACTTCAAACCATGACCCAAAGTATATTGCGTTACAGGAAAAAAACAAAAGTATAGTGCTAAAAGAGTAAACATAATTAGGGTTTGGGTTTCCTCCACTATTAAGCCACATATCAAGACACTTATGGATTGTTTTAAGAACCTTATGAATGGTTCAAAACATAGACTTTTATGCAACAAAGTTTCACCCAAGAAATACAATAATTGGAGTGAAAGAAATCTATCTCCCTCGGGTTTTTGTTCTTCCTCATAATGAGTGACACAGTAGCCACATGCCCAAGGATGCACTAAGCGATGTTGGTATGTACAAATTCCGCAAAACAAAAGGAAATGCATGAAAGGAAATAAAAAAAATGGATGTGTATACCCCTCAATCAACGATTGCATGCTCTTAGGGGAGTTATAAGCGATATGTACAAAACATCACTATATTCCCATGATTTAAATCTAAACACCCATGAGCCCAATAAATTGACATTTTTAGTTTCCTTTAATAACTTTTTAGTCCCTCAATTTTAATAATATCTTTTTACGAACTGTAATTCATCCTAAAAACCACAAACCAATATAATTAGATTATATTTCTTTTAATTATTGATCAACTCTTTTTGACATTAAATAATACTATTTTTATATAATTTATTCCATTTTAACATCATAAAGGTATAATCATTCACTTCAATAATTACTCGAGTAACAAAAAGGTAAAATCGTTAACGAAAGGATTTCTGGGTCGTTACAAATTCCCGAAAAATCCTTAGCCTACACAATACCGTGAATCTCTGACAGCTCACATAACATGCACAAATGACATCTCTCTAAGCAGTTGTTCTAGCATGCAATCATGAGCTGATCCTTACTCTAACTTCTGTCATTCTTACCATACTATAACAAATGTAACAAAACAACATGTATGAGTATTACGGGAATAACGCAATTGAGTTCTGGTTGATTGCACACATCATACACTTTTCTTTTTGTAAAAAAATTTCAAGAAATATTTTTGTAAAAGAATCCCTCCAATCCTCAACTTAATTTTAGATGCACCCAAGATACACCCCGTGCTAGTTTGAATCCCTCAAACCAAGGCTTTAATACCAACTTGTAATAATCAACCCATTCAACCTAATATTTTAGTATATAGTTTGTTACTATTATATTTTACATTGTATGTATTCCGGCCTACGGTTGATGTTTATATCATTGCTATATAATTTCAATAAATGAAAGATAGTTATCACGGTAAAATATTGAAGCATCCAATTAATTATCGTGCTATTTAATTAAACGTAAACTTGATTTTGTCAAATTGAAAATTTTCTAATTCTTGCAAATTTAATATTAGTTGTTTTGGAGCTTTTATAATACTTATCATCTATCATGATATTGTTTAATCTTTAAAATTTATAACATACATTTATATTGACTTTTGCAACAAAGGATTGTTCATCACTACATTTATATAACTATTAATTTAAAAGAAAGAGAAAGAAAAAAAAACATTATGATTAAAGAAATTAAATAGTTTCTATATTTTCTTTTTATTTTTCCCATATCCGTTTTATACGGTGACAATTGTATTAAAATATTATTACTTTCATTAAATATAACACATGTCACCATTTAACATAGATAAAACGAAGAGTGTGAAAAAATATACAAAGATATTTAATTTATCGTAAGTTTAAGGTAAAAAAATATTTTTTTTTTCTAAAATGGAAAGAAAGAAATCGTAAAGAAAAATGTCATTTTATCAATAGTTAATTTGTAACTGATAAACTAGACAAATGGACTTGAGAATAGAGGCCACGTCACATCCACTTTTTTGACTTTTGTCATAACTAGTAATTAAAAAACAAATATAAAAGCAATCTTAAAATACTGAAAAGTTCAATACACCCTCCATGCCAACTAATAAATAGCAAAAATCCAAAAATTACAACAAACCAAAACCACCACCACATTAAAGCTCACAAAATCATCCAACCCCAAACCCAATTTATCCTTGTTTGCAGTTTGCAGTCTTCTCATGGCTTCTCATGTTTCCTAGTGGATTGCAATTACAATTTTCTTTCTTTAATTTTCTTTGAAGGCTTTTGAAATTTATCTTTAGTTGCAAAAGAACTAGTGTTTCACTAATTTTCTAGAAAATGGGGGGGGGGGGGGGGACATTATTAGCATGTTGATGCAAGATATAATTAAAAAGTTGAATGAGATATTAGAAATCATATTTACTGTAAGAAATTCTTTAACCTTTTTAAAAGGTAAATGATTTTAATTCCTTTTTTCGAAAAGATACGAGATCAAATTCACGGAACTTATGGTAGTTTGTATTATGCCATGATTTCATTGTTTTATAACTTGGAAACCACAAGGAAGTTGCTTCGACGGTGAAGTAAAGGAAGCAAGATCTGTTTGGTATATTTATGCCAGTCGAATCTACTCATTAATTTTAGTTGTTTCCTATTCTTTTTTTAATCATGCCTAAAATTGATAAATTATAACTTGGCTTTTTTATTTATCTTGTTCTACAAAAATATATGAAGATTTATGTGACTTTACTTTTCTAATTTGTTTCTAAACTAATAAAAGAATATTAAAAATCATTGATTTTAGAAATCTATTCATGTCTTCTGTTTGTATTAGAGTTTTTGATAATTAATCGTTAATCTTATTTCATTTTAAGTAAAGGAGAGAGTCTAAATTAAAGAAACCTTGTAATATTTGTTTTTGGAGCAAACAAACTTTTATACCAGTCTAGCAAGAAACTAGAGGCAAAACAAGAAAAACTTTAGTGAGAAATCTTGTCATATTATTCTTACTAATTAAACACAACTATATGAAAGACGTTATAGAGAACTAAAACAAGCTGAAAATGTGGTTTTAATAATAAATTTAGATCTATTTTGTTTTGATTGTGTGATTTTTGCATCAAATAATGTTAGTTATTATTATTTCTTACTATTAAACTAAAAGCTTGAACTAGGTATGAGTAAAGATTGAGATTACTATTGTTACAATTTTGCCAAAAAAATCTCCATGTTTTCTAAAATAAAATACATGAATACTATGTATTGATATTTATACATGGCCAATCTTTTATAAAACTTGAAAATTTGTTTGGTGAATTGGAAAAGTAAAGTTCCAAATTAGAAAGATATTAGAAAAGTACAAAAAAAATAGAAAACAACTTAGAAAAACAAAGTCACATAAATCTTTAGATATTTTTGTAGAACAGGATAAATCAAAAAGCAAAGTTCCAAATTATCAATTTTAAGCATGACTAAAAAAAGAATAGGAAATAACTAAAATTAATATGTAGATCCGATTAATGAGAATATACCAAATAGATCTTGCTGCCTTTACTTCCCTGTCGAAGCAATTTTCTGTGGTTTCAAAGTTATAAAATAGTAAAATCATGGCATAATACAAACTACCACAAACTTCGTGAGGTTGATCTCGTATCTCTTCGAAAAAAGGAATTAAAATCTTTAACCTTTGAGCAAGGCTAAAGAAAGTTTTTCTTATAGTAAATATGTAATATGAGATTTCTAATATCTCATTCACATTCAAAATCATATCTTGCATCAACTTGCTAATACTTCCATCCTCCATTTCCATAAAATCAGTGAAACACTTGTTTCTTTTTGCAACTAAAGATAAATATTAAAAGATTTCTAAGAAAATTTATGAAAGGAAATGACAATCACAATCAACCAGGAAACCTGAGAATCGTGAAATTTATGAACAAGGATAGACTTTTGGGGAGATGATTTTGTGAGCTTTAATAACATCTTGGTCTTGGTTTGTTTTAATTTTTGGCTTTATTTTATTTCTTAGTTGGCACTGAGGGTGTAATGAGATAATTGGTTTTTAAATTTGCTTTTATATTTATTTTTTATTATTAATTATGACTCAAGTCAAAAAAGTAGATGTGACCATATTCTTAGGTCCATTTGTCTAGTATAACGTTTACACACTTATAATTGATAAAATAAATGTCATTTTATTTATTTTTCTTTCTTTCTAATTTATATATTTTTGTATTCATTTTTTTTTACCATAAACATAATATTCTTCTTTCTTTCTCCTTCTTTTAAATTAACTAGGAGAATTCTCGTTGCGTCGGCTAAGATTATGTAGTTGTTAGTATTAACTACGAAATAGTAATTCTTATATTATGTTGATATGCAAAATTGTAA
Organism: Lactuca serriola; assembly: GCF_051521515.1. NCBI lineage: Eukaryota > Viridiplantae > Streptophyta > Magnoliopsida > Asterales > Asteraceae > Lactuca > Lactuca serriola. Next base: position 297,620,853 of record NC_136412.1, read on the forward strand.
CTTTTATTTTGAGCAATATGATAAGATGAACATATATTGCAATCAAATTGTGCAATGGCCTCTACATGCAGTTTACGCATGAATACAGTTAAATGTAATTTTTTGTATAGTGTTATTTTTAACTATTTATATTATTAATTAATTTAAAATTCATTTATTTGATTGAGTATTATTTTTAACTATTATTATGGTTAATTAATTAAAACCTTATATTAAAACATTTATAATAAATAGATCATAAACGTTTTTTGTAACTATTAAGTAAAGTAAAAAAAAAAACATAATTTTCATAACTTCCATCATCTTTAATGATAGTTTTTATGAATAATTAATAATATATTAGGCACTCACGTAGATAACATATTTTATTAGTATTTATTAAGCATTTAATATTTTTAACAATATATATATATATATATATATATATATATATATATTCAACAATATTTTCTCATATCTAGTGTGTGTTACAATGCACCAATATGAATTTAGTATTAATTATATGTATATTAAATGTAGGGATGAACATATGGACCGGGGAACTGGCCGGAACCGTTACCGGAACCAAAACCGGCACCAGAACGGAACCCGATGGAGCCAGTCGGGCCGGGACCGGGACGTTATTTTTGTGGATTTTTGGAACCGGGAACCGGTAGGAACCGGAACCGATATAATCGGAACAGGTAGAACCAGCAAAAACCAGAACAGTATGATGCTATTTTTCGAGGACCGGTTCCAACATTTGAAGACACAACAAGAACCGGTAGAACCGTCGGGCCGGTTCGATTTTGGCCGAAGCCGGTTCCGGTCCGGTCCTTTTGCTCATCCCTAATTAAATGTTATCCATACTTATAACTCATTTTTATGGAAACTAATTAAATTCGTTATTAATGTCAACAATAATATTCTTTCATAATTAATTCATATCTAGAAGAATGAGAGTGTATTTCAGCAGAATGAGAGTGTATTCTAGTAGAATACACTCTCGTTCTTCATATTTTATGCAACTTTATTGTATTTTAAGTGAGTGAGTCCCGAAACAAAATACGAACTCATATATAACAACCTAGATGCAAATTCATTCTGAAAGAATGTTATTACTGACATTAATAACAGATTTAATTAGTTTCCATAAAAAGAGAATTATAATTATGGATATCTTTTAATATACATATAATTATGGAAATCATTTAATATATATATATATATATATATATATATATATATAATTAAATGATTATTTAATTTATTAAATTTCTATTGGTGCATTCTAGCACACAATAAATGTAAGAAACAAAATAATGTATATATATATATATATATATATATATATATATATATATATATATATATATGATATTATCCATTATCTCATAACAATATCATTTTATTCATTTTAATTATATTTTTATTTATATTTTTTATATACTAATTAATTAATCTACTCTATTATATAGACAAAATAAAATTCAATATTATATAGAAATATATATACATATATATATATATATATATATATATATATATATATATATATATATATATATATATAAATTGGAAAATCTCCGGAAAAGTCCCAATATTTTACCCTAATTTGTGAAAAAGTCTCAAACTAAAATTTGTTTTTGAAAAGGTCCTAATTAACGGTAAAAATGACAATTTGGCCCAATTTTCTCGGTTTACCAGTTTCATTACTTAACCGGTTTTAATAAAGTCTCATTATCTTACCATAATTTACGAATAAGTCCTAAATTATGGTAAAATAATAGGACTTTAATGAAAATTATGGTAAAATAATGAGACTTTAATGTTTCCAGATAAGTAATGAAACCGGTAAACCGGGAAAATATGGCCAAATCGTCCTTTTTACCGGTTTTTGGGACTTTTTCATAAACCAATTTTAGTTTGAGACTTTTTCGTAAATTATGATAAAATATTGGGACTTTTCCGGAGATTTCCCAAAAAAATTTAAGTCAACTAAAATGACATTAAATAATCTTAAAATCGAAAATCAAACGAGAGTACTTTGTAAAAACGGCTACTCTATACCCCAAACATGTAAACGAATTACTAAACTAAATTTCCAAATTTTTAGATGAAACAACCTGTTCAACACCACCTTAACACAACCAAAGCCTACAAAAGTTACAATATATTTCCATATCCTAGTAGTTTAGACTTTTAGCTTTCCAAGGACTACTTGTACAGGTCCATACAAGTTTTCTACAGTTTACTATGGATTTTAGAAAACGGGGTATCGATGCAGCTAATTTCTGAGTAGTTAGTGAAAATGATGATTTTCACCCAAGTTAGAACCAACATCGGGTCAAGGAAAAAATCAGGAAGTTACTAGACCCAAAATATGAACTTTAAGGAATGGCAGATCCTAAATCTGACCTTCTGTGATTTTTCTATATGTTTTATGGAACAAAGACATATTAGGTAATTTCACATTATTTCGAAGCTTTTACTTTTAGGAGTTAATTGGCATCTTAACGCATTAATTCATTGTAAAAACGACCCCAAGTAGGAATTAAGCTCTTAACAGTAGCAACACTTCATTGAGTCAAAAATACAATTCAAACTTCATACCATGACCTAAAGTATATTGCTTTAATGGAAAAAAACAAAAGTATAGTGATAAAAGATAAAACACAATTTGGGTTTGGGTTTCCTCCACCGTTAAGCCACATATCAAGACACTTACGTTTTGTTTTAAGAACCTTATGAATGGGTCAAAACATAGACTTTTATAAAGCAAAATTCCACCCAAGAAATACAAGAATCAGAGTGAAAGAAATCTATATCCCTCTATGTTTATATTTTTATTTTTCCACCTAATGAGTGACGCAGCAGCAACATGCCCAAGATGCTCTAAGAGATCTTGGTATGTACAAATTCCGAAAAAAGAAATGAAATCCATGAATGGCCAGACAAACAAATGGACAAGTATACCCCTCAATCGACGATTGCATGTCCTTGGGAGGGTTATAACTGATATTTGCAAAACAGCCCAATATCCCCTTGATTTAAATCCAAACACCCATGAGCTAATAACTTGACATTTTTAATTTACTTTATTGACCTTTTAGTCCCTCAATACTAATAATATTATTTTAAGACTTTTAATTCATCCAAAAAACCACAAATCAATTTAATTAGATTATATTTCTCTTAATTATTGATTAATTCTTTTAGATATTAAATAATACTATTTTTATTTAATTTATTCCATTTTAATATCATAAATTTAGAATCATTCACTTCAATAATTATTCGAGTAATGAAAAGCTAAAATTGTTAACCAAAGGATTTTCGGGTCGTTACAAATTCCTGGAATATCCTTAGCCTAAATGTTTTCGTGAATCTCTAACAACTCACATAACATGCATAAATGACATCTCTCTAAGCAGGCGTTCTAGCATGCAATCATGAGCAGATCCTTACTCTAACGTATATCATGCTTACCATACTATAAAAAATATTACATAACAACATGTAGGGGTATTATGGGAATCACTTAATTGAGCTCCGATTGATTGCACGAATCACATACTTTTCTTTTTGTAAAAACTTTTAAGAAAGTTTTTTCATAAAAGACATCCTCTAGTGCTCACTTAGAGTTCAGATGCACCCAGTGCTAGTCTAAATCCCTCAAACCAAGGCTCTGATACCAACTTCTAATAATCAACCGTTCAACCTAATCTTTTAGTATATAGTTTACTAGTATTGTATTTTACATTGTATGTATTCCATCCTACACTTGATGTTTGCATCATTACTATATAATTTCAATAAATGAAAGATAGTTACTACATGAAAATAGTGAATCATTCAATTAATTCTTGTATTATTTACTTAAATGTGAACTTGATTTTGTCAAATTGTAAATTTTGAATTCTTGTAAATTTAATATAAGTTGTTTTGGAGCTTTTATAAAACTTACCATATATTATGATATTCTTTAATCTTTCAAATTTATAACATAAATTTATATTGAGTTTTGCAATAAGGGATTGTTCCTCACTACATTTATGTGACTATTAATTTAGAAGAAAGAGAAAGAAAGAAAATATTATGATTAGAGAAATTAAATATTTTCTATATTTTTTTATTTATCGTTTATCCATTTTATATGGTGACAAGTGTATTAAAATATTATTACTTTCATTAAACATGACACATGTCATAATTTAAAATAGATAAGATGAGGAGTGGGAAAAAATATAGTAAGATATTTAATTTATCATATGTTTAAGGTAAAAACATATTTTTTTTCTTAAGTGGAAAGAAAGAAATTGTAAAAAATAAACTTTATTTTATCAATAGTAAATTTGTAACCAACAAACCAGATGTCCTGAGAATAGAGGCCACGTCACATCCATTTTTTTGACTTTTATCATAATTAATAATTAAAAAACAAATATAAAAGCAATCTTAAAAACCGAATAGTTCACTACACCCTCTATGCCAACAAAGAAATAGCAAAAAGCCAAAATTTACAACAAACCAAGACAAGACCACATTAAAGCTCACAAAGTCATCCAACCCCAAACCCAATTCATCATTGTTTGCAGTTTGCACTCTTTTAAAGTCTTCTCATGTTTCATAGTGGATTATAATTGCCATTTTTGTTTCTTTAATTTTCTTCGAGATCTTTTGAAATTTATCTTTAGTTGCAAAAAAACTAGTGTTTCACTAATTTTCTAGAAATGGGGGATGAAATTATTAGCAGGGGATGTAGGATATAATTAACAACTGCAATGAGATATTAGAAATCTCATATTACATATTTACAGTAATAAAACCTTTCTTTAGCCTTACTCAAAGGTAAAAGATTTTAATTCCTTTCTTCGAAGAGATACGAGATCAAACTCACTGAGTTTGTGGTAGTTTGTATTATGCCATGATTTCATTGTTTTATAACTTGGAAACCATAAGGAAGTTGCTTCGATGGGGAAGTAAAGGAAGCAAGATCTATGTGGTATATTCATATCATGTCTACTAATTAATTTTAGTTGTTTCCTATTCTTTTTTTCATCATGCCTAAATTTGATAAATTAGAACTTTGCTTTTTTATTTAACTTTTTCTACAAAAATATCTGAAAATTTAAGTAACTTTAATTTTCTAATTTGTTTCTAAAAAAATAAAAGAATAATGAAAATAATTGATTTTAGAAATAAGTTCAAATCTTCTATTTGTATTAGAGTTTTTGATAATTAATCATTAATCTTATTTCCTTCTAAGTAAAGAACAAAGTCTAAATTATAGAAACCTTGTAATATTTGATTTTGGAGCAAGAAATTTTTTTTATACCAATCTAGCAAAAAACTAGACACAAAACAAGAAAAGCCTTAGTGAGAAATTTTGTTAGATGATCTAGGGTTTGGATAACTTGGTTTAAGGGACAATATAACTTAGAATAGTAAAGTCACAAAAATCTTGAGATATTTTGTTGAACAAGATAAATCAAAAAGCAAAGTTGCAAATTATAAATTTTAGGCATGATTGAAAAAACAATAGGAAACAACTAAAATTAATATGTAGATCCGACTAATGAGAATATACCAAATAGATCTTGCCACCTTTACTTCCCTGTCGAAGCAATTTCCTTGTGGTTTCAAAGTTATAAAATAGTGAAATCATGGCATAATACAAACTACCACGAAATTCGTGAGGTTGATCTCGTATCTCTTCGAAAAAAGGAATTAAAATCTTTAACCTTCGAGCAAGGCTAAAGAAAGTTTTTCTTATAGTAAATATGTAATACGGGATTTCTGATATCTCATTCACCTTCTTAAGTATATCTTGCATCAACCTGCTAATACTTCCATCCTCCGGTGCTATAAAATCAGTGAAACACTTGTTTCTTTTTGCAAATAAAGATAAATATCAAAAGATTTCTAAGAAAATTGATGAAAGGAAATGACAATTACAGTCCACCAGGAAACCCGAGAATCGTGAAATCTATGAACAATGATAGACTTTTGGGGTTGATGATTTTGTGAGCTTTAATAACATTTTGGTCTTGGTTTGTTGTAATTTTTGGCTTTATTTTATTTCTTAGTTGGCACTGAGGGTGTAATGAGATAATCGGTTTTTAAATTTGCTTTTATATTTATTTTTTAATTATTAATTATGACACAAGTCAAAAAAGTAGATGTGACTTGGCTTCTATTCTTAGATCCATTTTTCGAGTTTATCGGTTACAAACTTATAATTTATAAAATAAATGTTTTTTAATTTATATTTTTCTTTCTTTCCAATTTATATATTTTTGTATTCATTTTTTTTACCATCAACGTAACATTCGGCTTTCTTTCTCGTTCTTTTAAATTAACTAGGCGAATTCCCATTGTGTAGGTTAAGATTATGTTGTTTTTAATTTTAACTACAAGATAGTAACTCTTATGCTATGCAGATAAGTAAAATTGTAATTTTTTTGAACAATACGATAAGATAAACATATATTATAATCAAATTTTGCAATGGCCTCTAAACGAGGTTTAACATGAATAAAATTAAATATAATTTTTTATGTGGTATTACTTTTAACTATTGTTATGATTAATTAATTTAAAAATTATTTATTTGATTGAGTATTATTTTTTAACTATTGTTATGTTTAAATAATTAAAAACTTTATTTTAAAACATTTATAATAAATGGCTCATAAACATTTTTGGTAAATATTAAGTAAAATAAAAAAAACATCATTTTCATAACTTAGATAATCTTTAATAATAGTTTTTATGAATTATTAATAGTATGTCAAATACTCAATAAAAGAAATAATATATTTTATTAGTATTTATTAATCACTTAATCATTTTATATATATATATATATATATATATATATATATATATATATATATATATATATATATATATAACATCCATATTTTTAATTGTATCATAATTAATAATTAAAAAACAAATATAAAAGCAATCTTAAAACCGAATAGTTCACTAGAAAGATATTTAATTTATCGTATGTTTTAAGGTAAAAAAATTAATAATTTTTAAATTCAAAAGAAAGAAATTGTAAACAATAAACTTTATTTTATAAATAGTAAATTTGTAACCTAAAAACAAGACAAATGGACCTGAGAACACAGGCCACGTCACATCCACTTTTTTGACTTGTTTTCATAACTAATAATTAAAAAAACAAATATAAAAGCAATCTTAAAAACTGAATAATACACTACACCCTTAGTACCAACTAAAAAACAGTAAAAAGCCAAAAATTACAACAAACCAAGACTAAGGCCACATTAGACCTCACAAAGTCGTCCAACCCCAAACTCAATTCATCCTTATTTGTAGTTTGCACTCTTCTCATGCCTTCTCATGTTTCCCGGTGTATTGTGATTGTCATTTTTTTTCTTTAATTTTCTTCGAACGCTTTTGGAATTTATCTTTAGTTGCAAAACAATTAGTGTTTCACTAATTTTCTCCAAAGAGGGGACGAAATTATTAGCAGGTTAATGCAAGATATAATTAACAAGTTGAATGAGATATTAGAAATCTCAGATTACATATTTAATATAAGAAAGCCTTTCTTTAGCTTTGCTAAAAGGTAACAGATTTTAATTTCTTTTTGCGAAGAGATATAAGAACAAACTTATGGAGTTTGTGGTAGTTTGTATCATGCCATGATTTCATTGTTTTATAACTTGGAAACCATAAGGAAATTAATTCGACAAGGAAGTAAAGACAGCAAGATCTATTTGGTATATTCGTGTCAGTCAGATTATTTAGGATAAATAATCTAAACGAAAGTCGTTTGAATTGTAAAAGTGAGAGCATGCATATAGAGAACGTTCAAATCTAACTTCATATGGGGAAGTTATGATTTTTCGAAGTTTCGTTATAGTAGTGTGCTACACAGAAACCAAATTTTAGATCTGTCGATTTTTAGGAAAAACAATCTAAATGAGAGTTGAATATCTCATGATTAAGAGTCTGTCGATATAAAGACATTCGAAAACAGATGTCATATGAATGAGTTATGATTTTCGTTCGAACTTTAACACTCTAAGATTTTTATAAATATAACTTTAAAAATAAAGTTAGAATTAGACGACAGAGTCAAAACAAAATTTGTAGTACTTGTCGATAGCCACACGTGGATATAAAGACATCCAAAATGGAGATCATATGAGAAAGACCCGATACTTTGAAGATTTTCGAAAGGTGTCACGGGCGTAGAGGCACCGTGTGCACATCCAGAAGGGGGCCACATCGAACTAGTCTGAGCATTTCACGTATCACAAGGTGAGAGGAATAATATGTCAGAAGGGTGCGGTGCGCCTAACCTTTTTTTGTGTATAAATAGCTAATTCCAGCCCCTCATTTCCTCACACCATCAAATCTTTTATCTCAAAAAATTCTTGGATGTCTAGCTCAAATTTCTCGAAGTATTAAGAAGTCTTTATCAAAGCCCTAGAGCATTAGAAATCCCAGCACTTAGAATCTATCAGGTCGGAGTTCTACCAGCGCAATTTTCCAGTTTTTGTTTGAAATCACTATAAGTTAAGCTACACTTATTATGCTTTAAGTGTAACTTATTCTTAAGTTCATTATCATTATTATGAAACTATAAACAAGATTTATCATTGATTACATGTCAAAATACTGATTGGTCTACTTAAGGGGTGATTACTAGGCTAGATCAAGTTAGGTGTTTAAAGTGGGATTTCCAAACATAATACTATGTATACCAAACGGACCCTACCTCTGATATCATCTTACCTAGTTGCTCGTTACCAGATATAGATCCTTATACATTGGGATTATCGAGGGATCTAGACTATCATTAGTCACTAGAAATATTAGACTAAGACTTACCGATATTCATACTTAAGTCACATCAAATGAAAAGTCAAGGTGGTAGGCGAAGAGCTACCGAATTCACTAGTCATCCACTTTTAACAAGTGAGGTCATAGTTAATTTCATCTTACACACACACACACACACACATATATATATATATATATATATATATATATAAGAACTATTTAGATGATTAAATGATATATGTGCCAATTATCTATATATCGAGTAGTGATGGGAGATGAGAGATGGGATATGATGATTAGGAGATGTCATGACTTTTACTTGCGATAATTATCATGTAGTCCTCTAACAGAGTATAGATGAAGACCATAGACTATTCTAAACGATCCAGTGGAACACTGGCAGGTTCGCAGGTTCACAACTTGTAGGTGATGAACTACTTGTTCATACAATGTACTCTACTGACATGTATTGCGGAGGAATCCCCAAAGTAGTATTGTCTACCTGATGTTAGCGACGATCCTTAGCAGAGGTCCTTAGCTATATAAGAAAATGTGATGTTGATTATGATCCTTAGGATAGATACATAGAGATGAATATATAAGAAAACGGGGATGGGACATTGACTTAATTCTTTGATATGAATTAAACTTAATTATTGTGGGTTGAAAACCTCATGTACTCACCAGGTTTTCGAAACTGGTATGATCAGTTTCTTTGTGTCATAGGTAGCGGTACAAAGGTACTTGGATAATAACGTAATTATTTGTTGAGGGATTCAAGGAGATGTAGGCCAATAGTCTAAGATGTTGTAAGGCGTGTTAAGGCTATGTTTATGCTTATGTTTTGTATCAGTTATGACATCCCAAGATTTAATAATCAATGAAAAACATTTCTTCGAAAATATTTTTATGGGACAAATTCCGTACCTATAAAGAATACTCTTTTTTTAATTAAGCATAAATTAGAAGTCTTCTCGAACAATGAAAATTAGGGATATCACATATAATTAATCATATATTTTAATGTAGAAACATGTATCATAAATCATATGTGTTTGTACATTGTCATATATGATTAATCATATGTTATACTGTATAATCATATATGATTAAACATTGGAATATACAAGTAATCATATTTCATACTGTATAATCATGTATGATTAGTTATTTGTATTTACAAATTTTCATATATGATTTAATCATATGTTAGACTGTATAACCATATATGATTATACATTTTAATATGTAAGTAATCATATATTTCAATGTAGAAACACATATGATAAATCATATGTGTTTGTTCATTTCCATATATAACTAATAGCATATTATACTATATAATCATATATGGTTATACATTGTAATATATAAGTAATCATATTTCATATTGTATAATCACGTATAGTTATTTGTATTTACGCATTGTTATATATGATTTAATCATATATTAGACTACATAATCATATATTATAATTTCTAAAGAAATATTATTAGTCATATGTGTTTGTACATTATAATGGGTTTTATAGGTTACAAAAATCTATATACTTACGGAAATTCTCTTAACACTTAAGGATACATGCAACTTAAGGATCTGTGTGTTTATAGTTAATAGCAACATACTGTGAACTTAAGGAACTCTAGCTACTATCGGAATTTATAGATTAGAGTTACATAAATTTTGAGCTAATATTGTGAAAAAATCATTGAATCCTTCTTGATCTTGGAAAACTAGCACCAAAAGGATGATGCCTCTAATGGATATATATATATATATATATATATATATATATATATATATATATATATATATATATATATATATATAAAGGGAGAGAGAGAGAATGGAGAGGGAAATTTTGTTCATAAACCGCTTATAATGGTTGTGTACGAAAATAATGAGTAAAGGGGTTCTATTTATAGTTTGGTTAACTTGTAGACAAAGCCAAATTTGAATTGATTAAACAATTGATTTAATCTCAGTTCATATCCTTTCCTTAAATGCCACCATGAGGTTTCTGGAAACTCTAAAGAGCTCCATAAAATCGTCTAAACTTTGGATCTTAGTAGGTTTTGCCTATTTTATTCAACTAGTAAACAATTACAATTCATCCCTCGCACATTTAATTATTCCAGTTAATTCTAGATTAATTATAATTAATATTTACTTACTTCTTATTGATTTCACATTAATTTGTTATTAATCTCATATTAATTTATTAATTACATAATAAATTAACAAATCAATTACCTATTTCTAATTAACATATTAATCATATAATATATTAACAAATCATTTCCTTTCTCTCCTAATATCATTTCCAGTAATTCTGGTTACGAGGGCGACCCACCCAAAAAGGAATTTGCTTCTATTTACAAGAATATACCAACTTAGTTATGAGCTTAGACACCTTAATCCAACAGTCTTGCACTTGGGTAAGTCTATAACTACATTTGCAAGTATAACTTTGAACCAAAGTGTGCTTTCCAAAACCACTAATGAACTTTGATTCAAATCAAACGTTTTCCCTAAGATTAGTTATCCTTTATTCCTTCGTTCTACAAGATATCATATGAAAAAATTCTTGGATTAAATGATCAACCTCATGTTTATTTGTTTGTTTCTCGGTCTCCGATTTTATCATCAAATGCAAACTACAAAATTGAACACATCAGTTCAGTCCGGACCAGACCTGGTTCTTATAGATCAAATCAAATCACCGAAGGGCCCAAAGATATTGCTTTTCATGTTAAGGAAAAAGGAAAAAATAAACTTTGACTACATAATTATAACCTTCACTTATCAAATTTCGCATGAAACTACATTTTATAATATCAAGTTACTGATGCGTTTACATAATCCCAATGCACAACTGACTTGCAAATTACAACTTATATATCTTCATTTGAAGAATATAAGATATTATTGTCTTATAATTACTTGTGATTGACTCCATGAAGTAATCTCTAAGTGTGGTTTTATCTAATACTTAAAATCTCCATTTTCTAAGTACTCATGAATATTGCAACAATCAATATGCAATGTCCAATCTCCATGGACAATCTACAAACAATGCATGTCAGTCTTAATTAAATACCTACTCCCAAAAGCATGACTGACTGTGGAATTTTGAATAATATTTAAATTACTCGGGAAAGTAAACATGCAAAGTGAAGCACAATAATAAACTAATTAACTATGGTATCATACCCTTTGAATATAAATAAATCCCTATTATCTAATCATCATAACAATTACGAGTTTATTCATTGTATATTATTTCATGGAATCAACTAACCACTTGAATTAAATAACATCAGTCATGTCATATTATAAACATGTATATTATGCCTATCTATGGTCCTTTCTTTGTGAACAGATCGACAAGTCATTACTTCAATGATGCTCATTTCACAATTCCTAATTCTTATCATAATTTAATATGTATTGCAATTTCATCTTTACATGCATTGTCCTTCTGTGATGTCGAGGTTCTAAAGTTACAGAGACCGAGCCTTCGATAATACGAAATGTTCCAGTGGAACTTGTTATATTGAAACAATTCCATGGTTATGAAGTCTTAAATTCAAGGTACACTCCTTGAACACTTCTTTGGCATTAAAGTTTCCAACTCATATGTAGATTTCTCAACCATCTCCCATTATAACATTTCCATATTTCCATATGACCGTCAATTCTGACCAAGAATCATCTCAATCCAAAACGTGTCACTATGGATCATCCTAAATAATATCATATTTCCAACTGTCCACAAGCAACCATTCTTTGGTAAAACCTTAGAATGTTCTTGACAGTTGTTTAACAACTTTATTCACATAAAGTTCTAATTTTTTTCTCACAACGCTCAAGGCACTTGAAAATTAAAATAATCAAATATTATAGCATATATGATCGATCCTATATCTGAAGCATAAGGGACTCGACTCATTATTACCTGTTCAAAGATTTAATATATACTCAATGTCTTTCTATAATATTTCCATATAGAATCTCCTATGTTGAAACTTTTCAACATGATATTCATATATATGTCTTTGAGTAAGTTCTGTAAAACTATATAATCTAAACCTTTATATTCGAAATGAAGTATGAGTGCCATCTCCCCAAGGTTTACTATAGCACAACATTTTTCAAAATTTGCAATTTGAAAAAATAGATACATTTTTTCCTACGAGAAATATTATCCTCACGCAATTCCATCAAAACAGTAATGCTCCCACTATCTATGACATGTACCCAGAAATCAACACTAATAGAAAAAAGGCCTTTTACGACGCTCATTGCGCGTCGTAAAACGCTCAGACAACGCGCAAATGTGTGTCAAGGAAGGCCCTGTCATAACGAGAGACGACACGCTTTTGCGCGTTGTCTATAGACGACGCGCATTTACGACGCTCATTTACGACGCGCGTTTACGACACGCAATGCGTATCAAGGAAGGCCCCGTCATAAAGGAAGACGACACGCATTTGCGTGTCGTAACCTTAGGATGCGCATTTAGGACACGCATTGCGTATCATTATAGCCCCTGTCATAAATGAAGATGACACGCATTTGTGTGTCATAAATTTCAGCAACCATTTACAATATGCATATACGACGTGCCTTTACGATACTCTTTTACGCATAATACAAAAATATAGAAAAAATTATATACCAAAACATTCAATTTCATCCAATAACATTATGTCAAAAAAATTGTAATACATTGATATTAAAAGAATATGATTGTACGTTGTTATTAAGAGGTTTTCTCTAACTATATAACCTAATACTACATTGCTATTAAGGGGCACCTTCTTGTTTCAGATATCATGTCCACATCATAAGCTTTATTGCTCTTTTCTTTTTTAACAATAGGCGCCACAACAGTTAATGTATCTCTATCTCCCCTTCCTTTGTAGCTTGGTCAAGAGCATCACTCCACCCTACAGAGTAATGAAACAAAAATAATGTAAGAGGGAAACATGTAGTCTAAATGATTAAAAACATGTGAATTTACCTATCCTTACAAAACATGTGAATTTCCAAATGAATAACGTTTTTACTCCTGTTTAGCAAACAATAGGTGGTTTCCAGATGAATAACGTTTTTACAAAACATGTGAATTTAACTATCCTTACAAAACATGTGATTTTAACTATCCTTATCAAGTCCCAACTTTTAACAAGTTTCCCTTTATTCACTTTTCAAATATGTTTTTCAATCACTATTTTCCCACCATTTTCTGTTTTATATATATAGCTTCATATCTGCTTATTATAGCATCTCACTTCTAAATCATTCTATTACAACATCATACTTATAATTGAGTGAAATTTCATATTATTGAACAGAACATTACTTGCACCAAATTGCATCTGGTTTTGACACCATTATTGTCAATAATACAAATTACTTTGTCAATACATTGTTTCTCATTTTCATCTATCTGATTGGTGGATAAAACTTTTTGCACTTGAAGGTTTGCTTGATCTAGTAGTAGCATTTCTTTTGTGTCAACGAACTTCAGTAATCAAAAAATATTCATTAGATCTAAACTAAAACTGAAATTCTCACTAAAAGGTAGAATCTTTTACCTGTTAGAAAAGCACCCATCCATATATAAAGCATCATGCATCTTCTGAGTTATGCCTAATTCACCCCAAGTTAACTTGATTAGCTTTAAATAATCCACCAATGGCAGCAAGCACAAAACCGTTATCCAGACTCCATATAATCATATGCTTGTGTCCACCATCTAGCTTTTCCCTACAACAACTCAATTACTACACTTTGTCGCATACCATCAGCAATGTTGTACTTGTTGTCTCAAGTCAAGGGTATTATAGTAATTAATTAATATCTTGAGTTAGTAGTTTCTGAAATTATAAAAAAACTGAAAGAAGAGAACGTTTTATGGACATCCCTTTTTTCTTTAGCATTTGATAATTCCCACTTGCTGTTTTCAAGGTTGATTGACAGGTGTCTGTCTTCTTAAGTTGATTTAAGAGCTTGTGTCACACAACTATTCATCTACATCATCATATCTTAACATGTTATAAAATCATTAACAAAAAAAAAGGAATTCTTATATGAAACTATACATGTTCTTCTGAATGAGCAATCTGTGATTCTAGTGATTCAAATGTTGAATTCATTTGTTGAAGTTGTTTGTCTACAGTTTTTTTTTTTCCAAAAAGTAGAGCACTATGTGTTTGTTTCATCTTTACACTTTTAGAAACCACCTGTAGGTGGTTGCTTTTGACATACGAGATTTGGTTTCGGTGTTAGCAACATATTTTCGCTCATTCTGTTCCTTTGTATGCATTCCATTCCATTCCATTCCAACTTGTTTAATTTTAATTCCAAATTAATTTCTTAAGGAAAAAAAACATTAAATCTTTAGCAAACCTTTCTAATATTAGTAAGCAGCTTCATATGTTCTTCAGGCATAACTTCCTTAACAGCATCAATACCACATTTCTTCACAAGCATTTCAAGCAGCAGCTTCACCTGTAACAACATATCATCGTCCATTCCATTTATTATATTTCAATAACAATTTATCATCAAGATATAAATCCAAATCTTTCACTAACCTTTGCCTTAAAATGAATCTTGTTCGTACTCTGCCAGCTCAGCAAAGCCTCCACCATGCCCTTCATATGCATTTGCAACCCTTCAGCTTGTGATTTTGCAACTAATACCTTTATCAGACCTAAATTTGCATGCACCAATAACAATCATATTATTAGACAATTGATAAAAAAAATAATAATAACAAAGAATACTTACTTTAATTATCTCTATGTTTTTTCTTTGAAGAAGAAGAAATAGGATGGAAAAACACTAAAAACAGTGGATACAAGATAAGTAAACTCATAAGTCAATGGAGTTATGCCTTTAACAGTTGCACTTATCATGTGAGGTGTCTCGCCAGCTAAACCACCAGCCACCTGTACCAAAATTAAAAGAGGAAACTTATGGGGACAGAATTGCAATAGTCATCTATACTTAGGGACCAAAAATGTAAATTACTCTAAAAAATATTTAAGAAAAACTTCCTATGTGTATACCTGAACTAGTGCCTCAGGTTGTGACTCAAAGATAATAAGTAGAACACCCAAGGGTGATGACATTTTCTCTAAGATGAATCCATCTGACAGCTGGATGTAACAATTATTATTAAGAAAACAATAATACATGTCATTTAATAATAAAATAAAGCAAACAACAGTAATACAAAAACAATAATACATTTCATTTCTTACCTCTGTTCTCTTTAACACTTGACCAATTGGCTCTTCCAATTTTGCAATCACACGAATTGCTTTTGCAAGACTAGAGACCTATAATATACGACAAAAACAAAATGAAAAATGAAAAAAGAATTTAAAAATCAATAATGACAAAAAATTTAAAAATATGACTTGCCTTCCCAGGCTTAAGAGCCAACTGGTAAACTAAGATTTCATTCCTACAACATTGCAAAAGTCCCAAGAAACTCCACTATTATTACTTGAAATACAATCGTCGATATCATCACACCCACAAAAATCCATCTACTAAATATCCCACGGAAAATATTAATCTTGTCAATGTCACAACTGTTTATTTCATTAAACACCTACAAACTTCAATATGTCACATATATCAATCATAAGCTGTTAAAGAACACACACACACACACATTAGTTAGAAGTTATGTACTAATAAATAACTTGACAGAAGACAAAGTTGTTGAAGATAAATGTGTTGAGAATGGCGGTTGAATTTGGGCCTTGTAGATTTAAGATTGGTTTCCCAATAAAATTGAGAACAAATAGGACATCCATTTGGTAAATACTTTGGCCAGTGATATTCCGCCACATCATCTTGGTGATGAAACTATCGGTTCTTTTGACAGGTTGTTGCATCATTAGACCATTGTTTGGTGGTTCGGTGGCCAGTGCCAGTGCACCCAATGTGTCTATGATCAAGTTCACCCAAAGTAACTGGACAGCTGTAAGTTGTGCAGATCCTAAGATTTGGTGGTTTGGGAATGCCACATGCAATACTGGGTTAATAAGTCTGTGAATCATGCGGTAGTTCTAGGTTATAGTCCAAAATTAAATCGGGTCCAGAAACAGAGGTCGATGTCTTACCATTCACCACTGGATTTTCTTCTGGAGCAGTGATGACAGTGTCTACGTAACAGGAAAGCACGACTCATGATCGTTGGATGACGATCTCCACAATACGGTTCTTCGCCTGTGTGTTTTTCGATTTATCTGTGGGGAATCAGAATCAAACGAGAATTAAGATTTGCATTCCTAATATTGAGACTTGAGAGTATAATACTAAATTAGGGCTTTTCTGACAATTTCAACATCGAGTGGGAGATATGGTGGTTCCGGTGTAGTGCATATAATTGAGGAACAACTAGGTTTAGGGTTTCAGTTGTTGAAGCCATAATGTAAATATGTATATACTTGAATGTCTCGATCTGCAAGAGAGAATGGAAGATGGCATGCCTGTTGCCTTGATCGATGTCAATGAATGGGGAAGAATCGGTGGCGACGGTCAGAGTGCAAGGGAAAGAAGCAAGCAACACTCGATGTAGGGAGGCGGAGGAAGAGTGGAGAAGATTTTTGTGGTAAAAGAACACACCCAGAGCTAAAGAAGGGAAACAAGGAAGGAAGGCGGGTTTTCTAATTTTTTTTATTTCCTTTTCCCGCTGCTAGTTGCTGAAGAGCGC
Organism: Lactuca serriola; assembly: GCF_051521515.1. Lineage (NCBI taxonomy): Eukaryota > Viridiplantae > Streptophyta > Magnoliopsida > Asterales > Asteraceae > Lactuca > Lactuca serriola. Next base: position 297,638,405 of record NC_136412.1, read on the forward strand.
GTTTGTAAAATTATAAAGTAACATTTCTAGAAGACACGCGTTTAACATAAGTGCCCTCTATGTTTTTTTTTGTGAGACACTAATTTTAGGGCACGCAAAAATGCACGTTCTAAATTCTTCAAATTTCTAAAGATCTGACATTATTTTTAGGGCACACCCTTTTGCGTATCATTAATCAATGCGTGTCGTAAAAAGCGTGTCATTAAAGGTCTATTTTCTAGTAGTGCAACTAGACTTCTAGAAATCAATATCATTTGAATTTCTTACAAAAGTGAAGATTTATGTTATCCGATGCTTTGTTAAGTCTCTAATTAGACTTCTTAAGCTTGTACACCTTCGTTGGATAGTGTGTATGTGTGTGCATGTATGTGTGTGTTTAAACCCTTCAACACTTGATAGATATATCTCTTGAAAGTTCAAACAATTCCTTGCCATTCCTCACAATTTGAAATATGAAGATGGATGTCATAATCATATTATGAATTTTAGAATGCCATTAACATAACTAATATCCATATCGATATATATCAGATCATTAAAATCTATCAACGAAGGTATTTTCTCATAATTTTTTCTTGAATTAGAGTGAAACCTTTTGCCACCTAGATTTCAAGGTGCATACGTTCCAATCAATGTGAATCTATCATTTCTAAACTATAGTCATAAGACAAAGTATAGGACAAACCAAGTTCAAAATTAGTTTTCCCATAGACCTAACTTTCCTATTCTAAATTTCTTATTTTATGGCAGCTCAAGGCCTATCATGCTTCTGTGTCGCTAGCAGCTCACCCATATTGAACAGTGTGTTTTTGCTGACCAACGCACTTTACTTTTGCATTAAAATGAAAAACATAGAAATCAAAAGTGTTGCACACTTAACTGGAAGTTCATAGAAATAAGAATACTTCAATTAAACCATGACAGGTTTTCAACCTTAGGTTGCGTACTAGTGATAACTAAAAGGATCATTGTCGGCTGACTCTTGAAGCTCTCAAGATCAATATGACTCTCACTGGCTTCTTGGAATATAGGTTACTATCAAAGAACATTCATTGATGAGCTAAAACAAAAATTCAAAAATTCATGCGGATTCCCAACAAGGAAACAGTACATAGAATTAGACTTAGTTTATCTTTTGTTTCTCGATCAACGAAACATCACAACTCCAATTCTAAATGTGATAGAGTAAGGAAAACATGATTAATCCACATATTATGAGGTGTTATCAACCTTTTTAGTTTGAAATGAGTTTCAAGATACGATTTGTAGTTCCTAGATCATATCTTTAAAAACTGATTGGAACAAAGTACGATTCATCTATAAATGAAATATTTGCAACAATACTCGATTCCTATTCTAAGTCATACAATTGCATTAAGATGTTCTTTGAGCATTAAGTGTGATACAATTCCATAATTACTAAGATGGCCATAAAATAGGATACTAAAGTACTAGAATGATTCTTAATCTTATAAACACAATCATATTTACTGAATCATAAGTAAATCATGACGAATAGAGTTACCGTCCCTTGTAGTGAATTTGAAAAGTCCATATCAACATGTACTAGATCCATTAGTCCTTCACTTTCCTCACATAAACATGTGACTAATAAATTAGTCATAATTTTCCAATGAACAAGATTCTCATGCATCATGCAATTCAAATTGTATGACTCCAAGTATCTGTCCAATTGGTGGTGAGAGTTCTTTTCACGTGGTCAATTATGACAGTAACATAAATGCGATATTATAAGAATCAAATACATAATTAATATTTTTATTATTAGAAACATACTCATTAATGTCATTGCAATAAAATATAAATAAAATAAGACAATTATGTAAAGTAAAACTTCACCTGTATTGATAAAGAAGAAATATTAAAACTTGTCCTTACAATGCATAAAATCAAAAACAATGTTTCTAGACATCTCCACAGAGCATTAGTTTAAGTGAACTAGAAATTTGTATGATCTCAAATTTTAACGATCTTTATATCGACAAGTTTGTATTTGAGTCTACTACAACTTTTGTTTAGATTATTCTAATTAAAAAGTAATATATTTTTACTTACGATTTTTATATCGACATTTGATATATTACCCTATTAATTCATTTTTTCCGGCTTACTTAGAGTAGCCGACCATTAGGACTAAATATATACGATTTAATTAAGTTGAAGGAGTAAATGTGGACAAAAAAATATTCAATGACAAAACGTGTACAAACCGAAAAATATATTACACTTTTAAGTCATTATCCAATTTTTGAAAATTTAATTACTTTTTCCCGGAATGGAATGACATGGAATAGAAAAAACAGGAAGCGTTGTCGGTTTGGTTTTTTTCGAGAAGGAGAAGCTTGTGAAGAAGGATGCTTAGAGATAAAAAGACATTAATATCGACCATCATATTCTTTTTCCTTTTTCTTATTTGTTATTTTACAATTATAAATAGTTTTATCAAATACAAAAAAATTATAAACTATAGTTTTTTTTTTTTTTTCATTTTATAAACTATTCCATTTTTTTTAATTGTTTTATTACAACATAAGTTAGTTTTTGTTGTTGTAAAACACAATCTCAACCTCCTCCTCCTCTCCCCCCCCCCCCCCCCCCCCCCCCCCTTGGTGTAACGTTTTCAAGAGTAAATTATAGTTTTGGTCATTTAGTTTACAACTTGCATGAGTGGTCATGCAGGTGTTACCACCTAATGAGCTCTATTAAAAAAAAGACCATTTTCCCTTCACATAAGAGTAAAAAATATCTTTTCACGTTTTCCTTCTCTCATAACGCTCATTTTTATTTAAAAGATTATCGTCTTCTTCTTCCTTAAACCCACTTCCTTAAATGCTTATTCTTTCATGCTTTTACAAAAAAATCAATCAGACTTATACAAAAATAGGGAAAGAGGTTATGTGTGGATGTGGTAGCCAAGAGGTAATCGTTACATCATGGACCAATCACAACCTACATCTTATATTTGGGTGTTGTTATCAAGTTAGATCAAATTATGGTTTTATTGGGTGTTTTGACCCCACAATGTGCCCTAAGGCATTTGTGGTTTATTCCAAGGCTGCTAAGGGCAAAGAACATGTTAGAAAAAGCCCTTTAATGTACCAACAATACAAGTTTATGTGTTATTACTTCCTTTTTTTTCATCTTTGTTTTTTTCTGTAAAATTTGAACCAGTAGGTTTATGTGGATGGTTCTTTGTTTTTAGGTAAAATAGTGGTTTTATAGATCTTATAGTGTTCGGTTTAGTAAGAACTGACTATGTTGTAATGGTTCTTCGTTGTTGTATTAAATTGAATGTCTATTGTGTTGATAAAGTTTTGATTTTTTCATCTAAATTGTATTTAGTTAAGTAATGGCAGATTTATATATGACAGTTACCATATATTTTTGCTTTATAACCATTTAGAAAAAAAGAGTAACAAAGTTGCCCAAACTTTTCTTAATAGCAATGAATATGAAAGCAAGATGTATTTTTTGAACAAATAAAGTAGGCAACATAAATAACCAATACCAAAAAAATTGTAAAAAATTTGCATATAATGTAACGACAACATACATAATGTTAAACAAAATATGACATAATATTAACCATTATAACTCCTTGAGTTGTATCTTATATTATGTCATTTTCTACATGTAACAATGATGTACTTCCTATAAAGTTTAGTTTCTTTACGTGCAAACTGATTACCATGGGTAGCAGTCTCATCCACGCCTATTCTCATCCTATTCTTCTTAGGTCTTCACATATGGACATATAGAAATAATACATCATTAAACATGATATTTTGTGTAAATATTAAGATAATGATTACTAAACTTACACATGTTTGTGATGACTAGCATATTTATGTGTTGTTGGGTAATTAGACTTAGGCTATATATCCCTATCATTGATTGGGTAAATCTTAAACTTATACATGCCGTTACGTGTAACACTCGCAGATTCGGGCTAGTCAATTTAGAGATAATAAGTGTTAAAAATGACTTTTTGATAGAAGATTACTTAGGATAAATTATCTTAACCAAAGCTATAGTATATGTCACAAAGATTTCGTACATATAAAGAACGCTGAAATCCGACTTATAACGAAGAAGTTATGACCCGTAGAAGTTTCACGATTAAACCGGCACGGCTCCGAGTATCATAAAAAGTAAATTTTTGAAAAAAAAATTTATCATTAGAGATCTAACAAAAGTCGTAGTAGACGTTAAACCGAGAGCATGCATATAGAGAACCTCCAAATCAGACTTCATAAGAGGAAGTTATGATTTTTCGAAGTTTCAGCATAGAAGTATACAACTCAGAAATCGAATTTTAGATTGGTCAATTTTTAGTCAAAATGATCCAAATTAGAATTGAAGATCTCATTAATATGAGTTCAACGATAAAAAGACGGTCGGAAACTGAGTCTATATGTGGAAGTTATGAATTTTACATGGTCATTAATAGTGTAATCTTCTCATCCTATTAAATTTAAGATCAGTCGGGAATTAGCCAATGGGGTCAAAAGAAAAGTTGTAGATATTGTCAATACCTACGTATGGATATAAAGAATGTCAAAAACGAAGCTTGTATGCGAAAATTGTGAATTTTCTAATATTGATTGTTTTACTTGCGTCCTGCGCCACGTGTTAGCACTAGGCGAAGCCATGGTGCCTACACGTGCTTAAGATGAGAGAGACGTGTCTCACGATGTGATGAGCACCTGGACAACCTATAAATAGAGACAAATTTCACTCATTTCTTCACACCTTTCAACTCCATTCTCTCCCACCCCCCCCCCCTCCCCCAAGGTCCTAAGACCTTTTCTATAGCACTTACTAGATGTTATTAGCAAAGCCCCGGAGCGTCAAAAAGCCCTGAGAAATAGAGCTTTCGATTTGGAAGTTCTGCCAGCACAGAGTCTGGTTTCTCGCTAAACCACCTTTAAGTTAAGTTATGCTTATCGTACTTTAAGTATATCTTATGTTTAAGTTCATTATCGTTATTATGGACCTATAAACAAGATTTATCAATGATTCCAAGTCGTTATACTGATTGATCTACTCATGGGGAAGATGTCTAGGATGGATTTAGTGAGGTGTTTAAAGTGAGATTTCCAAACAGTATAGTTTGTATACCAAACAGACCCTACCTTCGATATGATCCTACCTGGTTGTTCCTTAATTGACAGACCTTGAAGTGGACTTTGAATTAATGATGAATATAGACTAACAATTACTCGCAATAAATATTAGATTAAGACTTAGTGATAATGACACTAGGTTTCATCAAAGGAAAAGACAATTGCTAGAAGCGAAGCGCTGTCCGAATTTTGAATCGTCACTTCAACAAGTGAGTGCATAGTTACTTTCATCTTACGCATAGATGTGACAACCCGAAATTTCTATCTTGTACAACTGTTCAATTCAATCAAAGTCAGACTCGTTTCTGCTATCTTTTAGCATTGTTTAGAGTCTGTTTGAGTGTTCTAAGCCTAGTACCTTCAAAGTTAGGGTTTAGAAATGAGTTCCTTAAGTTCATCACATCTCAAAAGGGACAAACACTCCTTCAAGAGGAATGTACGGCTGTACACATGGGTGTATGGCCGTACATCCCCCTCCTGGCCGTACACTCTCACATATATAAGTGGGACTTAGCCATTTTTAATCACTTTTCACTCATTCAAGCCAAGAAATCGATTCTCTCTCAACTATCATCGGGTTTTTCACCTAGATCTTCAAAATGTACGTGTTACTTCCTTTGATTTGTTGATTCATTACACTATCTAGTGAAGATCCATGATTTCATCCATGAAATTACATCTTTTGGTTAGATCTTCAAGAACACCAAGAACACACACTAGTTCTTGGACCTTAAACACCCCCAAAGGCTTCTAATTCGTAAGTATCTCTTCCATCTTCTGGTTAGGCTTATGAATCACTCCTTTTCTAGCCTTGAAACATCATATAATGCATAAACACAAAGAGTGTACGGCCGTACACCCGTCATATGGTCGTACACCCCTTGATTAGTGCATTTTTGGCCTCAAACTCATGTTATATTCCAACACAAGATCATAGACACTTAGAGGATGCCATATAGAGCCTTAGACCACCTTTTTGGGCATGTTCTTCAAGGAGTGTACGGCCATACAAATGTGGTCGTACACACAAGTGGTTGTACACCACTTGGCCGTACACACACTAGTGTGGCCATACACCCATTTTATGCAATTCTTTGTGCTTCTAACACTTCAATCTAAGTGTTTCCTAGTTCCTAGGGTGGTTTCCTTTGATAACTAGTTGTATAAACACTAATTATATCCATATATGTATCATTATATGCTTATTAGGATCCGTTTGTGCTCGAGGCTTCACTTGACACTTAGCATCCTATATCAAACTTTCATTTGTATCACTCACTGCAGGTGAGTTCATACCCCCTTAAACTTATCTTTTAAATGATTTTAAATGCTTTTATGCGGGAGAATACAAGTAGAAAACATTATGGTTATTATATCAATCACATGTGATTAATAACTACAAATCAAGTAGATTTTTTTATTCTTCAAAACTATGTTATCAAACTGTTTCAAAAACCTTTTTATAAACTGACATCAAGTCATCTAAAGCCATTCAAATGGTTAAAACTCTTTTATATGTTAAATTCTTTATTAACTCTTTTAAACTTATATATTGTGAAAATCATGTCTATGTGAATATATTTATATAAATAAGGTTGAAAGGGCTTAGGACTGATAACTCGCCTTATCTCATGTTCCTTGTTTGGTTGTGGACTTAGGGTATTCGGTTGTTTCTCCGAATGTCGTTTGAATCTTAGTTATATATTATGTATATGTATATAGACATAAAAGTCCTTTCTTTGAGTCAAATACCTTTGGGTAGCAAAGGTGTTCAAACATAATCAGTCATTCAAACAACTTTACTAGTAAACTATAATTGGTATAGTTTAGGAAGTCACTGCCTACTATTTCTAGAACAACGAAATGTACAAGAGTCAGTTCAAACATACTATAATGAGAAACAGAGAGAACATACTACATACTAGAACAGAGAAAAAAATACAACATATAGAAACAGAGGGAACATACTACACTAATACAATAACAAGATAACATTTATGTGAGCCACTACTTCATGGCGCGGCAATATACTGTCGTGTCACATTTTGCAACCAAAGTCTCCAGGGGGGAGAGCGTGAATTTACGTATAGATCTATACGGGATTGACAATCCTACACCTTGTTGCTAGCTACAGTGGGACCTGCAGGTCTACGGGTGACGAATGTCACACCAATTCGGCGTCTTGAACGTCGTGTCTTACTAGTCAATCAAGTATGGTTATAATCTCATCACATATTGCCTTAATTAAATAAACAGGTTTAAGGTAGTTAGTACAGTGGTAGTTACTTAAATAAAACTACGGTACATCTTTATTTTCCCTTTTCATTCGTATTGTGATCTTCTCACATAAAAGGTAATGAAAACTATATTTTGGTAATGATAGTCATACTTGGGGAAAACAATCACTTTTACAAAAGAACAAACTTACAAAACAGTCAAGTCTTGGTAGAAGACTACTTTAGTAGAAAATATAGGATTTTCTAAGAAGTATTCAAACATTTACAAACAACACTTACAAACTTTTACATCAAACATTTACAAACATTTCATTCAAACTTATACAAACAATGTCATTAAATACTTATGAACTCACCAGCTTTAATGTTGATCTACGCTTTCAAAATAACTTGTATTCTTAGGTCACCAGTAGATAGGTACCGATGACCAGGTTTTGAGAAGACAGAGCTTTCAAGACTCGTCTTTATTTTGATTATTCATTTTTGGTGTCTTATAAACTATACACAGAACACGCTTGTATTAAATTATTTTATTAATGCAATGGATGATGTTGTTGTTTGGTTACTATTATGCATTGTTGTGATACTTTACGTGACGTCCTCCGCCCCGAACATTTCCGCCGTTCCGGTTTGGGGGTGTGACAGATTGGTATTAGAGCATTGTTTATAGTGAATTGAGTATATCAACCCATAAATAAAATACATTTCTTTTGAAATGCTTTGATAATATCATTATCATGTTTTTGGAAACAACTTCCACAATATTATTCTTCAAAAAGGATACTCTGATTTTTTTAAATAAGCATAAACAAATCGGTCTTTTCTGGTCGTGAAATTGAGGATGTCACAGCTAGTATCAGAACATTAGTTTAAGTGAACTAGAAATTTGTAGGATTTCTAGACTTAAACTTAGAATGCTAAGCGATGATCGTGTGGAGTGTGTCTATTATATTTTAGGTAGTACGCATGAATAGACACGAGCACTAGCTTATTTAGGTAAGATGGCTAAATTGCTTTTATGTGCTAAAGGATTTATGTTATAAGATGTCTTATATGCTTTACGATGCTATCGTTTCATTGAATCTATGGCCTATTGCCGACCGGATCTAAAAAATTTATGTGCTATGGTTTCTATACGTTTAATTACGGTATTAAGGATAGGTTTAAGTGAAATGGCCATAAGCATCAACAACCCGTACACCTCATTAATGATTGTCCCACATAGGATGTTGCGAAAAAAACCTGAAAAACCGGTCATAAATACTGAATTTGTAAAAAACGAATTATTTTGCAACAAAAAATATAAGGACTAAATGTATACAAAGTGAGAAATATGTTATTCTATTAAGTCGTTTTTCTCTACTTAAATGGAGTAGCCGATCATAAGGACTAAATGTGTATAGTTTAAACAAATTGAAGGGGTAAATGTGGACGAAACAAATCCAGTGACAAAATATATAGACAAATCAAAAAGTATATTACCTTTTTATGTCAATATCCCTTTTAAAAAATTAGAAAGTAACTTTTTAAGTTTACAAAACATCTCTTTTTAACCTATTGACTTTTTAAAGTCAATAAGTTAATACAAAGATTTAAAACACGAAAACAAACACCCTTTAGACAACCATATTTAACATTATTACAATTGTATAGTTTCTAGAATTATAATACATTTTTAGAACAAACACTTACTTAATCAAATGTGTACTTCTAAAATCTACATCATTCTTTAAAAGACAAAATTTCACAAATGGTCCTTATAACACTCAATTTAGGTATGAGTTAAATTTATGCATGGTTTTAGATTAATTTGGATTTTGTAGATTTTGCCTCCCCGAATCACGGTGTTTGTGGTACCACGGCATGGTGTTGCCACACCACCACGACATGGTGGAAATTTAAGTTTCACGGCGTGGCACCGCTTTATGCATAAAACCCTATGGTTTCGGGCCTTGAGCCCTATTTAAAGGATGTGGGGGCTAGGTTTTTGTCCACCCTCAACCTCCATCACCCATAAGAGTTCACCCCCAAACCCTATCATATCCTTTTAATTTTGAGCCTCTTGTGATTGTTTTTGACATTTAAAGGAAAAGGAAGCGCATTAATGAAACTTTAGGGCAGCAAGCAAGACTGATTCAACATCTTGTGCACCTCTTGGACCTTTGTAAGTCTCCGGATTTGAATCTTTTTATGGATAGAGTTTTAGTATTAAAGTTTGCAACTTTATTTTCCCTTAAGGTCTCAAGAATGTTTTACGTATTGGATCAAGATTATTAGCTTCATTTTGTGTCATGCATGGAGATTTAGCCATATGTCACCATTTTGACTTAAAATGGTGCATGCGATGCATTGGACATGCATGTCCATAAAGTTGCAATTTTTATGGATTTTTAGGGTGTAGAAAAACATTCTAGAAAGTTTAAATTCTGGATTTAATGAATTAAAATCTTAATAATGGATTTGATCTTCCAAATAAATTGTGGCATGGTTAAGGGTTGGCCACGATGCAGTGGGAAAAATGTCACGTGTCTGTTTTGCCTCCTAGTCACCACAGCACGACCAACGGTTGGCCGTGACGTGACGGTTGGTAGGATTAACCATTGACTTTGATTGTTGACCATTGAGTTTTTGACTATTTTTGACCTAGGGTCAAATCTTTGTGGTTGGTAGTACCAACCTTTACATTTTATGTGAGTTGTGGTGTTTGTTTGATTTGATTGCGAGGTGGGTTTTCTCAGTATACTATGTAGAATTATAAGTATTCTTGTATGCTAGACAATCTTTGTGACTTTTGCATGAAATACTATAGGGGGCATAGCAGAAAAGAGTGTAGGGGGGCTGCAGCAAAGGAAGTAAGACTGTGAGTTGACCATAAACATTCACACGGGTTGAAACACGCCCTTGGGGCACGACCTACCGTGATATGTTATATATTGTATGTGGTATCTTTGGGAACTCACTAATCTTTGTGCTTACGGTTTAAGTTAAAATGTTTCAGGTACTTCTTGTACTAAAGGGAAGAGCTCTGTCTAAATGCATCGCATCCACCTAAGATTCCACATTATCTATTTCATGTTTCCACTCTAATATTTGCTTTTAAAACTTATACTTTGGTATTTACATTCAAAACTTATGTTTGGATTAACTTGAGTTGGAATGATATCGAATGGTTTTACTATATTTAAAATTAAAAATTTTATCTACAATTTTTGGGACGATACAAGTTGGTATTAGAACCTTGGTTTAAGGGATTTCGGCTAGCACGGGGAGCGTTTGAACTCAAACCGAGGGTTGAGAAATCTTTTACAAAATACTTTTTAAAAAGATCTTATAAATTAAAGGGGTGTGGCGCATGCAATCAGCCGAAGCACAAGTAAGTAATTCCTAAAATCCTCATGCGTTTTTGTTATGTGAATTTTATTGTATTATGATACGTATGATAGACATAGGTTAAGGATCTGCTTAGGATTTGCATGCTAGAATGCCTATTTAGGAGAGGTGCATTTTTATGCATAATATTGTTTACTTGTGTGCTCTAGGGTTAATGCTAGTAATGACGAGTTGTTTGATGAATGCTTGAGGGTAGTACATGCTTAGGAGTTGATAGCCCTAGAATCTTTGATTCAACTTTATTGCTTATTCTTGATTGATGAAGTCCTTATGGTAGACACATCTATTCCAATGACTATCTAATCTTGGACATGTATGGCTTGCATTCATGGAGTGATTTATCAACATTAGCAAGAACCTTCCAGTGTTTGAGTGGTGGGTGAGGAAATCTTAGGAATACCTAGGAAGTATCTTAGTGTGGTGTTACACTCTTATGAGAATGAGTCTGTTAATGATTATAAGGAAGTAACTTAGGAATTTAGGATAATTCATGATGAAAGTGTGGATAGGTGTGGAAGGTAGTATGCGTATGTACTATCAGAAGCACATGATCCATACTTGAATCAAGAAAAGCCCAATGAATTCTACGGAACTTGTAGAGTGGGTAGGAATTATTGCAAATTTTGATCTTTCTTTTGTGTTTCATAATGGTGTGTAAATTTTGACCTTTCTTTGTGTTTCATAATAGTGATGACTCAACATGGTGGTGGTATTGATTCAAGTTTTGGCTTTGGATATAGATCGGGTGATGTTGAGCAGTGCGAGCTGATCATTGCTGAGGTTTTTGGGGTTATTTTGGAGGATATGCTTGTTGTGTTCGGCATAATCAATGAGGAACTGGTATCCATGATGGATGAGCGGTTCCAGCCCTTTGGGCTGATTTGAGGGTAGATTTGCACTATACTCACAAGGTTTCTTTCCGAGAGTTTTGGTGCTCAAATGTACTAAAAGGATAGCACATGGAAGCAGGGCCGAATCCTCAAGAACACAACCTAATGGTTAACGCCTCTTTGTGTAAGGCACATACTAGTCAAAAACAAATAAATATAAAAAGGGGGATTTTGATTATCAATTAAAACTAACAATTAAAGTTAAATAAACTTAATGAAATTTAATAAAAAAAAAAGTGAATTCAGTTCTCCTGCGACTTTCCTAATCATGCAATCAACATAAACCTGGTTATTTAAGATGTGTTCTATCTAAGATGGTATTGAGAACAACTAATAAGATCTTGTACATTCTCTTTTTCCTAGTTAATTCACCAAAACAAGCTCTTCAATTAATCCTAACTTTTTTACTTATCTAATTAAATAAGCTCTTAATTAAAATAAGAAAAACATCATTAAGATTTGTGTAAAATTCTCAACAATACTCAATACTTCTCACAAGATCGGAAGCGTAAAAATATGAAATTTCAGTTTATATAATAGTTAAATCCTAACACGGAACCAATCTGATACTTGTTACTTATTACCAGTTTATTAAAACAATTACGGATTTCAACAACTAATTAAATAGAATGATTAAACCCTAATTAGGTGATTAGGCTAAAAAGAATACAAATCAAACATTAATTAAGCATAAAACTAAAATATATAGATAGAATCACACAATGAAAACCAAGTCTAATGATTGATTACATGAAAAGTACTAATCTATGTAGAATTGAAGTCTAGGGTTTAGCCAGATAAGGCTAAAATATGATCTAGAACGGTAAAAAGAGACATTAAATAGCTAAATCTTACTAAAATAAATGTATGAGCTGATCCACAACCTTCAGATCTTCTGAAAGTGATAAAAAAATGCAGAAAATCGCCTTCAGAAGTCGTTTTCGTCTTCTAGGAACGTCTAGGGATTAAAGTGATCAGAAAGCCAACAACTTCCGGAACAAGAAACATAAAAACACGATTGTATTTTTCCAAAAAAACCGATCGTATTTTTGGTCAAAATCCTTAGAAACCCCATTTAATGAAGTACGCTGCTATTTTCGAACTTTTTAGGACATCAAGAGAAATTGTGATCGCATTTTTGGGTTTTTTTCAGTTTGATTTTTGAGTCCAACAATCTTCGATATATTTATGCAATTGCATTTTTGGAGAAATGTGATCGCATTTTTGGAGAAAGTGATCACATTTTCAGAGAAATATGGTCGCATTTTTCCTTTTTGTCATGGTTTGGTTGTTATTTTTCCATTCTAGCAGCTTCCAGTCATTCCTCGGCATCCTTCTTTGGCTCTAACTCCAATTAAGCTCCAATGATTTCTAGAATGCATCCTCAAGGTTTCGTATTCTCGTTGTGCTCCAATGTGCTCTGAAAATCATAACAAAAATGAGTAGTATGGGCATTTTGACGACAAACTTGAGTTGAACATTAATTGAACTAATGCATATGAAAAAGAAAAAAAAAATATGATGCAAAATGCTAATTAAATTATCCTAAAAGATTCATAGAATTGCATCTATTAATCAGCCAGACAGGGCACATCAGCAGGGATTACACTCGAGGAGCACTATTATGTTTCTTACTGTAATCAGTTTGGCCACAAGAAGGACGATTGTCTGAGCTTAGCTGGTGGAGCGGTGAGGGCTACCACTCTAGCCACTATAAGAATCATAGATGGCCGCCGGGTCAAGGCAGAGGTCTGGTAGTGAAGAGTCGAGCATTTCAATTGACCATGAATGAGGCTAGGGTTGCGTCGGACGTGGTTACCGGTATGTACTCCTCTTTTATTCTTTTTTTTTTTATGTTGATTACATTTTTATATGTTGTTATTGTGATTGTGATTAGGTATGTTCCTAGTCAATGGTATGCATGCTTATGTGTTGTTTAATTCTGGAGCTAGTTGGTCGTTTTTGTCTCTTGCTTTCAGCAAGAACTTTGATATTGATTTAGGAACGTTGGACCACCCTTTGGAGGTGGAAATTATAGATGAATGCACTATAATGGAATCGAGAGTTAATTTGGGTTGTGTTTTGGATATGTTTGGCATGAAGTTTTCGATCGAACATGTTCTCATTTCTATGGGTGAGACACGAGTCATCGCAGGTATGGATTGGCTAAGCCAGGTTAGGGCTATGATTGATTGTGAGCGTCAGCTTGTGCGGGTTCGAACCTTAAGTGAGGGAGAATTGGTTGTCTATGGCGAGGTTGCTCGAGGAGGCCCAGTTATTTGTTTTGTTGGGATGGCTAGGAGGTACTTGCATCACATATGTTCAAGATTTCTAGCTTTCATTATGGATACCAGGGATAAAAAAAAAAGTCCCTCACTAACGTGCCTATAGTTCTGGTTTTCCATATGTGTTTCCAGAGGATTTATCAAGGGTGCCTCATGAGATGGCAAGTGGAGTTTAGGATCAATCTTTGTTTCGGGTGCGACCCTAGTAGCCAAGGCTCCTTATCACCTTAAACCCCCTGAGATGCAGGAGTTGTCCATGCAAATTCAGGAGCTGTTGGACAACGAGTTTATCTGGCCAAACAGTTTTCTTTGGGGAGCACCTATTTTTTCTAGAAGGACGGGTGTATCAGATGTGTATTGAGTATATGGAGCTGAATAAGCTAACGGTAAAGAACCACTACCCGCTTCTGAGGATCGACGACTTGTTTGATTAGCTTCAGGGTACATCTTGGTCTTGCAAGATTGATTTGAGTTTGATTTATCATCAGATGAGGATCAAAGATGAGGATATTCATAAGATAGATTTCAGGACTCATTATGGGCATTACGATTTCATGGTGATGCCATATGGGATCACTAACACACCTATAATGTTCATGGACCTCCAAAACGGGTGTATAGACCAATCCTAAACTGATCGGTGATTGTATTCATTGATGATATCTTGGTCTATTCTAAGACCAAGGAGCAGCACGAGGAGCAACTGCGAGAGGTTTGTGGGACTTTGAGAAGGGATAGGCTTTTGTCGAATTCCTTACATGTGAGTTTTGGTTGCGAAGTGAAATTCTTGAGTCACCTCATCAACCAAAATGACATCTTGGTCGATCCAAATAAGATTGAGACGGTGATTCGGTGAGAGGTTCTAAGGTCTTCATCTGAAATTCAGAGTTTCCCTGGGTTAGCAGGATACTACCAGATATTCATTCAAGATTTCTCCAAGATTGTAGTTCCTTTGACTCATATGTAGAAGCAGAATGTTACTATCTAGTGGGTCTTAAGCAGCAAGAAACATTTGAGATTATGAATCTGAGGTTGTGTGAGGAACCAATGTTGACCTTTCCCGAGGGTGTTGAAAATTTTGTGGTTTATTGTGATGCATCAATTTTGGTTTTGGGTTTTGTTCTTATGCGAAGGGGTAATGTGATGTGTATTCTTAAAGGCAAGTGAATCCTCACAGGGCGAATTATTCTACTTACGATTTAGAGTTGGGGCAGTGGTTTTCAGCATCAAGATTTGGTGTCATTATTTCTATGGGATTCAGTGCACCATCTACACGACCAAAAGAGTTTGAGATGCTTAATGGATTAGTCGAATCAAAATATAAGGCAACGCAGGTTGCTTGATGTGTTTAAGGATTATAATTGTGAGATATTATACCATCCAGGGAAGGACAATGTTGTGGTTGATGCTTTGAGTCATAAGGAGACTAATGCATATGTTCGAGACGTGTGTCTATGGCGGACTGTTGTTACCCCACTATTGGAGTTGATTAAAGGGGCTCAAGCAAAGGCACTTAAATAGGAGACCGGGAAGAGTGAGAGAATAATAGGGGGAATTTCCTCTTTTGATAATGATAGTCATAGTTTTTGACTCTGAACGTCAAAGTATGGCTTCTGCTGGATGAGGCTCATAAGTCGAAGTTTATGATTCATCCAGGTGCTACCAAGATGTATCAAGATCTGAAGCACGATTATTGGTGACCCTACATGAATAGGGATGTTGATTGGTATGTGGAGAGGTGCTTGGCTTGTCGTAAATTCAAGGCTGAACACATAAGGCCTCGCAACAACTTATAGATGTTGGATATCCCAATCTAAAATCGGGAGAAGATTACTATGGATTTCATCACAAAACTACCAATGACAGCACAACGGGTGATTCAATTTGGGTTGTTGTGGACAGTTTGACCAAGATCGCTCACTTCAATCTTGTTCTACATAGATCTCGACTTAGAAATTTTCTGATATCTACATCAAGGAGGTGGTAGCACGACATAGGTTGCCGGTTTTTATGGTTTTTGACAAAGATGTTCGTTTCACTTCCTGGTTTTGGAAGAGGTTCCATGACGAATTGGGTACCCAACTACATTTCAGTACTGCTTATCATTTAAAGAATGGCGGTTAGAGTGAATGGACTATTCACACTATTAAGGATATTCTTAAGGGATGTGTATTGGATTTTGGTGGGAATTGGGATACCTATCTTCCTTTGGAAGAGTTCTCCTACAACAATATGCATCCCTTCGAGATGCTTTACGAGAGGAAATGTTGGACACTAATTTTATGGGTTGAGATTGGTCAGAGAGTTATAGGAGGCACTAAGGGTATGCTCAAGACTAATAATATGGTCCAATAGGTGAGCTAGAGGTTGTAGATCATGTAGAGCCGACAGAATAATTATACAAATCGATGTCGATCTGATCTTGAGTTTTAGGTCAGGGATTTCGTGCTTCTAAAGGTGTCACCATGGAAAGGTCTCATCTAATTTCAAAAATGGGCAAGTTGTGCCCTAGATTTATTGGATCTTTTTGGATTATTTCTCAAATGGGAAAGGTTACATACCAATTATGTAACATTCCAAAATATCAAGGGTAGAGTTGAAGGGCTAAAAGAGTAAATGATCAAGGGAACTCGGCGAGTCCATGGGTGGTACTCGGCGAGTAGAGTCGCGATTTGGTCGCGTGTTAAGTGGCCGACTCGGCGAGTCCGAGGATGGACTCAGCGAGTAGGCGCTGAGTGGAGAAAACCCTAATTCTCGGGGCTAAGCCCTACATAAAGAACATAACATCCATCCCTTAGCCTCTTTACTCATCCTCAAGTCCAGAAACCCTTAGCCTTCGTGTGTGAGTGATCATATTGAATTTGGAAGCTTGGAGAAGCAATTGTTAAGGAAATCTTGAAGGGTAGGAGGCTTGGAGCAAGGGGCTTTGCTTGGATTCGAGTTCCATTGCATTTGGGGCGTTCTTTTGAGGTAATATCTCGTCCTTGGGCTGTTACTCTTATGGATTCATCATTTTGGGGTTTATGGGAGCTCATCTTGGTATGTTTTGGAGTTTGGAGGTTAGATATGAGGTTGCTACCTCAGATCTGGAGTGGTGATGGTCCAAATATGCATAAAGTCCCTGTGTTTGAGTGTTTAGTGAATCCATCATGTCCCAAACCCTAGCCCTAAAGTGTAAACGGCCTAGATCTCTTTAGATTCACGTAAAGTTTGCCACTTTACGTGATGGATGGGTTGTAGGAGGCTAGATCTATGTTTTGGATCAATTGCATGGCCTGGAATGCTTCTGTATGGATTCAGACCGGTGGTACTCGGCGAGTCACATGGGTAGACTCGACGAGTTGCTTGAAGATGAGTTGGAACTCGACAAGTTGGAAGAACAAATCGGTGAGTTGAATGAAGATGGCCTGGAACTCGGCGAGTTGTATGAACAACTCGGCGAGTAGGTTGAAGATAGCCTTAGACTCGGCGAGTCTTGTCGAAGAGTCCCAATATTTTCTAGTTGAGTCGAGAGTCGGCGAGTCAAGGGATGACTCGGTGAGTTGTGGGCGAGTGGACTCAGAGTTGTTGGACTCAGCGAGTCTCGGGGTGACTCGGCGAGTTAGGTCGCGGATTGAGGGAAGTTCTGAGTATGGGGACTCGGCGAGTCATCGGGTTGACTCGGCGAGTAGAGTCAGTCAGGGGTTGAATTTGACTTGTCCAAGGGTTGACCAGTTGCCTTCCAGGGGTATTTTGGTAATTATGGGTATTTAATGAGTTCAGTGCTTTGTTGTTGTTCAGTGGAGGAGTTTGTGTCAGAGTTTGGAGTAGCGGGATCTTACCCTTTCAGCCGTCAGTTTCGAGGTGAGTTATCCTCACTATATCAACAGGGTCTACGGCACCAAGGCCGGCCCTTATCGAATTGAGATCCGGGTAGTTGTTGTTATGTTGTTGCCTTGATATGTTTGCATCCTGGTAGCTAGGATGGTATATGTTAGAGACCGGATTGAGATCGGTATCCTGAGAGATAGGGTGATGCTATGCTAGTGACCGGTTAGGTCGGTATCCTGGTTAGGATGATGATATGTTATGTGATCTGTTTGATCTGCTTGTTGATTGTGAATTGCTATATGATTGTATGTATATGTGCACATGGTTGTTTGGACTGGAGTTGGGTTGAGGCGGGTCCTGCTTTGTGCTGTAGGCCAAGATACCCAGGTCGGACCGGTTGTCCCGAAGTCCCAGCGAACGGTCCGAATAGGCTGTAGGCCCCAAGAGGGCGGACCAGACGTGCCGAGGCTCGGAGAGTGGACCAGGCCGACTGAAGGCCCGGTGTAGGCGGACCAGTCATACTGTAGACTCGGAGAGTGGACCAGGTGGATTGAAGGCCCGGTGCGGACGGACCAATCACACTGCAGACTCGATGTATGTGGTTTGATTCGGAGAGTGGACCAGTTGGATTGAAGGCACGGTGCGGGCGGACCAATCACACTGTAGACTCGAGGTATATGGCTAGACTCGGAGGGTGGACCAGGTGGACTGTTGGCCGGTGCGGCGGACCAGTCCCACAGTAGACCCGAAGTGCATGGTTGTTCTGTGATCGGATATGTTATGGCATGTTATGCGTGTATGGTATATGTGGTTGGTATTTTGGGGATATCTCACTAAGCTTTCGGGCTTACAGTTGTGGTTTTATGTTTTTCAGGTTCTTCAGGAGACCGTGGCAAGGCGAAGGCGTGATCGTACCGCTCCTCGTGTTTATGTTGTGATGAGATTCTGGGAATACTTAAAATAAACTGTAATGAAAACCTTTTTATAATAACTTTAATGAAATCGAGTTGTTTTCGAAAATTTTAAATTGGTTGAAATTTTTGGTCGTTACAAATTAGATCTACCCCAAGAGCTTAGTTAGATTCAAAACACTTTTCATGTCTCTTAGTTGCGGAAGTGCATATCAGAAAAGACTTTCGTTGTCCCATTAGATGACATTCAGGTAGATGTGCGCCTAAATTATATGGAGAAACTTGTAGCAATATTTGATAGGAAAATGAAGGCCTCGTGTATTAAAGAGGTGGTATTTATGAATGTGCAGAGGCATCACTAGAAGGGTTCCGAGTGGACTAGGAACCCAAGGAGGAGATGCGCGAACACTACCCAGAGCTTTTTGCTGCAGCGAATTTCAAGGTAGAATTCTGATTCAATTGTGGGAGAGTTATAACACACAGTTCAGGTATGAGTTAATTTTATGTATGGCTTTAGTGTAATTTGGGTTTTATGGATTTTGCCTCCCTGCAGCGCGGTGGTTGTGGTACCACGAGTGGTGTTGCTACGTCACTACGGCACGGTGGACATTTAAGTGTCACGGTGCGGTGCCCCTTTGTGCACAAAACCCTAGGGTTTTGGGCCTTGAGCCCTATTAAAAGGATGTGGGGGCCAAGGTTTTTTCCACCCTCAACCTCATTCACCCCAAAAGAGCTCTCTCCAAACCCTAACATCTTTTTTTGATTTTTGAGAATCTTGTGATTGTTTTTGAACTTTGAAGTAGAAGGAAGAGCATTAATAAAGCTTTTGGGCAACAAGGAAGCCTGATTCAACATCTTATGTACCTCTTGGACCTTTATAAGTCTCCAGATTTGAACCTTTGTAGTTGTTAACCTTTAGATCTTGGTATTTTAAGATAGTTTTCCCCTTTTATGAGCATGGATGGAGTTTTAGGATTAAAGTTCACAAATTTATTGGCCCTTAAGCTCTCAGGAGTGTTTCACGTATTGGATCTGGATTATTAGCTTCATTTTGCTGCCATGCATGGAGATTTAGCCATATGTCATCATTTTGACCTAAAATGGTGTGTGACATGCATTGGACATGAATGTCCATAAATTTATGATTTTTATGGATCTTTAGGGTATAGAGAAGCATTCTGGAAATTTTGAAGTCTAGACTCAACGGATTCAGAGCTTAATGATGGATTTGATCTTCCATACGAACTACGACGCAGTCAGGGGTTGGCCACAGCACGGTGGACGAAAGGTCATGCATATGTTTTGTCTTCTAGTCGCCATGGCGCGGCCAAGGGTTGGTCGTGACGCGGCGGTCAATAAGACAAACTTTTGCCTTTGACTGTTTACCGTTAATTTTTTAACCCAGGGTCAAACTTTATAGCTTTAGGTCATAAACTGATATTTGACCATTTATTTAGTGTTTAGGTGGTTTATAGTAACAACCTTTACAGTTCCTGCGAGTTGTAGTGTTTGTTTGCTTTGACTGTGAGGTGAGTCTTCTCACTATACTATGTAGAATTCTGAGTACGCTTGTATGCTAGACTATCTGTCACACCCCCGACCGCCGATGGAAACGTTGAGGTGCACGGCGTAAACTAGTGATCACAATTATTGAACATACATTGCACAATACAAATAGAATCCTCTATTATTACCGAAATAGAAATTACATTAACGGTAGCAATTGCTAAATCATGAAACACGCCTAACAGTATGAAGTTTACAAAGATATAGTAAAATAATATAAAGTCTTTTGAGCAAACTCTTCCGACCTGCTAAATAATATGAGAATGCATGCATTAAGATACGTCAACAAAATATTGTTGGTGAATTCTACAAGTTTTGACACAAAGTAATTTTATAACCAAAAATTTATCTAGTTGACCAGCTTTTATAAATCCGTACTTTTCTATCAAAAGTATAAAAATAGATGAGTTATAAAAGTATTTTTAGACTCATATAGAAACGTTGTATGTTCAAGTCCCATAAGAACCAATTTTGATAAATATATAAGTAATTCATACTTATATCAAATTTTACGGTTCCCATGACCGAAATGCATTTTATATAAGGATTTTAAATACCAATTTATATAAAATAAAGACATGTCACACATTGTGAAAACATAAAATAGACAACTTTACTCTTAAAATTTCATACAAGTAATTGTATAGTTTATATATAAAACTAATAAGTTTTGAGTTTATAAACTTTGTATGCTCGAGTCATAATTAAGTGTTATCTTACTTAATTTGGGAACTGACACTTAACTAGTAGGGCAAACTCCCCCATATAAATGTAGTGTTTTCATATAAAAACAAAGGGGTTTATATAAATAAATTATTATATGTAAGTTAATAAACCTTGTTCATTCGTGTCATGTTACTAATTAAGTGTTATATGAATTAGTTTTGGTAGTGACACTGAAACGACCCAAAAATACGACCTGAAAATTTCATTTTTAATATAACCAAAATCATAAAACGGAGTATATCATAATAAAACCATGCGTTGCAAATCTCAAAACCATACTAAAATACAAATGAGAAAACGGTGTCACGACTGTATCAAAACATATCTAAGATAGCTGATCAACTCCCAGGATAAAAACTGTAGCTGTGGTGTGTGCGATGCCATCATCCCGAGCTCTTCCCTTTGCTTGCGGAAGTACCTGAAACCAAGACTGAAACTGTAAGCACGAAGCTTAGTGAGCTCCCCCAAACTACCACATACCACACAATAACATATAAAGCACATACTGGGCCTTGCCCACTGCATCAGACCGAAGTCCGGCTAACCGGGGCCTTGCCCCCTACATCGGACCGAAGTCCGAAGCTGACTGGAACATCGGACCGAAGTCCGAAGTTGACTGGGACCTTCGTCCCCTACATCGGACCGAGTTCGAAGCTGACTAGGACATTGGACCGAAGTCTGAAGCTGACTGAGACATCGGACCGAAGTCCGAAGCTGGCTGGAACCTACGTCCCCTACATCGGACCGGAGTCCGAAGCTAACTGGACCTCTGTCCCCTACATCGGACCGAAGTCCGAAGCTGACTGAACATAGCATAAACATGTCAACTGGCATAAACACATAAATCCTGTCTGAACCACGAAGGCATCAAACATACTAACTACTACATCGGATCGAGGTCCGAAGCTGACTGCTAGCTAAACGGGCCGGCATTGTGGCCTTAGACCCGTTCCTAATGGAAGGAAACTCACCTCGTGAACTGACTGTTGTGTGAATGGCTCTGGAAGCTAACTGCTGCTGCTCCGGTATCTCCCCGGCTACAAGTCCATAAACACACTCAATCAAATACTAAACACTGCACTGGGGTAAAATGACTCTTTTACCCTTGGTCAAAGTCAACTCTCCCGGTCAAAGTCGACCCACAGTTGACCTGACTCGCCGAGTTGGGCCGCCAACTCGCCGAGTCTCTAGTCTCATTTCACAACCCCACTTGTGGCTACTCGTCGAGTATGGCATCGACTCGACGAGTACTCTCTCGATCCAAGAACTCAGACAATCTGCATCCGACTCGCCGAGTCATATGAAAACTCGACGAGTTGTTCTTGAGCTTAAGAAGATTGCCTTGGACTCGCCGAGTTGTATGAACAACTCGTTGAGTCCCTCCGTTACTGAGTCTGCTCTCCAACTCACTGAGTCCACTCTACTACTCACAGGCTTCCACTCGACATCACTCAAAAAAAGGGGAAAAAGGGACTCGCGACCTGACACGCCGAGTCGTTCTTCCGACTCGCCGAGTCACATCCATGCAACTACTCTAAACTCGATTCTGCTTGAATCCATTGCATACAAATGATAGATCTGAGTCCAATAAGCTGATTCACCACGTAAAGTTTCCAACTTTACGTGTACATACACATGAAAAAGGAGATAAAGGCTAAAAAGGCACTTAGAATAGTAGATCTAGGGTTCTTATGCAAAGCATCTTCAAAAAGGCAATAGATTCGGGCTCTACAACTCCTAAATGAACAGATCTAGGGATATCTCGACCTATTAAGGCATCCAAACAACTATAAGACTTGGAGAATGCATCAAACTAGCCCTAGAAGAGTTCAATTGGAAATCTAAAGCATAAAACAGAAGGAATCCGAGAAATACCTCAATGAACTCTGATTTTGCCCTTGGATCTTTGCTCAACACCTCTTCTCCTTGCTCCTTTCTTCTTCTTCTTCAAGCCTTCAAAATCCACACAAAAGCACTTAAAACAAACAAGGGATGGATTAGGGTTTTCTCACAGCTCTCTGAGGGTAAAGGAGGCGAGTTTGGGGCATAAAGCATTGCTTAAATAGTGAGCAACCCGGGGATTTAGGGTTTCTTCCAGGTAGGCAGACTCGCCGAGTCCCGAATATTGACTCGCCGAGTCGCCAACTAACACGTGCACGAAAACTCGACCCTACTCGACGATTCAGGCCATAGACTCGTCGAGTCCCTCAATAAAACTTCTAAATAAAAACCACGAAAGCATCATACCAAAGACAGGGTGTTACAATTCTCCCCCACTTGTCTCAGACTTCGTCCTCGAAGTCTGCTGCGGCTGAATCTGCAAATAACTCCGGGTAATGCTCTCTCATTTCTTCCTCAGCCTCCCACGTCCACTCAGACCCCTTCCGGTGTTGCCACTGCTCCTTCACTAACTGAATTGCCTTGTTCCTCAAGGTCTTTGTCTTCCGGTCCATAATCGCGACAGGCCTCTCAATATAATTCAGGCTGCTATCAACCTGAATATCCTCTAGGGGAACAACTGCTGACTCATCCACCAAACACTTCCTCAACTGAGACACATGGAAAGTGTTGTGGATCTGGCTAAGCTCTACAGGAAGATCCAACCGATAAGCAACCCGACCCACTCGGGCCAAAACCCTGAAGGGACCAATAAACCTGGGGCCCATCTTGCCCCTCTTCCGGAACCTGATGACACCCTTCCAGGGTGAGACCTTCAGGAGGACCATATCGCCCACCCGGAACTCCAAGTCTGAACGCCTCCTGTCGGCGTAGCTCTTCTGCCGACTCTACGCAGTCTGCAGTCTACTACGGACCTGCTGAATCAACTCGGTCGTCTTGAGCACCAGCTCTGTGCTCCCAACGACTCGCTGACCGACCTCGCCCCAACAAATCGGGGTCCTACACTTCCTCCCATAAAGCATCTCAAAGGGTGGTCGATCAACGCTCGCATGATAACTGTTGTTATACGAAAATTCCGCTAACGGAAGATACGTATCCCAACTGCCACCGAAGTCGAGAACACACGCTCTGAGCATGTCCTCGAGAATCTGAATTGTCCTCTCGCTCTGCCCGTCCGTCTGAGGGTGGAAAGCGGTGCTGAAATGAAGACGAGTACCCATCTCGTCGTGAAACCGCTTCCAGAATCTGGATGTAAAACGGACATCTCGGTCTGACACTACCGATACCGGCACTCCATGACGTGCCACGATCTCACGCACATAGATATCGACTAACTTTTCTGCTGATATACTCTCCTGGATCGGCATAAAATGAGCACTCTTCGTCAACCGATCCACTACTACCCATATCGAATCCACTCCTTGTGCGGTCCTGGGAAGCTTGGTGATAAAATCCATGGTGATGTCCTCCCATTTCCACACGGGAATGTCTAATGGCTGCATCTTGCCATGAGGCCTCTGGTGCTCCGCCTTGACCTTCCCGCAGGTCAGGCATCTCTCAACATACCAAGCGACATCCCGCTTCATGCAGGGCCACCAATAATCGGGTCGAAGATCTCTATACATCTTCGTCGCCCCTGGATGGATAGAAAATCGAGACTTATGAGCCTCGTCCATCAACACCTGCCGTACTCCTCCCCAGTACGGTACCCACACTCTCCCATGAAGTGTCAGCAATCCCCGACTGTCATAATCAAACAAAGCTACTCGGCCCACTATCCTCTCACACCTTTGCCTCTCCTCCTTGAGGCCCTCACCCTGAGCCTCCTTGATCCGCTCCAACAACGGAGTAATCACTGTCATCCTCAAACACAAATCTCTGATAGGTGCTGCCGACACTTTGCGGCTTAGGGCGTCGACCACCACGTTGGCCTTCCCTGGATGGTAAAGGATCTCACAATCATAATCCTTCAGCACATCCAACCACCTCCTCTGCCTCATGTTCAGACTCGGCTGATCCATAAGGTACCTCAAACTCTTGTGATCCGTGTAGATAGTACAACGGACCCCATAAAGATAATGCCTCCAAATCTTGAGGGCAAACACAACCGCCCCCAGCTCTAAATCATGGGTAGGATAGTTAGCCTCGTGAGGCTTCAACTGCCTCGAGGCGTAAGCTATCACATGGCCTCGCTGCATCAACACTGCTCCCATACCTGTGATTGAGGCATCACAGTAGACTACGAAGTCCTCTACTCCCTCTGGAAAGGTAAGGATCGGAGCCTCACACAATCTCTGTCTGAGGGTCTCGAACGCTGCCTGCTGCTCAGGCCCCCAACGAAATACCACCGACTTCTTGGTCAGTCGGGTGAGCGGCACTGCTATCTTGGAGAAATCCTGAATGAATCTCCGGTAATACCTTGCCAACCCTAGGAAGCTCTGAATCTCAGATGGAGACTTCGGGACCTCCCACTGCATCACGGCCTCTATCTTAGCCGGATCCACCAAAATACCCTTCTGGTTGACGAGGTGACCAAGGAACTGCACCTCGCGTAACCAGAACTCACACTTGGAGAACTTTGCGAAAAGTCTCTCCCTCCTCAAAACTTCCAGCACCTCCCTCAGGTGCTCCTCGTGCTGCTCCTGCGTCTTGGAATATACCAAGATATCATCTATGAATACTATCACTGACCAATCCAGCATCGGCTTGCACACGCGATTCATGAGATCCATGAACGCGGCTGGGGTATTGGTGAGCCCAAATGGCATCACCACAAACTCATAATGACCATACCTGGTCCTGAAAGCAGTCTTCTGCACATCCTCATCCCTAACCCACATCTGATGATACCCGGAGCGTAGATCGATCTTGGAGAACCAAGACGCTCCCTGAAGCTGGTCAAACAAATCATCTATCCTTGGGAGTGGGTAACGGTTCTTCACCGTTACCTTATTCAACTCCCGGTAATCTATACACATACGATGCGACCCATCCTTCTTCCTCACAAACAGGATCGGCGCTCCCCAAGGTGAACTGCTCGGACGAATGAAACCCTTGTCTAGCAGCTCCTGCAGCTGCGTAGACAACTCCTGCATCTCAGGGGGAGCTAGGCGATACGGTGCCTTGGCTATCGGAGCCGCACCAGGAATCAGGTCGATCCTAAACTCAACCTGCCTCTCAGGAGGTATCCCCGGTAAATCCTCGAGAAATACTTCCGGGAAGTCTTGCACTATCGGAACATCACCCACTGTCGTCTTGCCCTTCTCCCGGGCATCCAAGACATAAGCTACATAGCCAGCGCAACCCTGCTGAAAATAGCGCCTCGCCCTTGCGGCGAAACAAAAGGTCGGTTCGCGCTGTGGCCTCTCGCCCTAAATCACTAACTCTCCCCCACTGGGAGTGCGAACCCTCACTAGCTGAAGCTCACAATCAATCACCGCCCCATTGGGGCTTAGCCAATCCATGCCCACAATAAACTTATTCCCTCGCAGGGGAATAGGAACCAGGTCCACCGAAAACTGCTCGTCAAACAACTGAAGAGAACACCCTCTATGCACTCTGGCGACCCTCACGGTCCTGTCATCTGCTATCTCAACCTCTAGTGGACATTCCAGCTCCCCTGGAGCTCTGCTAAATCTCTTGCTAAGCACAAGCGATACGAATGATAGGGTAGCCACCGAATCGAATAATACCATAGCAGAAATGCCGTTCACAGAGAACGACCCTATATAAAACATACAATCATAAGCAATAATCAATCAATAAAATAAAGAGATGAAGGGAAGATACATACCCGTCACCACATCAGGAGTCGCTCGCGCCTCCTCAGCTGTCATCTGAAACGCCCTACTCTTCGCCACTGGCGCCTCGGCTCGGCCCTGCCGGCCATCTGTAATCCTCAAAGTAGCAGGGGCAGGTGCAGCCACCTTCCCTACTGCAGCTAAACTCGGACACTGGGACTTTTTATGTCCCCTCTGATTGCACTGAAAGCAAATCAGATCTGATGCTGCAACGGCAGTAGCAGGGGCCGTACAATCCCTACTCAAATGCCCAGTCCGACCGCACTTGAAGCAGCCGGAACTCCCTGCCTTGCACACCCCATCGTGCATCTTCCCACACCTGCCACATCGACTGTGGCTCGGCTGAAACCTGGACCTGTGATCTGAAACCTTGGGCTTTTTGCCCGAACCTCCTGAACCCGAAACCGCCTCCGGTTTCCTCTTCTTCTCCATCTCGAGATCAATCTCCCTCTCTCGAGCCCTAGCAATCATGTTGTCCAACGTTTTACAGCTAGACCGGCTCACAAACTGGCGAATATCACTTCGCAACATCTCATGATATCAGACCTTCTTCATCTCCTCATCGGCTGCATACTGAGGAACAAGAAGAGCCCTCTCCTTGAACTTGGCGGTGATCTCCGCCACAGTCTCTGTAGTCTGGGTGAGGTCCTGAAACTCTCTGGCTATCTTCTGTACCTCAATAACTGGTGCAAACTCCGCCCTGAACCTGGTAGAGAAATCAGCCCAGGTCATGGCATCCAATGCTGCATCATCTCCAATGGTATGTTCGACCTCCTCCCACCAATCCCGTGCCCTGTCCTTCAGAAGACAGGACGCCAATCTGACCTTGTCCCCCTCGGGACACCTGCTAGTGCGGAACGCGTTGGCCACATCCGTCAACCATCTAGTACTCGCTATGGGGTCCCGCGCCCTGTGATAGTCTGGAGCTCCACATGCCCTGAACTCCCTGAATGTAAGTGTGCGCGACCCCATCATGGCCGCCACCTCGGCACGGAAGGTGCCCAATCTCTCATCCATTAGCTTTAGGATACCCTCCTTGATCGAACCGAAGATCACAGGAGTCTGCTCTAAAATGATACGAGTAATCTCTGAAGAAAGAAACTCTCTGGTCTGCTCATCCATGTGCTCGCTCCCCGAGCCTAATCCTGATCCCTCCCCGGCACCTCCACTGCCGGCTGCTGTCCTCGGACGCAAAACCACCATTCTGAAACTCATCATAGCAATATCAGAAAACTGAAATATCTCAAGGGATCATTGATACTACTACTAGCTTCCTGGTCTTGTCTCGGCCTTCCTTGATTCGAGTACGGATCCTCTGCTTTCAGTAGTACGGGCCCATACTACCTTCCACATCTATCCGTACTTTCCTCAAGAACCGCCTTGACTCCACCAAGTCACTTCTACTACTACTGATCTCTGCTACTCTCATCCTAGGCTTGCCATAGGGAAATCGCTGACTCCACTCATACCAGTCCTCAGCTGCCGAAGGCCTCCTTGTAATGCTGATTAGCCACCACCTGAATACCATCACATGCAATGAGGCTCGGATAATCCTTCGAGTAAAAGACTCGTCCCTACAACGGTTGGACTCAGACAAGAGCTGCGCAATAGGGCCAAATCCAGCACTCTGAGATTATTCAAACCTGATCACATGTGATGTGACGTATTCACCTAATGGCTAACTCCCACCACTCGGAGTCCCACAAAGCACAAAGCAAGCAGCATTCGGATAAGGGAAACATACTCAGGCAAAACTATTCTCATAACGAGAAGCTACTCTAGCATACAATGCTAAGCTCGCGCTACCAGGCATAACCTAAATAGGCTATCCTATTGCTGTCTACTCAATACTAGCATGCAATTCTCATAAAGCTGTAACACATATAGCAGGCACATAAGGCATCCTCCTAGATCCTTAGTCCTATACTAGCATGCTGTTCTACTGAAACTTGAACAATTAATCATAATAATAAAACTTGTATTGGTAATTTGGGAGTACTTACTTGAGCTCGGCTGATCCCATGCACCACACCCTTATCTTGTTTAAAAAATCTTTTCTTTCTAAGTGCTTTTCAAAATTTCATTCGAAAACATTTTTCTTTTTGAAAATCTTTTTATCTTTCCCTTAGTTTGAGTTCAGATGCACCCGGAGGTGTATCCGAATCCCTCAAACCAGGGCTCTGATACCAACTTGAAACGACCCAAAAATACGACCCGAAAATTTCATTTTTAATATAACCAAAATCATAAAACGGAGTATATCATAATAAAACCATGCGTTGCAAATCTCAAAACCATACTAAAATACAAATGAGAAAACGGTGTCACGACTGTATCAAAACATATCTAAGATAGCTGATCAACTCCCAGGATAAAAACTGTAGTTGTGGTGTGTGCGATGCCATCATCCTGAGCTCTTCCCTTTGCTTGCGGAAGTACCTGAAACCAAAACTGAAACTGTAAGCACGAAGCTTAGTGAGCACCCCCCAAACTACCACATACCACACAATAACATATAAAGCACATACTAGGCCTTGCCCACTGCATCGGACCGAAGTCCGGCTAACCGGGGCCTTGCCCCCTACATCGGACCGAAGTCCGAAGCTGACTGGAACATCGGACCGAAGTCCGAAGCTGACTGGGACCTTCGTCCCCTACATCGGACCGAGTCCGAAGCTGACTAGGACATCGAACCGAAGTCCGAAGCTGACTGAGACATCGGACCGAAGTCCGAAGTTGGTTGGGACCTACGTCCCCTACATCGGACCGGAGTCCGAAGCTGACTGGACCTCTGTCCCCTACATCGGACCGAAGTCCGAAGCTGACTGAACATAGCATAAACATGTCAACTGGCATAAACACATAAATCCTGTCTGAACCACGAAGGCATCAAACATACTAACTACTACATCGGATCGAGGTCCGAAGCTGACTGCTAGCTAAACGGGCCGGCATTGTGGTCTTAGACCCGTTCCTAATGGAAGGAAACTCACCTCGTGAACTGACTGTTGTGTGAATGGCTCTGGAAGCTAACTGCTGCTGCTCCGGTATCTCCCCGGCTACAAGTCCATAAACACACTCAATCAAATACTAAACACTGCACTGGGGTAAAATGACTCTTTTACCCTTGGTCAAAGTCAACTCTCCCGGTCAAAGTCGACCCACAGTTGACCTGACTCGCCGAGTTGGGCCGCCAACTCGCCGAGTCTCTAGTCTCATTTCACAACCCCACTCGTGGCTACTCGTCGAGTATGGCATCGACTCGACGAGTACTCTCTCGATCCAAGAACTCAGACAATCTGCATCCGACTCGCCGAGTCATATGAACAACTCGACGAGTTGTTCTTGAGCTTAAGAAGATTGCCTTGGACTCGCCGAGTTGTATGAACAACTCGTCGAGTCCCTCCATTACTGAGTCTGCTCTCCAACTCACTGAGTCCACTCTACTACTCACAGGCTTCCACTCGACATCACTCAAAAAAAGGGGAAAAAGGGACTCGCGACCTGACACGCCGAGTCGTTCTTCCGACTCGCCGAGTCACATCCATGCAACTACTCTAAACTCGATTCTGCTTGAATCCATTGCATACAAATGATAGATCTGAGTCCAATAAGCTGATTCACCACGTAAAGTTTCCAACTTTACATGTACATACACATGAAAAAGGAGATAAAGGCTAAAAAGGCACTTAGAATAGTAGATCTAGGGTTCTTATGCAAAGCATCTTCAAAAAGGCAATAGATCCGGGCTCTACAACTCCTAAATGAACAGATCTAGGGATATCTCGACCTATTAAGGCATCCAAACAACTATAAGACTTGGAGAATGCATTAAACTAGCCCTAGAAGAGTTCAATTGGAAATCTAAAGCATAAAACAGAAGGAATCCGAGAAATACCTCAATGAACTCTGATTTTTCCCTTGGATCTTTGCTCAACACCTCTTCTCCTTGCTCCTTTCTTCTTCTTCTTCAAGCCTTCAAAATCCACACAAAAGCACTTAAAACAAACAAGGGATGGATTAGGATTTTCTCACAGCTCTCTGAGGGTAAAGGAGGCGAGTTTGGGGCACAAAGCATTGCTTAAATAGTGAGCAACCCGGGGATTTAGGGTTTCTTCCAGGCAGGTAGACTCGCCGAGTCCCGAATATGGACTCGCCGAGTCGCCAACTAACACGTGCACGAAAACTCGACCCTACTCGACGAGTCAGGCCATAGACTCGCCGAGTCCCTCAATAAAACTTCTAAATAAAAACCACGAAAGCATCATACCAAAGACGGGGCGTTACAATTCTCCCCCACTTGTCTCAGACTTCGTCCTCGAAGTCTGCTGCGGCTGAATCTGCAAATAACTCCGGGTAATGCTCTCTCATTTCTTCCTCAGCCTCCCACGTCCACTCAGACCCCTTCCGGTGCTTCCACTGCACCTTCACCAACTGAATTGCCTTGTTCCTCAAGGTCTTTGTCTTCCGGTCCAAAATCGCGACCGGCGAGTCCATAATGATATATATATATATATATATATATATATATATATATATATATATATATATATAACCGTACTATGACTCGCAGCCTCTGTGTCAGCACTAAAAAGGGGTGTGGTAAAAGTTCCACGTCAACTCTTTATCAACGTCACAAAGTAAACAATATAAAAATGTCAACGCATATTTTCAACTAGTCGGACGATGGTTAGCAAGGAACCATTGGTGGGATGTCTACCCGTATAGATTAGTGTCGTAAATCTATACCTGACATTTTACGTTCCATATGGATTAACAGTTATAACGCAGAGGACTTTTACTAAGAAATACGATCTAAGTGTACATAACAACGTAACTCATATATCATGAAAGAATG
This sequence comes from Lactuca serriola, assembly GCF_051521515.1. Lineage (NCBI taxonomy): Eukaryota > Viridiplantae > Streptophyta > Magnoliopsida > Asterales > Asteraceae > Lactuca > Lactuca serriola. The sequence goes on from NC_136412.1 coordinate 297,669,924, forward strand.
CAAAGAGACTGCAAAAAGGAAATGGTTGTAAGACTATGGGTGAACATAACATTCACACGGGTTGAAATACACCCTTATGGTGGGGCCTATTGTTATATCTTATATTTTGTATGTGATATCTTGGGGAAGTCACTAATCCTTGTGCTTACGGTTTAAGTTTAAAATTTTCAAGTCCTTCTTGTAGCAAAAGGAAGAGCCCTACATGATTGCATCGTATCCATTAGAGATTCCACACTATCTATTTTATGTTTCCAATATGATATTTGCTTTTAAAACTTATACTTTGATAGTTGGTTTCAAAATCATGTTTGGATTAACTTGGGTTGGAATGATATTGAATGGTTTTACTATATTTAAATTTGAAAAAATTATATGGAATTTTCGTGACGTTATAGTCCTATTTCTTTCCAGTTTTTCCCTAATATAGTCCTTATGAAAAAAATTTTTGCATAGATAGTCCATTTGAAGCAAACCTTGCATATAAATGGTCCTTATGACTAACCTTGTTAACAATTTTTTTAAGTGTATGTGAAATGACAAAAATACACTTTCTTTTTTGCATAAAAACAGTCCTTATGATTCTCTCTCTCTCTCTCTCTAGCCCACAACTAAATACCCAATAAAGCCCTTTCCCCCGTCCATGGATCTAATATGTTGATATCCCTCATATGCTTCCTCTACTTGCTGGAATGAACATAATGTTTCAAACATCAATTTAGCAGGCTATTAGGGTTGTTGTCATCTCCTGGTTATGGGTTTTCATCGATTCAACAGCCAATCAATTTGGGAATGATATTTTCTGAATTTTATAATCTTTTTCCCCTCCCAAATCAATGAAAGAATAGAACACTTTCGCTCTATCTCTCGATTGTCTTCTTCCTCGAGTCTCCGTCTCTTACGAACATTTTTTTTCATTAGAAATCGAAAAAGATGCAGCAAAAACGCATCTGAAACCTTCATTGGCGACAAAGTTGCATGTTTGTTAATGAAATAGGGAAAACATAATTACACGTTCTTCTAGTTCGAATATGGGTTTTCCAAAAAAGGAGATTAGGGTTATCACCTATTGTCACTATCCATCTATTTGCTTTTAATAATTTCTTTTCTAATCTGCATTCCATTTTTGCTTTCTGGTGTTGATTTGGATTTCAGTTTGTTTTCATTTGCAGATGTTATTTCTTAGTTTGGTTTTTATTTGATTATAGGCTTGGGCTTAATAATTGAAGCTATAGAAGTCGGTGTTTATGTTAGGAACTTAAGATCACGAGTTTGGTCGTAAAGATTGAAGTCGGAGAGAGTGGTCAGAGCGAAGGATATGAATGAATCAAATTTTGGAAGGGTTGGATTGGGTGTAGAAGGAGGTAGAATAAAATGATGAGGTGGAGGGTGGATCTTGGGTGAGGAATAATTTTGATGGTAAGTGGTTCAATGGTCACAGGTGATGGTCAACGTTGACAGGAAACAACGACAGTATAGGAGAAGGAAGGATCCTAGAGAAGGTGGTGGCTTGAGAAGGTGAGTCCACGGTGGGTCACATGGGGCAGTGAGAAATGGGTCTCGTGTTTTTTAGTTGTAAGTTCTTGAGAGAGAGAGAGAGATTTATAAGGACTATTTGTGTGCAAGAAACAAAGGGTATTTTTGTCATTTCACATACATTGAACGTAATCTATTAACAAAGTTAGTCATAAGAACCATTTATGTGCAAAGTTTGCTCCAAAGGGACTATCTATGCAAAAAAAAAAAGTTTCATAAGGATTATATTAGGAAAACCTGAAAAGAATTAGGAACATTTGTGAAATTTTGTCTTTTTATAGGAAAATATTCATAAATGGTCCCTGTGGTTTCTAAAAAAATCAACTTTAGTCCTTAACTTTTTTTTGTCATCAAATATGATCGTTGTGGTTTGAAAAATTTTAATGGATGGTCCTTTTGGGTGACTCCGTCAAATTGGAGTCATTAATTGCCCTAAGATGCATAACATGTGAGAGTATTTCTATCGTTTCACTTAAGTTCCCCTCTTTTATATGATGTTGATCATTGTTCCCAATTGTTGGGGTGCAAAGTTATCCATGTATGACTTCTTAATGGTTTGACTCGTGTAGACCCACTTGCATGTGGTAGTATACTCTGTAGACATGAGATATAAGGTGGGTTCATACCACTTGTAGAGGTGTGCTTGAGAGATGTAGTTCATTGTAGTGAGTGAGGTATTTATGAAGTTCTAGATCTAGTACCCTTTTTGTACTCATTTACTATGATCGAATACATCTTTTAGCACCCAAATCACCGTGTTCTTTGTGTTCTTTAATTCCACATGCCAAATCAAATGCTCGTAATTCACATCAATTGGTACCACAGCGGGCGTTCTTGATTTTATCAAGAATTGATCCATGATGACATTTTTGATTTGGTGATTTTTCATTGTTATTTTATCACAGTGTTTTAGAGACTTTTTGGATTCTAGAAATCGAATTGTTCATTGATTTTATTCATAATTCGTTTATTTACTAGAATTCAAGTGATTTTTGCTTTCTCTCTTTAGAAACTCATTCAAAATCACTTTCTCTCTCTAGAAAAACTCTAGATCTTATCGATTGATCAAAGATGGTGTACTTGTCTTATGATTCTTGGATTGTGATAATTGAAGATGTCAAATACAAAGTCAATGAAAATCAATTCTATGGATTATTGTTGAAAGGTGGGTTGATTTCAAGGAATACTTTGGTTTCTTATGGAGGTTTGAAAGATGATCATGGAAGATTGATATTTCAACCACTTGGGAAGATTGATTGTTTGATTCAAATCACCATGAACATGTTATCTTGGTGTGAAAATCAAAAGGAAGGAAAAGAAAGAGAATTATTCAAGAATGAATATGTTTCTCTTATTGAAGACCCAAATGATTTTCATGTTCTTAAGTTTGTTGAAGTTCGAGACTATGGAATTCAATGTGATGTTCTTGATGTTATTGAAGTTCATGATAAGAAGATTCAAGTTGATTCTCATGAAGATGAAAAAGTTTTTTTGCTCAATAAGAGTTCAAACCGATGATATTTTGTGTTCTTGTGATTCGTTTGAAGGAATGATTCCTTATCGAAAGCCATCAATCCAAGAAATTCACAAATATCAAACTCCAAAATATTTGATTCAAAGTTGCAAAGTTGAAGTTGTCAAGAATGAAGTTGTTCTTGAATTCAAATCTTCAAGATGCAAAAAGATGAGAAAGAAAAAGAAGAAGAACAAAAATAAGAACAAGCGGGTTTATTCACAAAAATTATCAAATGTTGTTGAGAAGCCACAATACATGAAGCAAATTTGGTTTCCAAAGCAACAATCTCCAAATGTTGCAATGAATTTGAACTCAAAACCCAAAAATGTTGATGGTTATTATGAAGATGGTGATAGATCATTGAAGAACACGAAGAACAAGTTGTACAACACGCATCGTGGGTGGTACAATGTTCAAATTGGAGATTTTCTCGTTCCAACAAAAGAACCAAGATCTTCAAAATTTGATTCGTTCATTGCAAATGGAACTCGGATCATCAAAAAGGTATCACAAATTCTCAAATGGATTCCAAAACGTTCATGAATTCGATTCGTGTTTTGCGTTTTTCATTTTTGATTATTTTGTCTCGATTGGATCAAATTCGTTTCAAGTCCTATTATAGATCCAATCTGTTTTGTTTTACAGAGCAAACCCAAACCAAAATCAAAGTTATATTCTCAAAATTTTATTTCTTTCGAAATTAATATTTTGTTTTAGCCCAAATTCGACATTCACTGTTCATTCAGCCCAATCCTAAACTCATGGTCCGAAAGTTGTTTGATCCATCTGCACGTTGATTCATTTAATCGAGAAATCAGATCTTTTTCCAAGTGCAATTCGACATTCATATAACTTCGATCATATCTGCTCAATTTTCTTTTGATAAAACTTATACTAGTGATCAATTAATATTTCTTTGTTGTTTTGAGTAATCAATCGATCTGTTTTTGCAATCAATCAATTTTTTATATCGATTTGAATCTATCACATGTTCTTGCTATCAACTGTTCTGATGATTCATGTTACTTGAAAGAACAATATCAAATTGATGATGAACATGAAATCTTTGTTGAATGTGCTGATGTTGATCTAAAAAGGTCTCTTGGAAGTTGAATTTAGATGTTTGATGAAGAACAATCAATGAATGATTTTTTATTCCGATTCAATAACAAAGTCAAACCTAAAAGTCAAAATCGGGAACTTGATGAATCTGGATACGATTTCAATCTTTAACTGGGATCGTATTTAGTTTGAGTCACTTGGAACTCAAATGCTTGAGAATCGATTGATTTCGAAGTGGGTACTTTAATGGTTTGATGTTGATGACTATTGTTGAGTTCGAAGACTTGGAATAAGCTTAGGAGTCGATACTCATTGTACATCAAGGTCGATTGGTGATTTTTGGAATCGAATGTACAATATTAATGTCGAGTCGACTAGGAAGAATCTAATTTTGAAGGGTTGATTTGAGATAGGATTCGATGTCGATTGATAAACTGTGGAATCGACTTTGGTGATATTTGGGTTAGAAATCGAACGATTTGAGTGATCGATTTCGAAGTCGACGGGTTGGAGTCAATAGTAGACATTGTGTGATTGAAAGCGAAGGCTTGGAGTTGAGCCTTGGAGTCGTTATTCGATGTCAAGTAGCGATTGATTGACTTCGCTACGGGTCAATCACTTGAGGTCTTCGTTGTATGCGTTTCTTCTTGAACGCATCTGAGAAACGAGAAGTGAGGAAGAACCAGGGCAGTTCACTATTTGGATAAAATCGAATTGTCCAATTAGACAATTTGGATTGGACTATTTGGTTCAGATATTTGGATTTTTTGATTGGTTTTTAGCAAAACTGAATTATTATTTTGGATTTCGGATTGGTTTTGGTTTATAAAATAAAAACTGAATTGTCCAAAAAAACCGAATTGAAATTTATTATTTTGTTCTTTCTAGTATATGTCTTTAATAATTTATAAATTTACTGAATTATTCTTTCAATATATTAAAATTTTCATATATTATAATACTTTAATATGTATTTCTTATAAAAAAATAAATTGTCTATAAAGTAGTAAAGTATAATACATTTTTCTTGATAGTTATTTATATATTTTAATTCACAACTAATTAAACAATAATTTTTAGTTTATATTATAGAGTAAGTTAATACTAAAATCATATATTTATTGAAATGTCTTGATTATTGAAAACCGAATTGTAAAAAACCGATCCAACCGAATTATAATTTGGTTGGATCGGATCAGATTTGAATTTAGTTTGGACTATTGGGATTTATGTTTTGAAAACCGAAATTAATTTGGATTCACTTGATCGGATCGGATTAAACCGATCCATCCAAACGAACACTCATAGGAAGAACACAAACATTTTCGATTTAAGTCCCTACTCTTTCAACGACATGGCAGAAAAGGTCCAACTTCGAATTGATGAAAAAAAGTTTATGAAGTGTGAAGAAGTTCGCATTTAGTCCCTGATGTTTCCAAATGTTGGCAGAATTTACCTAACTTCGAAATTGGAATAAAAATTCTGAAACTTGGAGAAATTTACATTTCAGGCCCCTGTAGTTAATGTGAATTATCACTTTATGCCTAGTTTCGCAATTGGGGTAAAGTTTCGCATCTGAGACTGTTTTTGTCGCAACGGGTCCCTGCAAAATTCTGATATTAGCAGTTTTTACCCGGATTTTTGAAACTCTTGCGACTCTCACCCAAAAGTTGAAAATTTTCACAAAAATTGGAAATTTTTCATATCTTTTCCGTGATTGTTTTTCCATGCATGTTTTTCGTGGTTTCATTTTTGGCACACATCAAGGGGGATTTTTGTGAAGTTTATTCCTCAGGCGCTTCTCATCCTTAGTGGGTTTTATAATAACTTTTTTATTATAAAAAAGGGAAGAATGAAGAGTGGGTATTCGAATCTTCTCGGGTATTCATTTGCGGATTTGAAGACCTGTATTACTTTGAGGGGGAGTAAGTCTTGGTCGCGCGAGCTCGTTGGATATTGAAGCCGAGACATCCAATCCTAACTTTTTGGGGGAGAGTGTTAGGGTGCAAAGTCACTCTTGGATGTCATGTGTGCTAACTCATTTGTATATGTGTAATGAGTTGTATTTCCTTTATAACGAATGAGTGACACTCATTTTAAGTAAGGAACTTTATGAGAGATTAGTTTAAAGAGAGAATCATTGCAAACCCATTTGTACTCTTTCAACAACCTAATGAGAGCTAAAACGATATTTATTTACTCTTGTGTTCTTCATGTTCATGATTATTGTATGATTCACTAAATCATTTCATATTCCGCATTTGTAATCATAATCAACACCACTACAATTGGTATCATAGCGGGTCTTCGAAGATCGAAGCGATTTTTTAAGAAAAGCTTATCGGTTTGGCTACATTCAACACAATTGAAAGGTTTATGGTGAGTCTCCCGATGATCTCTCTAAATCTATTTGATTCGTTTTTGCGTTCTTGAATTTTTTTGATCATTTTGACTCATTTGATCAATTTTTTTTGAAAAAACTCATTTGTTATGATCCAATAATTTTTTCATTGATCAAGTCCGATCCAATATCATATTCTTTTTTCGAATTCTAAATTTGTAACTGTTGTTAGAATAAAAAATTTGCCCTAAATTAGATCATATCCATTATTGTTCATATTTGTTTTGAGTCCAAATCTGTTCAAATATCATTCGATCTTACTGTTCATGTCCAATCATAGAGCCCAAAATATTTTTGAATCCTTTAATGTCCACGAATTGTTTGAGCCCATACATTTTTTAATCCGATAAACTCATTGGTTGAGTCAATAAATTTTTTGACGCTAATTCATCGTTCTTCGTCGTTCGACATATGCATTCGAGGTTGTACCTAATGGTCGCATCGCTTTTTGTTTCCAGTTCTTGAGTTTCGTTTGCATCCCATCGGTTCTAATAATCGATGGTTATTGTTTGTTATCTGCAGGTGGGAATTGATTTCAGATGATTTGCTCTATGACAAAATCAATTTTGTTCAAGTTCAAGTGAAGAAATCGGAAATTGGTCCTTTGATTTTGATGAACTTGACCAAGAACACTTGAATATGATGAAGAACAGTGTAACAAACACTTTTTGATCTAATATTTGATGTTAGAATCATCAATTTCATGTTTGTTGCCTTTTGATTTCAAAAATTCAAAACATTGTAAAAAGTCAAACATCATTTTTCAAGTGATGATTATGTGAATTGAAGGCTGAAATCGATAGATTCAAGTTGAAATTGGGTTGTGAATGTCGAAATCAAGTCTGATTTGGGTTTAATTTCGAAAATTGCTTGAGTTTGTGTTCTTGGAGTTGAACACAGTGACGCAAATGCTCTTGAGTTCGCAACATGTGGTCGTGGGTTGGAGTTTTGATTTTGGTTAACTGGTTTGAAGTCAATATCTTTTGTTGTTTATGATGAATGCGAAAGTGTTTTCTTGGAAACGTTCGCATCAAACAGGCATATAAGGTCACGACTGAAAAGGGTTGAATTTTGAGGTCTCAAAGTCTTGATGTCGATGGTCGATGGGTCAGTAAGTGGTTTGAATAGATTTGGTATGAAAACCAAAAGCGAAGGCTGTGTGATTGGAAATTCGATTTTGAGGTCTCAAAGTAGTGATGTCGATTTTGAAGGCTTCGCTTTTGTATTGATATATCGATGACGAATATGTTCGATGGGTTAGTAATGGTTTGGAATCGAGAGTTGATTGTTCGACATAGAAGAATGCGTGACTGCTATCAAAGGGTTGTGATTCAGTATTTCGGTTTGAATTTGAAGTTTGATGTCGAATGTGTAAGGCAGAGAACGAAGGCTAGCCTCGGATGGTGATATTGGGGTCGACTGCAAAGGTTATTAGGATGATAATGAATGTTATCAAAATTGGATACTCAAGGTCGATGATTGAAGGAGTGGGTATCGATATGTTGGGTTGACCGATTTTGATGTCGATGGGTTGGAGTCAATAGTCGACGTTGCTTGATTAAAAGCGAAGAGTTGATTTTGAATTCGTTGTCGATGGTCGTAAGGTCGATGCTTAGTTATCGAGTAATCGTATGTGCTTCGTTGTGGAGGACCATACATGGTTCGTTGACGAAGTCTTTAAGATAAAAAGCGAATAGTCGACTGGTATAACGAAGTGAAGAAGAAAACTAACATTTTTGAATTACACCACTGATCTTTCAACGAAGTGGCAAAAATTACCCAACTTCTAAATGGGTGTAAAAATGAAGTTAAAAGCTGAACATTCGTTTCGAATCCCTGGAGTTCATGAGAAATGGCAAACTTTACCCAACTTCGACATTAGGCTGAAAATTCTGAGAAATGGGTATATTTTTTAAACAGACTCCTGCAGTTAATGCGAATTAACACTTTATGCCCAGTTTCGCAATTGGGGGAGTGTTTCGCATCTTAGGCAGTTTCGGGCGCACCGGGTCACTGCAAAATTTCAAAATTGACAGCTTCTACCCAAATTTGTGAAATTTTGTCAAAGGTGATTTGTGGACGAATTTGAAAATTAAAGATTTTTTGGATTTTCTGGATTTATGAAAAAAAAAAAAGTGTATGTCATGTGTTAAGGGGTAGATTTGGATAGAAAAATTATGATTTCAAGCGCTTTCTCATTCCTTTTTGGTTTTATAATCATTTCTCGATTATAAAAAAGGTGAGAGATTTAGATATGGGAATTCGAAAATTGAATTTTTCATTTTACGCGTACTTGAAGACCGAAGTGACCTTGAGAAACGAAGTTTATGAAGTGATTTGATTGAAGATTCGGAAGTGATTTGGGTTTTCCATGTTCATGATGGGTTTGGATTTATTGAATATTTTTGGAGTGTACTTTTATGCTCAAAATTGGGTAATTTTTTGGAGATTTGGAAACTCCTAATTTCCTTTTGATGCTTGGTTTGTACGGTCTCACACTTTAGAACCCGAATTGGAAAGTCATTGAAGATTTGAAGTTCATTTCTACATGTGTCACGCTTGAGGCTCGGTTCGTGAGGTTGCCCGATTTTGGAATATTTGAAGTGGGTCATCCATGCCTAACTTTGAAGGGGAGAATGTTGGGGTGCAAAGTTATACATGTATGACTTTGTAATAGTTTGACTCATGTAGACCTACTTGCATGTGGTAGTATAGTCTTTAGACATGAGAGAGAGAGAGAGAGAGAGAGAGAGAGAGAGAGAGAAAGAAAGAAAGAGAGAGAGAGAGAGAGAGAGAGAGAGAGAGCAATGTAAGCACCTCTATATAAGGTGGGTTCATACCACTTGTAGAGGTGTGCTTGAGTGATGTAGTTCATAGTGATTAGTGAGTGAAGTATTTATAAAGTTCTAGATCTAGTACCTTTTTATACTAATTTACTATGATCGAATACATCTTTTAGCACCCAAATCACCATGTTCTTTGTGTTCTTTAATTTTGCATGCCAAATCAAATGCTCATAATTCACATAAACAACATACTCTCTTCTTCCTCTCCATCATATCAACCCTGCCCCTCTCCTAAGAAACCCACTTATTCCGTTGTCCTCCTAACTTCTGATTAACATAGCAACTTCAAGATTTTTGGGGTTCCAACCAAACGAAGGAAAATGGTACAATACACTGATTATACATGATAGCTTGGCTCTTGCTCATCTTGCACACACTACAAAAAAAATATCTTATTTAGTGGCATACAAAAAGTGCCACTAAAAACCCAAAAAATTCCACTAAAGGCATCTGAAAGAATCAACGACATACATAATAAATGTCAATAAAAACGCCCCCACTAAAACCTTTTAGTAGCACCTTTTTGTTTTTGTCGCTGCAACTCTTTAGACTTTTAGTGACACTTTCTTATTTGTCACAGCAGAATAAAAAAAATTTGTGGCACATATTTTATGCCATTGAATGTTCATTTGATTCAAAAATTCATACTACTTTGAGTGGCACATTTTAAGATTTTAGTGGCACTTCTTTTTGCCACAATACAAAAATATTTTATGGCACAAAAAATGTGTCCGTAAATACTCATGACATTCTATAATTTAGGCTACTTATATCTACATATTTTCTTATCTATAATATAACATAAAATAGATGATTAAATAGCATCATATATAAAACAATACAAATCTCATTTCATCATACAAAACAAACAATATTTTCTTTTCTATTTCAATGGAATAAACCATTTCATTCCTTCCACAGTTCCGTCATAACAATAAAACACTACATACAAAAAAAATCCAACCTTGTAAACAGCTAAATACTCAATAAACCTTTGTGTGACTTACTAAGCCATAATGGTCACTATCAAACCCATTTTTTGCAACTTTTATATCAAATTCAATTTCTTCACTAATTATCTATCATAACCAATCAATAAGAAGCTCAAGGTAATCTTGTGAGCTGTTATAGCCAGGTTGCTTGCTGAGCTTGCATTTTTTCAATCTCCTGATAAAAAAACATTTTACATAAATGTTAAAAAAAATCATATGAAAAACCAAGATACACTCATTTGTAAAAAGTTTTATTTAAAAAAACAACCACAACAATACCCAAAATCCTATAAAGAATGAGGCAAGACACAATTATGATAAGAAGGGTAACTTACATTTGTCCTTGTTGAATTCTTTTTTTAAAATTTGGTCTTTACATGAGTCTTTGTAACATTTTTTGTCCATGTTCTAAGTAAAATGACTATTTTCGAAACCAAGATTGCAAAAGGCAGATATAATCAAGGAAAAAAATAAGCATATTACTTGGAAAAACAAGGACTAAAAACATTACAAGAACCACAAATAAGGACCAAAATTATACAAAATTAGCAATACCATGGACCAAAAATATAACTTGATAAACATACTTTAAGTATCCCTATATTAGTATTATTAATTTAAGACTAAAATCTCTAAACTGTTGAAAAATCAACATCAAGTATAAACCTATTTGAAGTTCCATATATTCACCAATTATAAATAAAAAAACATAATGTAAAACATGTCTTACCATTCATATTGTCTATAGAAATGATAACCCCCCCCCCCCTCGGGTCATTCATACATGTTAAGACAAACATATACATAGTTAAACATACACACATAGAGTAAGAGAGAGAGAGAGAGAGAAGGAGAAAGAGAGAGAACCAAGAGAGATTCCAAAGGGCTATCCTGATTAGATGTATATGAGTTGTCATACATACGAAGATTAGGTAATGGTGGCAACCTAGAAATAAGATTTTCAAGTCTGGTCAAAATAGATACTATGGAAGATTATTATATGTTTTAAGCCTCAAAAACCTTTGTGTCTGGAAGTGACATATTATTAGCACGTTTAGCTTCATAATTCATGACAATTGCTTTAATGGCGTCCTCACGAAGCATGTTGCAATAGAGTTCACAGGTGGAAGAGATAGGTGTTTTACAATCTGTTGAAAAATATTTTTGTATCTGACCATCACTGAAATAAGACAAACTGTTTTTATGTTATCTAACAAATATTACCAGTTATTTCACGTTGCGTGGATTCGTGCTTAAAAGTGAAATACAAAAATACGTGAATGACGGAAAACGCATAGACAAGAAAATTTAGGTGTGCGACTAAGCCGTTACAATTATATATATATATATATATATATATATATATATATATATATATATATATATCATATATGTATATATATATATATATATCATATATGTATGTTTGTGTGGAAAAGTCAATAAAAGAAAAGGAAATTAAGAAGAAAATCAAGACCCACGTTTTTCCTCTACAACTTCCATACCCCAACTACTATTTCATCATGAAGCTAGAATAAGATATTTGCTTTTTCACCATATATGTATACGTGAGTATGTAGTGTGTGTGTATGTGTAGAGTTAGAGAAAATAGAAGGAAGAAAGAGAGTTAGTTTTCTTGTGAGTTTTCTTTTGAAAAACATACACCATCTTCGTCTTCATCCCTGGAGAAAATCAAGAACACCAAGATCAACAACAAGCAAAATGAAGAACACCATCAACCATCTTCATCATCTTCATTGAAACTCAAGATGTTCATCTTCAACCCATCAAACACCATCATCTTCATAAACTTTCACCACCATCACCACCTTATATCAACCTCCTTACAACCTCAAAATACTCTCCAAAAACCCTTCAAATACCCTCCTTAAACCTCCTCAAAAAAACCCTATTTAAATCACCTCAACTATCACCACCTTGTTGTTCTCGAGTTCATAATCTTCAAGTCAGAAACGAAGAGAACTGGGCACAACACAGCCAAGATACTACGAGGGAGATTTTCACCACAAATTATTTAGAACCTTACCTACATCTAGGAATTTTCGTGGACGATTTTGACTAAGGGAAATCCCAAAGAGATGCGAGAGAGAATTGGCTATCCAAAGAGATTTCTGTTCTCGAGTTCAGAATCTTCAAGTCAGAAACGAAGAGAACTAGGCACAACACAACCAAGATACTACTAGGGATATTTTCACCACAAATTCTTTAGAATCTTACCTACATCTAGAAATTTTTGTGGAAGATTTTGACCATGGGAAACCCCAAAGAGACGCGAGAGAGAATTGGCTATCCAAAGAGATCTACACCGAAAATCTACATTCATCACCACCCAAAGCTCCTTCAACATCACCATCTTTGTTGCCTTACACCACCAAAACTACAACCTTATCCCACCTCCTACCAACCTCCAAATACCCACTCCAACCTCATCAAATCTCCTCAAAACACCTTATACCCGTATACAACTACATGATCCGTGTACTTTGCATTGTTTTGTAAAAAACCCATTTTTACATGAAAATGAACTTCGTGTTACTTATCAAATACCAGATTGAACTTTGAACAAATAGAGACACGGTCTATTAAGATCCAGTCCAACCCTAAGCATGTTCAGTCATGTATTTTAGCGAACCTACTTGATTGACCAGTTGTTCCATTAGTCCAACAATCGACCAGTTTGTTCCATCCGTCCAACTATCGACCAGTCATTCCATTAGTCCAACTATCGACCAGATTGTTTCATCAGTCCAACTATCGACCAGTCATTCCATCAGTCTAACTATAGACCAATCGCTCCATCAGACCAGTTCAGTCAATTTATTGACGAACCTACTTGATATATATTTATATATTTATATATTTTATTATAGCTTTACATCATTTAAATATAGTCATATATATTACTGATAGCTTTACGTCATTAAAATTTAGTCATTCATATATTTATAGTTTTATGTCAAACTTTCAGTCATTTATAGCTTTCATGTTTATATCTATTCCGCAATTCTTAATCTTTATATATTTGTATCTTATATCTTTAATTTATATATCTGTCACACATTAACTGGTATCCGAGCCTTTATCTGTGGTGATCAGATTCTATAATTTCAACAATTTGTATCAAAGCTTGTGTGATTTACTTTGAATTTTTTGTCGAAAACTTTTGGTTAGCATTTATAAACCTTCCATAAACTTTTCTTTAAATATTTCATTTTAATATCACTTATTCAAAATCCTTTAAAAAAAATTAAAAAATCTTTAAAAAAAATGTCTTCTACTAATTACTCTAACATGAACTCTGTCTCTATTGCTAACAGCTTAGGATCTAGTTCACGGGCACCCATACTTATTCCTGAAGAGTATAATTTGTGGGTTGGTCGTATGAATCTTCATCTTAACACCATAAATGAAGATGTCTGGAAATGTGTAGAAGGAACATATATTACTCCAGAAAATATAGCTAATCTTGCTACAAATCAAGCCACTCAAGCTGAAATCAGAAGCAAGTTGGAACTCCAAGACAAAAAGGAACTTGTGTCTGGAATACCTCACAGTATACTAATACAAATGGATGACATTATACTGTTAACCGCAAATCAAATATGGAAAAGTTTGAAAAGTCATTTTTGTGGATATAAAAGAGTTATCGGAAAGAAAAGAACATTTATTTTGAATGAATTCGATAATTTCAAAATGTTTTCATCAAAAAACATCCATGATGCTCACGATAGGTTCAATTTTATTATGGTTAAAATGAACAATTTGGGTATCAAAAAGACACAACACGAGATAAATCTCAAGTTTTTAAACAATCTTTTCGAAAGCTGGAAAATGGTTAAACTCATTATTCAGGGAAATCTAGCTATTCATACTGAAACTTTATACAATTTGTATGGAGAACTTCAATCGTATGAATCCTCGATTGACCCACCAACCACTACAGCTTTTGGAGAACCACTTGCTCTTGTGTCCACATCTTCTCAAAACCAAACACCTTTCAATGATCAAAACTTTAATCATTCTAATCAGACTACATCTTTTCAGTACCAAGCCTTTGTAAATAATTGTTTTGATCAGTCTGATTCGAATGATGAAGCATACTATCAACAACTGTGTGCATTGGTTGCAAACACAAATCTCCAGAGATTTCTCCCAAATCATGGTCAATCAAAATTGAGACCAAATTTTCAAAACAAACCATCTTTTAGACAAAATAATTCAGGGTTTCAACCAATAACTTCATCTGGACAAAACAACTCAAGTTTTCAACCTAGGCCGTACTTTGGACAAAATTCTCAAAGACCTTCCTTCCATAACAACTCAAACCAAGGTTTTCAAAACCAGGAACTTCAAAACAATCCCAACTCAGGTCATAATAATAATCTAAACAACAGTTTTCAAAATCAAAACAGAGGTTTCCAGAATCAAGGTTACAACAATCAAAATAATGGTTTTCAAAACAACTAGAATTTTGGATTCCAACAAAACCATTCTCAACTGTAACATATTGTGATACGTGAGGACAATATTGTGATACCCTCTGGCACGTATCACAATATTGTCCGCTTTGGGCCACTAATACGAGGACTTCCCAGGGGGTCACCCATCCTGGTACTCCTCCCGCCCGAGCACACTTAACTTCAGAGTTCTTATGGGATCTGCTACCCTCACGGCTTTAAAACGCGTTGTGATAGGGAAGGTATCCACACCCCTTATAAGGAATGCTTAGTTCTTCTTCCTAGCCGATGTAGGATCAGATCTAACCCACTTTCACCCCCCATTATAGGGTTCGACGTCCCCGTCGAACACATCGACCCGTGCCCTGGCTCTGATACCATTTGTAACATCCCCCTCTGGCACGTATCACAATATTATCCGCTTTGGGCCACTCGGCATGAGGACTTCCCAGGGGGTCACCCATCCTGGTATTACTCCCGCCCGAGCACGCTTAACTGCAGAGTTCTTATGGGATCTGCTGCCCTCACGGCTTTAAAACGCGTTGTGTTAGGGAAGGTATCCACACCCCCTTATAAGGAATGCTTAGTTCTCCTTCCCAGCCGATGTGGGATCGGATCTAACCCACTTTCACCCCCCATTATAGGGTTCGACGTCCCCGTCGAACACATCGACCCGTGCCCTAGCTCTGATATCATTTGTAACATCCCCCTCTGGCACGTATCACAATATTGTCCGCTTTGGGCCACTCGGCATGAGGACTTCCCAGGGGGTCACCCATCCTGGTACTACTCCCGCCCGAGCACGCTTAACAGTAGATTCCATAAGAACTCTGCAGTTAAGCGTGCTTGGGCGGGAGTAGTACCAGGATGGGTGACCCCCTGGGAAGTCCTCGTGTCGAGTGGCCCAAAGCGAACAATATTGTGATACGTGCCAGAGGGAAAGTGGGTTAGATCCGATCCCACATCAGCTGGGAAGGAGAACTAAGCATTCCTTATAAGGGGTGTGGATACCTTCCCTAACACAACGCATTTTAAAGCCGTGAGGGCAGCAGATCCCATAAGAACTCTGCAGTTAAGCGTGCTCGGGCGGGAGTAATACCAGGATGAGTGACCCCCTGGGAAGTCCTCGTGCCGAGTGACCCAAAGCGGACAATATTGTGATACGTGCCAGAGGGGGATGTTACAAATGGTATCAGAGCCAGGGCACGAGTCGATGTGTTCGACGGGGACGTCGAACCCTACAATTGGGGGGGGGGGGGGGGGGGGGTGAAAGTGGGTTAGATCCGATCCCACATCAGCTGGGAAGGAGAACTAAGCATTCCTTATAAGGGGTGTGGATACCTTCCCTAACACAACGCGTTTTAAAGCCGTGAGGGCAGTAGATCCCATAAGAACTCTGCAGTTAAGCGTGCTCGGGCGGGAGTAATACCAGGATGGGTGACCCCCTGGGAAGTCCTCGTGCCGAGTGGCCCAAAGCGGACAATATTGTGATACGTGCCAGAGGGGGATGTTACAAATGGTATCAGAGCCAGGGCACGGGTCGATGTGTTCGACGGGGACGTCGAACCCTACTATTAGGGGGGGGGGGTGAAAGTGGGTTAGATCCGATCCCACATCAGTTGGGAAGGAGAACTAAGCATTCCTTATAAGGGGTGTGGATACCTTCCTTAACACAACGCGTTTTAAAACCGTGAGGGCTGCAGATCCCATAAGAACTCTGTAGTTAAGCGTGCTCAGGCGGGAGTAATACCAGGATGGGTGACCCCCTGGGAAGTCCTCGTGCCAAGTGGCCCAAAGCGGACAATATTGTGATACGTGCCAGAGGGGGTGTTAATATTGTGATACGTGCCAGAGCCTGAGCACGCTTAATTGCAGAGTTCTTATGGAATCTGCTTTTAAGCGCTCGTGCCGAGTGGCCCAAAGCGGACAATATTGTTGTGATACGTGCCAGAGGGGGATGTTACATCAACCTTCCCAACAAACCCAAACTCAAGCACCTGAAAGACTTCTGATTAAGAGTCAAAAGGATGACAGTGATGAAGAAGTGATCATTTGTCACAACTACAAAGGAACAAATCACTATTTGATTCAACATACTATGCTCAAAGAGTCGATGAACTGAAGAAACTGGAAAACCAAGAAAAACAAAGAGCATTGATGGCAATCCATGAACCAAGCGTGGAATACTGGCCAACTTCTGATGACGAAGCTGACAATGAACCAACACAATCAAACTTTTGCTTCGTAGCTGGTGTTGATATACCTTCAAGAGCTCCCAACGTCATAGAACGGGTATGGTCTATGATATCTGAACTTGGTTTTTCCAAAACAATTTTTGAGTGCCACATAACCAAGATTGAAAAAAGTCTAAAAGCTAATCTCAAAACATACCATGACACAAAGGTCAATTTTGATATTAGAAAATCTGAGTTACAAACATTGCAACTCAAATTTGGATAATCAACAAGAATAAAAACAAACTGGAAAGAGACGTTGAAAGAAAATCAGAAGATTATAATCACGTCTTGGAACGATTAAATCGGACCCTAATTCAGAAAAGGGATTTGGAACAAAAAAATCAGTCAGTCATTTCTTTTGAAATAAAAGATGTTTTAGAAATGGAAATCCTTCAGTTAAAACAAGACTTTCAAGAATCAATTGACAAATACACTATTTTAAATGAAAAACTAACTGATTCTTTAAAACAAATCAATTCTCTTGAAACCGAGAATAAAAGACTGTTATGGAACATGGATTCTATCAAAGTTGCTAGAAAACTAAGTGATGATATTTTCACAAAGACAAACACCTTAGGAACTAGAAAAAATCATACGAATTACAGACCAGGAATTGGAAGAGAATCCTTTGAAATTGAACAAGCAAAACAGAAAAACATGACGAATTGTGAAAACCCTGAATCCACTCTACCAGATCTTTTCACATATGTTAATGAGGAAGATTCAGACGACGAAACAGTTATCAACTGTAGCCAAGATAATATTGCTTTCACTATTTCCAAAAAGTCTTTCAAAAGAGTTGTAAATTCTGAAACAGACTCTGCTAGTTCTTTAACTCGCCAAATCAAACATACCGACGAAATCACCAAACTTAAAAACTTTTTGAACGGAGAAAATTCCTCTTATGAGGATGGTAGTACTTCTCTACCGACTGCTTTTCCTATAATGAGTTCATCAATTGTTGCAAAAACTAGTCTGGGACAAAAATACTCCAAGAAACAACAAACAAGCAAAAAATTCATTCAAGTCACCAAAACCCCACTTGTCAAGCCAAACGTTTTTGAAAACCAACCAAAGAAACCAGTTCAACCCTACGTCATACCTCATAAACATGTTTCTAAACAAAAACCAAAACCTTTTCCAAAAACTTTTGAAAATCGCTTTCAAGATATCACTTTTAATCATTCAAGTAACGTTAAAAAACAATCACATCATAAAGTTCCAAACCATCATCATCAAAAAGCTTTTCAAAACTGCCCTTCATGTCCCAGATATGAAGAACGCTTTTCAAACAAACTTTCAAATCTAGGATATCTTTCACCAAATCATAGATCTTATCAACCCACAGGTTTTCAAAAACAAATCAGATTTTAGGTATACTTGATAAATCAAATCAAACCTCAACCATTCCATCCTCATAAACCAAACTCTTACAACAACGTGAAGTTAAATGCTAAAAGAAATTCATTAAGCAAAGCACGCAAAAATAACAACAACTGACAAACCAGGACCCATTCAGATTTGGGTACCTACACCTTATGTCTGATTGCAGTTGCAGGTACTTAATATTGGAGAAGCCAATGATGATACATGGTATATCGATAGTGGTTGCTCCAAGCATATGACAGGAAACCGGAACTACTTATGTGACTTCAAACCTACACAAACCAATCAAGATGTTACCTTCGACAACAACATAACAGCAAAAATAAAGGGTTATGGAAACATAACAAATGGTAATTTCACCATAAAGAAAGTTTCCTACGTCGATGACCTCAAACACAACCTCATCAATGTTTCTCAACTCTGTAATAACAATCTTGAAGTTCTGTTCACCAAACAACGAAGCTTGATCATGGACGCCAAAACTAAAGATGTTATAGTTGATTCTGATCGTGCCGGAAATATGTATCCACTTGACATGGATCTTATCTATGGTAAACTCAATATATGTATGCTATCTAAAGCCCCAACAGATATTAGTTGGTTATGGCACCGACGCCTTTCCCATCTAAACTTTGGGTACATCAATAAATTGATTAGAGATGATATTGTTCAAGGACTACCACTTCTAAAGCTTGATAATGAAAGTCTCTGTGCCGCATGTGTAAAAAGAAAACTTTCCAAATCCACTCAAAAAAGCATCTCAGAATCTAGTGTATCCGAACCATTAGAATTGTTGCACATAGACCTTTGTGGCCCAGCCAAAACCCAAACCATACAAGGGAAGAAGTACATTCTTGTTATCGTTGATGGTTTCTCATGCTTTACTTGGGTTTTTTCTTAAGACTAAAATCAGAAGCACATGAAGATATGATCAACTTCATCAAACCAAATTGAACTGAAGCTCAAATGACATGTTCGAAGAATCCGAAGTGATAACGGTTTAGAGTTCAAAAACAAGACTCTAGATTCATTTCTCAAAGACAAAGGAATAGAACATAACTTCTCAGCCCCATACACTCCACAATAGAATGGCGTTGTCGAAAGAAGGAACATAACTCTATGTGAAGCTGGAAGATCAATGCTTATCTTCGTTGATCTGCCACAATACTTCTGGGCAGAAGCAATAGCCACACTTGCTACACTCAAAATCATTCCTTATTCCATAAACATCTTCATAAAACACCATATGACGTCATTAACAACTGAAAACCAAACATCAAATTTTTCCATATTTTTGGTTGTCGATGCTTCGTAAAGAATAATAAAGATCACATTTCAAAATTTGAATCAAGGTCGGACAAAGGAATTTTCGTTGGTTACTCGTTTTCCTCAACTGCTTATCGAGTACCGAACAAATGTACCAGAGTAATTGAAGAAAGTATTGATGTTCATTTCGATGAATTTTATGTCAGGAAGTTGGACCGTGAACATTTTGGTTCTAAAATGATTGATGATATTTGTCAAAATCCAATTCAACAAACACCTTCTCCTGACATAGACATTAAAATCGATCTTGATTTACTTTTTGAACAACCCAAAACCGCTTACAATTCTGAACTTCTAACTACTTCAATTGATCCTACAGGAACACCCAGTGAAGGAATTCTACAAACAAACCAAAATGATACAGATCAATTCAAGGGGGAACCACCAACACATACTTCCTCTTTGGAACAAACACCAAATCCTCCTTTGAACATCCAATCCATAAATAGCCAAAAGAATCCCGATGCATCATTTATGGGGGAACCTTCAAACCTATTCCAAGATGAAACACCCGGAGAAGAACAATGGGATACTGAAAATCGAATTATTATAAAGGAAGAGAATCACTTAATAAAGTGGACCAGAAATCATCTTACAGACCAAATCATCGGAGATCCCAAATCAGGATTCAAACTAGAGCAAAATCCACAAATAAATGTTTATATGAAGCCTTCTTATCCATGAGTGAACCCAAAACCATACATTTTGCTCTCAAAGATCCAAACTAGGTAAAAGCTTTGCAAGAAGAGTTAGCAGAATTTGAAAGAAATGACGTATGGAATCTTGTTCCTAACCCACCCGATGTTACTGTTATAGGTTCAAGATGGGTATATAGAAACAAGACTGACGATCATGGAATCATTAGTCGAAACAAGGCACGTCTTGTAGTCAAAGGATATTCACAACAAGAAGGAATCGCCTACGATGAAACATATGCTCCAGTTCCCAGAATTGAAGAAATTCGCATCTTTCTTGCATATGTTGCACATAAGAACTTCAAAGTATTCCAAATGGACGTTAAATATGCATTCCTACATGGAGAGATAGAGCTTGAAGTATACATCCAACAACCACCAGGTTTCGAGATCCCAAATTTCCAGATCATAGCTTTAAATTGCAGAAAGCTATATGTGGCTTGAAACAAGCACCCGAGCCTAATATGCCACGTTGTCAACTTTTCTCGAAAAATCAGGTTTTAAAAGAAGTTCAATCGATCAAGCCCTCTTTCATAAAATGTTTAATAAACATCTTTTAATCATACAAATATATGTTGATGACATTATTTTCAGTTCTACTGATGAATCTTTGAGTGTTAAGCTTGCAGATCTAATGAAGAGAAAATTTGAAATGAGCATGATTGGGGAGATGACTACTTTTCTCAGACTTCAAATCAAACAGTCAACTGATGGAATTTTCATCAACCAAGAGAATTATGTCAAAAACCAACTCACTCGATTTTCAATGGACAAATCCAATACCGCAAAAACCCAAATGGCTTTTGGATAAAAAATCGATGCAAATTTAAATGGCAAACCCGTTGACTAGAAAAGATATTGTGGAATGATCGGATCACTCTTATACATCACTGCTAGCAGACCTGGCATCATGTTTTCTACATGTGTTTGTGTCAGATACCAAGCAAATCCTATTGAATCTCATGTAGTTGATGTGAAACGCATCTTCAAATACCTAAAAGGCACTCCCAAACTTGGCCTTTGGTATCCAGCTAAATCTGATTTTCAGTTGAACGCTTTCACCGACTCAGACTATGGAGGATGCAAGCTAGATACAAAAAACGCATCTGGTAGCTATCAATTCCTAGGAGGTAGACTAGGGAGTTGGACTTCAAAGAAACAGACTTATGTCCACATCAACAGCAGAAGCTGAATACGTCGCTGCCGCCAGCTGTTGTTCACAAGTCCTATGGATGCAAAATCAATTGCGTGATTATGGCTTCAAAATCTCACAAATTCCCATATTTTGTGACTCAACCAGTGCTATTGCCATTTCTCACAATCCTATTCACCATTCCATGAAAAAGCACATTGACATTCGATATCATTTTATCAAAGACAACATTCAAAAGGGTCTTATCGAATTGCACTTCATCAACACTGAAGATCAAATTGCTGATGTCTTCACTAAGGCTCTCGACGAAACAAAGTTTTAATACTTCCTAGGCCGTCTAGGAATGTCAAATCCAATAACATCCATCCTTAAACTTTTACTTTTTGTTTGTACAAAAGTGTGTTTACTTTCATTCAAAAAGAAAATTCAAAAACAATTGAAAATTTCTTTCTTTTCAAAAATACCAAAACATTAAAATAACCAATATTACCAAAAACATTAAAAAAACAAATCTTCAAAAATATAATAAAAGACTTGCCATAATAAGCTTTTATAGAACCTTATGATTAATCGTCTCTTGACTTAATTTTCAGATGCTTATGCTCGATGAAGATTTTAAGTCATATTGATTCTCAATTGGAGTGAAGGTTCAAATATCCTACTTTTCATAATGTATATAACTTTACTTCCTTCGATTTTATCTCCTTATTGACGATTTTAAACAATCAAGGGACATAAGGTTAGGAGGTTTTGATTAAAACAAAAACCCATGTGAGAATTTGTGCCTCGTCAATCTGTATCATCGTGGAATTCATTTTTTTTTGAGCTTAGGTGTGTCACTATTGCTTAAAAGGTATACCCAATTATACCTTGTCACGATCTCATTTTTGCTTAGATATCAAAATGACCAAGGACGATACATTCATTTCTTACATACTAGACAAACTGTCTTTTATGTCACCTATCCTTACCTAGATAAAAGCCAACCAAAAATGAAGACTTGCGATCCCATGATCCATCAATAAGAAAAGACGAAATGAAAAGGATTTCAAAAATCATCGATCAAAGACAGCCTCAAAACAGAAAGACTCCAAACAACGACATATCCTTACAAGAAAACCAAAGGAGAAACAAAGATCTATCAACATCCAATCCTCAAAGACGAATCTAGATAAAGACGAATCAACAAGAAAGCCAAGTCATTCACCAAAGAAATACCAAACAAAACAAAAATGTTCTACATTTGGTATTTTCAAACAAACTTTCAACCAAATGATTATATCAAAACAAACATCATAAAATCCAGGGATTTGCTTTTTAACCATTTTTCACAAAAGAAGATATCTCAATCACTCAAGGCAGATACTCCCAAAAAAACACTTTTCTCAAATGTAGCAAATTCTCGATGCTAAAACAAAATATCTTTTTACAATAAATCGATATTGATCAACAAACAGGATACCATCAAAGAAGAAGCTGCCACACCAATGGATTTCCCGGGATACTGTAACCTTCATCACTGAAAATTCTTAGTTTCAAAATGCACTATGAAAATTGCTAAACCCCTCTACATATATTTCCCGACGGAGGGAGAGTGAACGTTAATGGCATGAATGAAGAAACTCGTGGAGTAATGCCGAAACCAGTCTTATGTGATTGATTATCTAATAATGAGACTAAGTGACTTTACAAGAAAAGCATAGGTGAACACCTCCAATATGAGTGTAAGTCGTCAGAGAGAGATATCACTCATTTTTAGTGATCATTAACTTGTTCTGCTGCCAGAACAACCAAACACCTAAGTGAAGTGTGAGCTATACCTATGAGCATTCATATGAATCGACCTGTTAGACCACTTTTCGTCATTAATAATGCTATAAAATCTTAGGGAATTTCTTTAGATACATATATGGCTACCCTTTGATAACCGAACCTGAGACTTTAATTTGGAAACAAACTTCTGAAAATCTTTTACATAAGATATGTTAAACCAGGTCACAAACTTTGAAAATCAATCACTATGGTTTTTATACATCTTATCTAATGACAAATCTTTTATCTCGAATCCTCAAAATTTCAACTGTCAATATGATTAAATCACAACTATCCTTATTCCAGCAATGATCACATATTGGAAAATTGTTGAAAAATGTTTTTGTATGCGACTAGGGATGAGCATATGGACCGGGGAACCGGCCGGAATCGGTACCGGAACCGGAACCCGATGGAACCGGTCGGGTCGGGACCGGGACGTTATTTTTGTGGATTTTTGGAACCGGGAACCGGTAGAACCGGCAAAAACCGGTAGAACCAGCAAAAACCGGAACCGTATGATGCTATTTTTCAAGGAGCGGTTCCAACATTTGAAGACACGACAAGAACCGGTAGGAACCGGGAACCGGTAGAACCGCCGGGCCGGTTCGGTTCTTGATTTTGGCCGAAGCCGGTTCCCTGGTCCGGTCCGGTTCGAGCCGGTTCCGGCCGGTTCGGTCCTTTTGCTCATCCCTATATGCGACCATCACTGAAATAAGACGAACTGTTTTTATGTTATCTAACAAATATTATTAGTTATTTCAGGATGTGTGGATTCGTGCTTAAAAGTGAAATACAAAAATACGCGAATAACGGAAAATGCATAGACAAGAAAATTTAGTCGTGCGACTGAGCAGTTACAATCTTTATCTTTACTATTATATAAAGCATATTGTGTGTTTCTTGAATTTTAAGAGGTACAAAATCCAATACATTATATACAACCATATTATGCTTATTGCTTACTGCACATAGAATTTATAACGTTTCCTTTTAATTTACTCAAAAAAACTGAACGTATCTTCCTATCTAATAAAAGAATAGTTTTATTTTCCTTTTGACATGTGTCATCTTATTAGGCCTCTTAATTAATACATATTTTATTCTCCTTTTGCCATGTGTCACCATATTATATCTCCTAATTAATGTATGTTATTTGTAACCTATTGATTTTCCATTTCAAATTTCAAATTTTAAAATTTTTCACTCTAATTACATTAAATTAATACTATTAGAATAAATATTAAAATAAACTTAATACAAATTGTAAAGTGATATAATTTTACATATTTATTTAATAATTTTTATTTTTATTTTAAAAGTTTAATTAATTGTATAATCATGGTTTCCACGGGTTATAAACTAGTATCACTATATCTATATCTCATTAATTGAAAAACTTAAAAAAATTTATTATTTCTCCATTTCTTTGTAACTTTACATTTTCTTTTAATCGAATACCAAACCCTAATCAGAGAGGTGTCGTCCCTTCCCTCATCCTTATTTCTCCGACACCAACATTGCATTCGACTGCCGTCTCCATAATCTCTGTTCAAGAAACACGAATTTTCCAGCAACGAACCACCACCGGAATCGTGAACGGCCACCGACTGCCACCATGCTCGAATGTTCTTATTGGAGAGAGTAATTGAGCATAGATTAGCTTTTGATTGATCAGGTAAGTATGTCCTTATCCTCCCTGTATCGTGAATGGCCACCGAACAGCCACCCTACTCGCATTTCAATCCTGCCCTACCACCAACCGGCATCGACACTCTTCATATTGATTAGTTAAGCATGTCTTTCTCCTATTTGTAATTGGAACTTCGATTTAATGATTATGGATTCAAGATTTTTTTTCGTTTAAAGTTGCCAAAGTGATTCTTATATAATATATAACCAATTAGTTGATTTTGCGTTCAAAGTCAATGGTGCACAGGCCATTCCCAATGATAAAAAAACTCATTGATTTTATGGCTTATGCCAATGATAAAAAAAACTTATTGATTCTATTGACTATTTGAAAAAGGAACAATGTTTATACTCTTTTTTCTTGATCCACCATCGATCTTCCCTCAATATAGATCATGGGTGTTTTGGTCTTAAGTAGGTTTTGATTATCTTATGCATATGTTTATAAATGCGTGCAAATGTATCTGACATCAATATGTGAATTTGATGTTCATGAAAGTAAATTGTGAATATTAAGTTTTATTATTAATGAAATACATTTATTTTTATTTTTTCATGTACATATATGCTTAGAGAGGCGTATAAAGCCCTGAGTGATCCTGAAAAGCTTAAAGCTTAAGAGAAATGAAGTTAGCGTTAACTGTTAAGGTTGATTTATTTGTACTTTGTCAACTGATAATTAATTGACTTGTTGGTTGTAATTTTTCTGAATTTTGACAAGTTTACTCAAATGACTGAGGATTTAATATGCTTCCTGTTTTAAAAATATTTTTAATCTTTTCGGGCAGTTTTTTAATCTTGGTTGCAGGTGTCAGCCCCTAGCGCAAGAGCTTGTTTTGAGGCACTAGGATAAAATTAAGATACAAAAAGTGGTCGGTGGTTATAGAAAATAGGTTTTATGTTTTGCTACTATTTGAGGTAAATCTAATTATTAGCTAATATTTTTTTTAGTGTTAGGAATCTGCTCATTGTTCAAATAGCTCGTAAATTGTCTTTAAAATCCATTAAATCTTTTGTTGTTCTTCCAATAAACATATTTCTTATTTTGTTATTCGTTTTTGTAGGTTATTTGGTTATGGTTTTGTATTGATGGAATCAGGTAATAACATCTGGACGATTCAATTTTGAGATTTTTTGCTGGTTTTACATCTCATATTTTTTGGGTATTGTACTTTTATTTTTTACCTATTATAGTAATGGTAATTGACTACTACAATACTACATGATATTCATGTTTGTTCTTTATTACTATCAGGGGTGCAAACGAGTCAAGCTACTTGCGAGCTACTCAGGATCAGATCGTTAAAAGCTCGATTCGAAACCGATTTTAAACGAGCCCGAGCCGAGCCCGAGCTTAATATTAAACTCGTTTATTAAACGAGCTCAAGCTCGAGCCTATGCCATTAAGCTCTATTAGGCTCGCGAGCCTATACGACCCTTTATTTGATATAATTTATTATTATTTATATATATTAAAATAAAAACATATTAGGGGAATTATGGATTTAGGTATTGGTAAACGAGCTTCTTAAGGAGCTCGAGCCGAGCTTAAGCTTATATAAGCACGCCAGATAAAAAACGATTCGAGCCTGAGCCCAAGCCGAGCTTGTATAATTCTTTACGAGCTCGAGCCGAGCTTAATACAAGAAAGCTCGAATCAAGCCGATCTCGAGCTTGAGCTTCATATATATTAAACGAGCTTGAGCCGAGCCTGGCTAGGCTCGGGCTCGGCTTGGCTCGTTTGCACCCCTAGTTACTATCATATTTATGAGTCCCTAGATAATTTTTATACAATTCAATGTTGCATATGTTCCTTTAGTTACTTTTGCTTCAGTCTTCAGACTCAACTCAACACCTGCCGGGAAAGATCGATTTGGAATTTTCCCATAATTTGTAAGCATCTATTTATTATCTAATGAGGTTTCATATATGAAGCTTTATTGTTGATATAGGGTGGGGTGGGTATGTTATTTCTAAGTTGTCAGCATTTATGGTGCATCAATACAAGAAATTGGGTTATGAAGACTCATGTATATTCTCAATGGGCTCCCCATACCATGCAAGGTATTTCATGATTTATTTATTTTGATTTTCTTTTGTATATATGGTAACAATTTTGTCAGTCTCGTGGAACAAAAGATGGATGTTTGGGTTTAGATTTTTCAGTTTTTTTTGGGTGGGTAATGGTTGTAGTCTATGATTGATTTTGAATTGTATACTAATTGTTGTTTTTGACATCGGAAAACATGATGAGTAGTTAATATTGTTGCATAGTTTGTGAGGTAAATGCTTGCTTTTGAGTCTTTTAATATGGATATTAACCCTAATTATGGAATTGTAACACTTTGGGTGTGCATGTTGGCCAATTAAGGGAGGATTCTAATAAAAACAACCATGTTGAACATAAATTGTTCTTGAAGATAAATATTGAACATGTAATATTATCTTTACAAGTATTGTTCCTCTCTTTTGGATATTTGATTTTTATCTCTTTTCTTTTCTTTATGTTTCCACCGTAAGCACCTGCTCCCTTCAATATACTTGAGAATTTTCATTTCCAATACCATATTCCAATTTAGATTCATGATTTTAGCCATAAATCTGTCAATTAACCACTGATAGAATATTCATTTGGTCTATGATGTGGTGTCACTGATTATTATGTACAATATCTACAAGGACTTCATGGATGGGGGAATTAGAATTTTGAAGGATCGGAAGAGTTATTTGTTAAACAGGGGAGTTCTATAAAGATTGGCAAAACAACAATAAACAGTTCAATTTTCATTCATCATCTATTATAATTGACTGTTACTGACTCAATCACCACAAAGCTCATATAATGAAATTAGAATTGATTTTAAGACATTTGGATAAAATTTGGAAACTCATACACTCCCATGGTCAAAGGTCAAAAGGTTGGTGCATTTGTATAAGTTTATATCTCCTTCAGCATTTAAAATCGTTTCAAATTTTCTTTCAGTAATTCTAAAATTTTATTTTCCTTGCTGATGCATGAATTTCAGGTAGCACAAAGTAACAAAGTTACAAATTTGATATTCTCAAATAGAATAAGACACAATTTTCAGTTTTAAATGTAAAATGAAAAGGTAACATCGAGATCTTAGCATGTGTCCTCTCTCATGTTGATTTTGTTCTTCTACTGTACTTTCCTTTTTGTTATTCTTTTGTATGTGGATAGATATATGTACAACCCTCCCTCAAGGTTTCAAGTTCTGAATATGGTTGTAAGAGCAACAATTTCAAATAGGTGATATTTATTTCTAATTTTTTTATAAGTCCATATACTAATAATTTTTCATTAAACTACATGAGGAAAGTTGGAAAAGAGATTGATATGTACACCTATATTTGGGGATATACATGGATTTGATTTCTTGAGTTGTCAATTAGTACATCTTTGTTTTGGCGAATTCTTATAAGAAAACTGATATTTGTTCATTTGACTATAGGTAATATCCATATTTTGTGTTCTTATTTCCTGACATATATATTTTTTTTATCTCTTGCACTGTTTTTTTTAGAAATGTCCAAGAAGGATTATATTTGCTGTATAATGGATTTACATATTCTCCCTATGTGAGTTTCTAATTTTGACATTAGCTTAAAACAAATAAGTTTGATATATCTTTAAATGTAAGGTATTAGCCACATTTTGTGTTTTAGATATGCTTACTGTTGTGTTCTTTATTCATTCCAAAACCTCAAAAGGGTTGGATATATTCACTTAAAAATATGTATGTGAATGTGGTAAAGCATCTCAATGTTTTAAGAAAAAAATTCAAATTTGATTTCATTTATGTATGATTTTGCTAGGTACAAGTTTTAATAGGGATACACATGGAATAGTGTAATGGGTGCTATAAAAGAGAAAGAAAGTTCAAATTTATTTAAATGATTGCTCATAATGTATACACGATTATGCGAATTTTCTTGATAACCGATTTTATAATTATATATGTGTTTGAAATGTTAACTTGCTGATGTAATTTAGAAAAAAAAATTATTTTCACTCTTTCGTATTAATCATCACCACATAATCAAAGTATTCAAAAATAGTATATGTTTTAAAATTATTGAAAAGATTTTCGAGTTAATATATATATATATATATATATATATATATATATATATATAAAATAATCTTAATGGATTTCAACCAATTTATCTGTATCTAATCATATTCCTACATACCATCTAATATGGATAAAGTTCCTAACTATCTAATTTTTAGTGTAATCCGTGATTTTAAACAATATAATTAAACAAAACAAAACTTATACATAAACGAAATTGACGAATTGGTTCGTTTCTATGTTAGTGTTCTATACATTCCAAATATATTGAGAATAATCTGGGTGTCCTAAAGATTAAAAAGCCTAAATTACATTAATTTCGCATCACTCTTACCAATTATTAGAGCTCGAATGCATTAGTTATGTCTTAAACTTTTCAATTAATAGACATAAGTAATGCCACATCAATTAACTGCTATATATTTATGTCGCCCAAGTTGGATTTTGCTTGTTTTAGACATGTATTTCCTTGGAACCAAACATTTTTGTAGAAAAAAATATCACTAAAGAAAATATTCACCGCCGCCATCGCTTTGCGCGGGTAGACCACTAGTAATATATATATATATATATATATATATATATATATATATATATATATATATATATATAGTGGCGGACCTATGTAGGGCATTTGGGGTCCCGGACCACTGCTCAATTTCCGGCACGCGGTGTAAATTTTTTTTTTTTTTTTTTTTTTTGGTTTTTTCTATTACGTGCACCCGCTTGAAGTACGAGGGACACCCCTACTAAAACAGTCTGCGTCCGCCACTATATATATATATATATATATATATATATATATATATATATATATATATATATATATATATGTTTGTGTGGAAAAGTCCATAAAAGAAAAGGAAATTAAGAAGCAAATCAAGACCTACGTTTTTTCCTCTACAACTTGGAAATTAAGAAGCAAATCTATGTACGTTGCACTGTTTTGTAAACAACTCATTTTTACATGAAAATGAACTTCGTGTTACTTATTAAATACCGGATTGAACTTTGAGCAAATAGAGACACAATCGTTCCGTTAGTCCAACTATCGACCAGTTTGTTCCATCCGTCCAACTATCGACCAGTCGTTCCATTAGTCCAACTATCGACCAGTTTGTCTCATCAATCCAACTATCGACCAGTCGTTCCATCAGTCCAACTATAGACCAGTCGTTCCATCAGTCCAGCTCTAAACCAGTTCAATCAATTTCTTGACGAACCTACTTGATATATATTTATATATTTTATTATAGCTTTACGTCATTAAAATACAGTCATTTATATTACTTATAGCTTTACGTCAGATAAATAATACAGTCATTTATATTATTTATAGTTTTACGTCAATAAAATACAATTATTTATATTATTATAACTTTCAGTCATTATAGCTTTCATGTTTATATTTATTCCGCAATTCTTAATCTTTATATATTTGTATCTCATCTCTTTAATGTATATATCTGTCACACATTAATTGGTATCCGAGCCTTTATTCGTGTGAGAAGATTCTATAATTTCAACATAATCTCTCTCTGCAACCAACAACCATTATCATCATGGAGTCTATATTGTTATATATCAAAAATCCTAAATTTAGCTTATAGTTTCCTTAAACATCAGTGTACCATACATTTATAAGTTAAAATGACTATTAAGTGAAAGAAAATAAATTTAAACTCAAATGTTCTTAGTATAGGGAACTTCTTCCATCTGTTTTCCTTTTACCCATTCGATGGCTGAAAACAAAAACTCAACATATAGAATAAAGTCACAAACAACAAACATTATGCCAAAATTACTAACTTTAGCACAATCCATCTATCAACTTTAGCATACATAATGTTAGAGTATGTTTTATAATCAAACAAGCAACATAAAAAAGAACTAATGGTATTAATTGTTCTTAAAATCCACCACTTAAATTGTTTATTTTTTGGATTAATTGACGTGTATGAATGAAAGTTCACAACAATTTTACCCTTCTATCTAAAAGTGATGCTTAATGACATTGATCAACTAATCTTGCATCAAATAAGAGGATAGATGAGTTTCATGTAAAGAGAACAAACAATCATATTAACAATTGATAGAAATATTTAAAGAAAACAAACAATCAAAATAAGTTCTCAAATCAAACCTTCAGGATGGTTTTTGCAATTTAGAAGCTCACATTCACAACATTATATGAATACAAAAACATCAATTTTTTTAATCAAATTAGATCACCAAAAGGAGAAGAAAAGAAGAAACTTACTGTATGATTCCACTTTACTCGTATAAATAAAAAACATAAAGAAAAACATATCTTACCATTCATATTGTCTCTTGGATTGATGATTTCCCCCTTTCATGCATGTAAACACAAACACACACATAGTTAAAAATA
Source organism: Lactuca serriola (assembly GCF_051521515.1). Classification (NCBI taxonomy): domain Eukaryota; kingdom Viridiplantae; phylum Streptophyta; class Magnoliopsida; order Asterales; family Asteraceae; genus Lactuca; species Lactuca serriola. Next base: position 297,701,542 of record NC_136412.1, read on the forward strand.
CACACATAGAGTAAGAGAGAGGAAGCGAGAGAGAGAGGGCCAATATTCTTTCTTGGGAAAAAATTGTGCATGGTGGTGAATCTAACGACAAAGTGGTGGATTAAGGTTTAATTACAACTTTCTTGGTTCCCACACCCTAACATAGCTCACAATTCCAACCTATTAATTTTTCATAAAGAAGTTAAAACCTCCACTTATATATTAGAGTAAATTACACGAATGGTTCCTATGGTTTGGGGTAATTTGTGTGTTTGGTCCTTAACTTATTTTTTTAACTCGGAAAGTCCCTACTGTTTGTTTTTGTTACGCACTTCGTCCATGTCTTACCTAAAAAGACTATTATTTAAATAGAGAAAAATGGTGGGTAGGTAAGGTAAGGTAAGAGGGGTGGCATTGGGGTGTGTTTATTTAAATAAATTAAAAATTGAGGGCAACATAGTCTTTTTAGGTAAGATAGGACCAAATGTGTAACCATAGGACCAAACATGCAAATCACCCTAAACCATAGGGACCTTTCGTGTAGTTTACTCTAGACATTATGTTGGTTTAAAAAAAAAAACATGCTTAATGCGGTGATGCGATGCGATGCGATGATATATTAGCAACATACATGTGGGGCGATGCGACCTACATGTTGCCAGGCAATGTGTGCGGATCAAAGGGAAACCAATGCATTATGCTTTGGTGCAGCATGGTCTGGCCCAAGTATTTTAATGATATTTATATAATCAAAAAAGCTCATGCAATTGTTAATTAAGTATGGTCGGCCCTACTTCTTACCTAGATATCTGCGTACAACTACTAGAATACAAAGAGGCACACACGACATACTGGTCGCAAAACAATCTTTTTCTCCTCTCTTTTTATCTATTCGTCTTCCACTCTTCCTATTCCCACATCTTTCGTGATATTCATTTAGTTAACCTTCTATTCTCTATTATTACATTCTGGGTTTTTGCATTTTGGTTAACTGATTACCATTAGAATTGGTTTAATGACTGTTACATTTGGTTTCATTTTATATCTTTATGGTTTTTAGTATATCGGTAAACATATATTGGTAATTACTACTTGTGCGCCACACTCCCGTGTTGCCACCGCATTCACATCGTGCATCACACATCGGCCTCCAGGACCCTAATCGCAGTAGTGTGCATTGCACATTTTAAAACCAAGGACTTTATATCAAATATTTAGGGTGTGTAATATAAAATTAGAAAAACACCAAATTACCATTCTTCCATAATTTCTCCCCCTTTTCTTGAACCTTCATCTTCAATCAACCGTTGTGTAAAGGAACTAAAGATTTGGAGTATAGATCAAAGATACAAATTAAGGAAAATATTAGTACCTTTCGTATGATCAAATAGAAAAATGATTGAGGAAATATCATGTTCCCCCTGCAAAAAGTATTCATAGTTTCCATGATCAAACTTTTGATTCAATGTATCTTTCAAAGATTCATATAAATATCTACATAATCATCGATGAGATAAATGTTAATTAAGCGGTTCATCGTGAAAGAGTTGAGCCTCAATCTAGTCATTGAAGATAATTAAGTTAACACATAAGTTTAACAACAAAGAACAACATCCAAAGAAAAAATCCTATGTACAAAAGAGATAATGCTAAATCAATGGTTTAGGTTACCAACAGAGAAGGAGAAAAACTCACTAGAATAATATAACTATGCCGAGAGTTGTTATAAATTCTCAAAAACAACAATATGAGAATGAATTACAAAAGAAAATAAGGAGATTTCGTATAGATTTCACAAATCAAGTGACAAACAAAATGATTCTACTCTGATCAAACTTAATTGACCGCTTCCATAAAAATACGACCATGTATAGTGGATTTCATGTAGACTTGAAAATTAGGGTTTAAGAAGAGACACTTCCCATAGAAAAACTTGAGGAGGTTAAGGTTTAACCAATAGAGAGGGTGAGGAATATGAATTGAAAGTTGGAATCATACCTGATGTCGTGATGCAAAGAGATGGTCTGACTTTAGTTTTGATGGTCTGTCTCTGATGATGCTATGATGAAGTTGTGAAGTGCGATCGATTAACATAGAATAAAGGATAAAACATTAAAGGGGAACATCATACTATTTCATATATATATATATATATATATATATATATATATATATATATATATATATATATATATAAGCGCCCATTCATTTTGGAAAGGGAAATAAGAAATCGGAATTCAAATTTTTTATTAGTGGAACAAGCACAAAAACTAATCAGTAAAACATACTGTAAAACTTTAGCGGCATATAAAAAAGTATATGACATAAAATAAAGAGTTATTTAGTAGCATTTAAATTTTTTATGCCACTAATAACACTATTGTTAGTTACATAAATTATTAAGTGCCATCAAATATATTAATTGTATAGTGTCATATAAAATATGTCACTAAACACATATTATATTGGCATAAAAATAATATGTCATTAAAAACGTGTTCGACTAAATGTCATTTTGTTTGTAGTGACAACTATTGTCATAAGAACACATTTTTCTACATATGTTGTCATAGGAACATCTTTATCCACATCTATTGTCATTAGGGCACCTTGGTCCATTTGGTTTGTCATTTGATCACCTTGATGCATTTATGCTATATTATGCACGCGTCCATCTTCTTCCTCATTTCAACATTAATTACCTGACTTTCTTAGATAACATTTGACATTATATATGCTACAATACACTTATCATATGTTATGGCTTCACCAACAGCAATTATTTATGATTGTGTCACTTAAAGTCCCTCACATACAAGTTCGTTAAAATCTAGTTTCCTATTACAAGAACCCGATTCTCTTTTAGTTGGTTTTCTTTTCCTAAACTCTGGTGAAACAATTTCAGGTTCTAACTTCTCAATCATAACCTTAGATGGAGACTTCAAATATGTAAAAGCACTTTTCTCCCCAGTTTCAATATACATACTGATTTGTCTTAGGGACATATACGACCATTTTTGGAACATCTTGGTCATTCCCTAAAGGCATTAAGCCATAATCTAATGGGACACCATGGATACAGTAATGGTAGTACAATGTCTACTGATTTTGGTATCCTAACTCTGTAACCATGATATTAAGGTCGTATACTGAAAAAAGGTTTGTATCAATGAAGTAACATATGAGAAAATGTCATCTACATATTTCCTACCTGGGGACTTGGTGAGCAATCAATTGTAATGTATCTTAAACATGAAGTAATTGGGAAATCCTACCGCAATCACAAATAAGAATGGGTAAACACATTGTGAGTCTTTGATCAACACATTATAAGGAAAAAAAATAGTTTTTTTATGTAAAAGTGTATTGTATTCAACTTCTAAGTAAATCTTTTTTTTTTCTTTTTTTGCTATTTTTATGGATATTCCAAACATAGATGACCATTTCCCTTCGTTTGGTTGAAACCCTAAGAAGCTTGAAGTTGTTATGTTAATCGGATTGGGAGGACGAAGGAAGAAGTGGGTCTCTTGGGAGAGGGATGATGTTGATAGGATAGAGAAAAAGAATATAATATGTGTGACAAAATGATCAACAACATTAAATGAGGGGTACTTAAGTGAAATAACAACGGGTTTTGCATGTGAGGACAGTTAATGGCTCTAATTTGACGGAGTCATCCAAAAAAATCATTCATTAAAAAATTTCAAACCATAAGGATCACAAAATAATAATAATAATAATAATAATAATAATAATAATAATAATAATAATAACAACTAAGCTTGATTTTTTTGAAAACTAGAGACCATTTATGAATTTATGAAGATTTTCAATTTTTAAATGGAACTTACCCCATGGAACATTTGAACTGAAAGCACGTTAACGTTATAACACAGAACATACTTTGGAGTTTGGATTATAAACCATTGGTTAAAAATATAATTATCAATTTGTAGCTTTGTAGCTTTAAGTCAAAAAGAACTTAGAATATAATACTCCGAGCAACAGAAAACACAAGAAAAACACTCCATGACCGTTTATTTTCCATTTAATTTTGGCTTCAAAATCTAATATTTCCACATTTGTTCAAAGGGTTCCCCAACAAATCTCCTGAAAATTTTCACAAGAATATACAGTCGATTTCTTTTTTAGGGTTTGGGCGTTCACTCGGCAATCGAACTCTGCTCCATTCGTACACCAGAGGTAAAGTTGCCTTGATCATCTTTTTTTCCTTTTTCTCGATAATTCTAGAGTAATTTTAGGATTCCGCTATGATTGTTTTGATTTTGATCAGTATACTGTAGTACTTTTAGGGTTTTTGTTTGTGAGCAATTGCAGTGTAGGAGTATTCCTTATAGAACATGAACGATGTATTGTAGTTTGATTTGAGTTTACAGCCATTGATGAAGTAACCCAAAAACAATTTGATGATCATCTGGTAATATTCTTTTTCGATTTCGTTATATTGTGTGTGTAAGATCGTGTTGTTCTTGCGTCTCTTTTCTCATGATTCTTGATTGGAAGCTTATAATGGCAAACTTTGCTACCAATAATCGATCCTATACAATGCATCTAATTCGTTTTCCTGAAATTTTGTAGGAAAATCCAGCTTGAAAAGTGATTGATTACAATGAACTATGGATTCAGCTTCAAGAACACTCGCCTAAAATCATCAACAGCTATGCAAATATTTCGTTTTGCATTGTTTATGGCCTTCGGCATTTGGTTATTATACCAGATCAATCAATCATCCACAAAGAAGAGTGTCGCTAGTGAGATCTTCTCAATCCATCTCAACAACCAGCGAATTTCCAGCATATTGGGACGAAAAGGGCGAGTCACACCATTGAAGTCGACTCACCGAGTCAGCTCAGAAGTGATCCTATATGATACAACGAATAATCCTGGTGAACTCAATGATAGTGTCCAAGAACAGGAATCGATAGCAACAGAAGTGCTGACTAAGAAGTCAAACGATCATGAACTTAAAGAGCCTGAAGATGTTTATAGATTTCTTGATGAAAATGGAATTCCTGAGGCTGATCGTGAAAAGTTGGTTGGGAATGAGTCGACTCGGTCGGGTAATGAAAGTTGAAACCCATGTATGAGCTCAAAACATTATTTTCAGCCTTTTCCTATTAGTTAGAAAGTATATATATATACAAAATATTCTTACTTGTATATGTATCAGAATAAAGATGTCTATTAAGATCTCCATTTATATCAAAATTACACTCAAGATTAGTATTTGTGGAATTAAATGAGTTTACAAGACTCTGTTATAACATCAAATAATCATGTATGTCCAAAACTATGATATTTTCAATTTCTATATTGTCCCAACACATGCAATATTTTCTTTTTTTGAAAATTTTGTTTTCCAACTCCATAAATGTCATTTATTGATCATTACAACATACTTGTAAAGATTGATTGTGATATACATTCTTGATACTTGATCAATAGATAAAAACTTTTGTTAAATATTTGAGGAAAGTTATTACATTAGTTATTTTTTATTTGTTTAAAAGTTGAAGACCAATAATCCATACCTAAAATTGGATCCATGGAATCAACCATGTAACTATTGAGTTATAGGGTGGACATGTGTATACATGTTACTCAAAATCGTTTAATGATGGTTAGTGGTGTTTAAGATAAATATTATAAACTACTAAACTAGCTTATAACCTATGGGAACCATGATAACAAAATTAATTAAATTTCTGTTATAAAACTCAAAATTATTAATTAATTCATTTAAATAAATTATTAATTAAGAGATATTTTTTAGTTATATAAAATTATTGTCGTTGATTTAAATAAATACGTGAAACTATATCATCTTATAATTTATATTAATGTAATTTTATTTTTATTCTAATGTTATTAATTTAATTAATTAGAGTGAGAAATTTAAATTTTAAAATTCAAAATGGAAAATCAATAGGTGTACAAATGATATGACATTACTGAGAAGGTCTAATAGAATGATACATAGCAAAAAAAACTACTCTTTTATCAGTATAGGAAGATTAGAAATACCAAGTATCACGGTGAAAAAAATTTGATGTTATTTAGATGTTTTTATTACATTTTTTTAATTTTAATAATCTAGTCAGGCATAGCTTATTGTTTGCTATAAAATAGTCTAAAACTTTGTTATTCATCAAATTAACAACAAATTTCATAGTGTTGTGTGGTCACTTTGATATTTGTAGGGCAGTTACAAAAATCATGAGCATGATCGACATGAAGTTTTTGAGAGTTTTTTAAGAAAAAAAACTCGAATAAAATAAATTAATGTTTGACAATAGAAACTTTTACCTTTTATTTTAAACAAAAAGTCTACAATCCAAAAAAAAAAATTAAAGAATCTATAATTCAAATGTTATTTCAAGTAAATTTTGTTTTATATAATTTTACATATTTAAAAGCTAACATCTATTTTTACTAAACACTTATAGACTAATAAAATCTACACATCTAGCTTCTTGTTATTAGTTACCAACTTCCGGCTACAACTGTTAGTTATTTATGCCTCTTTTTAGATTTTGTGGTTTGCCATAGAAACATATGTTATCTTTCCAACATTCTAACTTGAAATACATTATAGAAATAATTAGTGAAAATGATGTTCAAACACTTGCTAACATTGTTTACATTGTGTGTTCAAAATTTGTAAATAAGTATTGCATAGATGATGTGCATGATTCTATACACATAGATCTACTAAAGGAAACTGATCAACAATTAATGGAAATTAGTCTAGTGGAAACCGATCTAGTTAAAGAGGGTCATGTGTGGGAAAAAACAATCAAGGGTATATTTTAATCTCTCATAAGTATTCAATATGTTTCTCAAAAGAATCATAAGTATATTAGTGATGACGACGTTTCTACATATTGGGATGTCGAATACTTAGGTATGCTTGATGCTTCCTCTATAAACAATTCAAATCTATCTCCTTACAAGTAGCTATTACAATATTGTTTTGTGATACCAAACCTTGAAATAAGTACTTCCTATGACGGTTGTTCGAAGGATGAATACATTGGTGATGGAATAAAAACACATTACTGATGTACACATCCCCCAATGCCATGTACAAACTCCATTTATGCATGTACACGATCATACAACCAAAAGCCAACAAAATATATTAAAACCTACAAATATTTAAAAGCAAAGAAGATTTCAACTAGCTATAGATTGAAATATGTTCAAGAAGGTTTTCATTACAAAGTAAAATATCTATAAAAGAAAGCTTTGACGCAAAATTTACTCATGAAAATTATACATGATGCATAAGGGCTAACCTATTTAAGGGTGCTTGTTTACTCCAAGTGTATACTTTTGTTTGCGAACACACATTTAACAAAAATGCAATTACGCCCCAACCAGTATCAAGCTAATAAATAAGTTTTGTGGATATTAATTAAAAGAGGTTCTACCTGATAAACCACAGTAAAATATATAAGGGAAAGGAAATCGTTTGGGATTTCAATTTGAAGTTCAAAGTTGGCATTTTTCTATAAACAAACTTGGTAGGAAAAGTGCTATGTACTACAACTTTTGAGGGAAATCCCAAAAGATTCATTTTCCATTATTACCACACGTTGTCACAATTTGAAGAAAGCGAATATATGCACCATGATACATGCTCAGATGGACGTCTAAGATTAGTTTAAGTTATCTTCATCACAAACTATTGGATGATACACATTTTTAAATGCCATGCGTGGGTGAATATTTGCACATTAATACTTATCAATCCAACACTAATATTTTGCAACTATCTCTATTTCGTAAATGCGCATGACTATCACTTCCAATACACGATGTTCACCTTTAGGGTCACTTAAAGGTCACAATGTTACTAGAGATCACCATATATGGTAACATAATAAATATTTTGCTAGTTGCCTATGGAATTTGCAAGTCAGATAGTGTTAATTCGTAGGCATTCATTTTAAAGAAAATACACGAATGAACTAGGGATTTGGAAAGTTAAACTTAATATATAACAAAGTTAAATCCATTGAGGTAGCCATTACAAAAATCTTCCATATATATATTGGAACACCCCTCGTGTGGGTTAAACATTTTGATCAATGAAAACATATTTTTTAAAATCAAACATGATTTACAAAAAATATAGGTCCCAATGTCATAAAAACCAAAGTGTAACACCCGGTCCAGGAATGAGTCATTTTAAATGTTAATTCCTATTATGGGTAGCCACAGTGTACTATAGCCTCACCACAGCGTGGCAGAATTCGTTTGACCACAAATTTAAATAAATCGCCACGACGTGACCATAAGGTGCCACGACGTGGCAGCTGTGTTGGGAGAAACTCTAATCCATTGGTCCTTGGGAACTATTTAAAAGATATTATGGCTAGAGTTTCGAGGTCATTCAGCCTCCATCACCCTCTCAAGCACTGAAACCATAATCCTAGCCTCCATTACTCTTGATAGTTCATTCTTCATTCTTTGTTGGCATTCTTGAAGGAGAAGGAAGCCTTTGGTGAGGAATACCATCTTGCAAGTAGCTTATTCATCTTCTAGCTTATCTTATGGACCTGGGTGAGTGTTCAAGACTCAATCTTTTCCTTGCTAGGTTATTAGATCTTGGATTTTGGTCCCCTTTCTTCATGCTTTTTGGGTTTTGGAGGGTGAGATCACATCAAGGTTGCAACTTTATGAATCTCCAAGCCATTTGGAGCCTTTGATTCTTTGGATCTGAAGTAGATTTGAGTTTTGAGGCCATACATGGAATCTTGGCCCCTTTTGCCGTTGTTTTGCCCAAAAAATGGAAAGGGCATGCATGTCCCTAAAGCTATGGTTTTTATGGTCTAGAAGATGTAGGAAATCCTTCTGGAAACTTTGAAGAAGTAACTCTAAGGATTAAGTGCTTAATGAGTAGTATGTGCTTTAAGCTTCCATTAAGGACTTATGGCTTTAGATCTTGACTTTTTGGCAAGTTCTAAAGGATAAAGTTGGAAACTTTATCCATCTAGGTTATGGTTTGGGCCTAGTTTGAGCTTGGGAGCTCCTAGATTGGATTGGAAATCGACTTAAGGAATTAAGTCATTCTGATGGATCCCCATGGCATGGCCTAGGTCTCCACGGCGTGGCAATTGGGCTAAGATTCGTCTGTTTTGTCATTTAGTGGCCACGACGTAGCCAAGGATGACCACGGTGTGGTGGCCTACTGTAGTTGTCTTTCACTTTGACCGTTGACTGTGACCAAGTTTGATATAAGGTTATTTTGGGTGTTTTGACTTGTATTTGAGATTGGTCACTATTTGATGGATAGGTGACCGATAGAGCTGATATTCAAAGTTGTGTCCTATTCACTTGTCTGTTCATAATGAAAGGTGAGTTTTCCTCACTGTTCTTGTAGGTCGAAGGCACCAATGTTGACCCATTAGTTATGTACTCTGGTATAGAGGATGTTGTTACAATGTAGTGATCTGTTAGATCTGTGTCCTGGTCAATAGGATTTAGTATGAGGTAGTGATCTGTAGATCTGTTTGTTTGTCTGTTGATTGGTTATATGTTCATCTGTTTGTTGGATATATGTTATATGTTATGTATATGTTGACATAAAATGGTTAGGTTGAGATAGTACTGCTTTGTTTTGTATCCAACAAACCTGAGAGTAAGCTAGACATAAGCTGTGGGCCTAAAAGGCAAGCCAGACTTATGTTATGGGCTCAGGAGAAAACCATATATGGGATGTGGGCCTGAAAGGCAAGCCAGACTCATAATGTGGGATCATGGGTAATCCATTATGTTAGTTGGTGGACCCAGTATGCATGTTATTATATGTTTGTGTATTGGTACTTCAGGGGAGCTCACTAAGCTTTGGCTTACACTGTCAGTTTATTGTTTCAGGTACTTCAGATGACTGTGTCAAGGCAAAGACGTGATCGTACACATCCTTCGGTTTTATGTTATTTGGATTTTGGGATACTCTCATTACCAAAACACACTTTTGAAACAATGGTTTTGTAAACAATTATGTTTTGGGTTGTTTTTGAAAAGTTAAAATTTATTGTGGTTTTTGGGAAGTTACAAAAAGTTTAATGTAAATTTTTTTAAAAATATGGAGGTGTAACAGTCTAACATTATAACATATAAATTTAGCAAAACCACTACCTTGTAATTAGCCTTCTAGATGTCTATAACTACCTCAAACGTCTTCACCTCTAAGTTGAGTAGTACTATCAAGGTTCACCATGTTGTAGTTCAAGCAAATTGCACTTTCCTTGAACCAATACACATAAAATATCCTTTTTTGTTTTTATATTTAATAAACCATAAAAATCATTTTTAATATAAAATAAACTTGGTTTGCAGAATTTCGGTCCAATATCTCAAATTTCTCAAATAGTTTAGATTAAAAGAGGTTTTAGAGGAGGGTCATCAATTTAAATATCATTACATACAATAATTTATGACAACATAACAATGAACTTAAAAATATCTCATATCCTCTAAGCCTCCGTCTCTACTCGCACCAGAATACATGTCAAATTCATATGTTAGGTATTGGGAATGCTTATTGAGTAAATAAAGAGTCCATCACTTTTATTGTCAAGGAATCATTCATTCCTTGACATATGATGTATCTTCAAAAATAATATGAAAACTCTTTACAACACTTAAGTCTTTATTCAAATGAAATCGTTACTCTTTACTCTTTTGAAAAATCACTTAGAACTCTTATAACTCTTTTTATTAAACAATGTCCAATTCTTAAACTCTTGCTATTTTTCTATTGGAAACACTTAGAAGATATATAAAACTCTTTGGTTAATCTATTTATTCTCTTCTCTTTGAAACACTTAAAAAAACTCTTAGTTAAACTCTTTTACTCATTTACAATTTAAAGCTCATAAAATGTATAAGAAAAAATTACTGAAATCGTCCCTATGGTTTAGTAAAAATTACTAGTTTGATCCCTAAGTTTTTTCTTTTTTTTTTTTTGCAATCGGGTCGTCCCTAGGTTTTGGTTTTATTGTGTTTATCATCCCTTTTAGAAATGAAAAGACTATATTACCATTTGCATTTTCTTTTTTTCAGTTTTTTTATTATTTATTGATTTAATAAAACCAATTAAGTGATTTATTGAGACCCAACTCCCACTTGCAGTACAACCACCACCGTTCACTGTTCACCGACAATCACCACCAGTCACCAACACCACCACCATTCATTTATTTCGGCACCACACCAGTCACCAACACCACCACCATTCATTTATTCCGGCACCACACCAGTCACCAACACCACCACCATCCATTTATTTTGGCACCACCACCCGCTAACGTAATTAGTTTCATCAGTTTAGATCCAAAGATTAAATCATAAGAATCAAAATTAGATCAATATCAAATCCCAAAATCAGAAAATCAAAACCCAAAACCTACCCTGAAATGGTTGATGAAAGAAAAATCATATGAAATCCCAAAAATGAAAGACGATTTCAAAAGAAACGAGGTTAAAGGGGAACGATGCTCGTTGTGATTTTTAATTTGGAAATCTAATTTCAAAGTTTTTTTGATGAAGATGACGGCGGAGGGGTTTGTAGTGAAGGAGATGGTGGTGGTTGGAATTTCTTTAAGGGAATGGCGATGCTCGTGAAAGGAAACAACCTCCTGCGGTGGTGGAAGGAAACAACCACCTACAACGATGGAAGGAAACAGTTCGATTTTCTCATTCTCTAATACCTTGCTCCACCTATGGTGGTGATGATTCCTATTTCAGAAAATCACCCGGTCAATAACACGATGGTGGTGGTGGCTCTAACTTTCGTAAGACGGTGATGGTGATAGGAGATTTGAGATACAGGTTCAGTGAAGATCTTCGATTTGAGTTCCAGATCTTATATTGCATATCTCCATTTTCGATTTAAGATCTCCTTCGGCAGTCCAATGGAGGAACCAAAGGGAAAAAATCACAATGAGGGTGTTCTATCATCAGACTTGATGGTAGTGGTGTGTGGTGTTCGCCAGAGTTCTGATCCCGCCGGAGATGGTGGTGGTGTATGGTGTTCTATCATCAGAGTTGATAATGGACGGGATGAAAAAATAGGAGTGAAATATATTGTTTGTCGGTGTTCTAGTTTCCTCGGAGTTTTGGTCTTGCCGGAGGCAAGAGATTTTCCGACGGAGATGGTGGTGGCGTATGGTTGTTCACCGGAGAAGTGAGAATCTGGAATTGATTTCCATGGTGGTGTTAGGGTTAGAAGTCTTGGTGATGGGGATGTTAAGTGTAAGGATATAATTAGGTGGGACCCATTTAATTAATTAATAATATAAATAACTCTAACAAAATAAATAAATGAAAAAGAAAATAGAAAAGGGTATATAGTATTTTCATGTGTAATAGGGATGAAAGACGTAATAAAACCAAAACCTAGGGACAGTCCGAGTGCAAAAAAAAAAACTTAGGGACCAAACTAGTATTTTTTACCGAACCATAAGGACGATTTCAGTAATTTTTTCATTGTATAAACACACATAATCATCATAAATGGAAATAATGAAAGGCATGATGCAATCTATACCCAACTTGTTCTCCTATTTGTCTTATTCACAATTCCCGTTTTGATGGCAATGAAGATTATGACATAGTTAGCACAAAGCACCCTATATCACGACTTCTCTCGTTCTTGCTGGTCTCTTTGTGGGTATGAGTGATGTAACATCTGAAATATTGAAGAGGGATTGTTAAGAAAAACCCTAATTCTAAATCAACTCGACGAGTTGGAGGGACCAACTCGTCATGTTGAATATGGATGGATCGTGAGGGTTTAATGAACCAATTCGACGAGTTAGGGAGCCTCAACTCGACGAGTTGGCAGCTGGGAAGGAAACCTTAATTTTTAGGGTCTTGCACCTTATTTAAAGTCCTTAAGTCTTTCTTTTGGCCTCCTTATCAGCCTCCATTGTTTTCCAAACCCTAAAACGAGTTGTAGCCTCCATTGTCAAGTTTTTGGAGCCTTGGAAGGAAGTTTGGTGTTCTTTTTGTGCATTGTGAAGGAATTAGAAGATCTTGAAGTTTCTATCTTGGAGAAGGAAGTCTTGGATCTAGAATCACTCCATTTATTGCAGTCACTTTAAGGTATAAAGTTCATACCTTGACTTATGGATGATTAGATCTCCTTATTTTGGGTTTTGTTGTGTTTTGGACTCTTTTTGGGGATGATGATGGAGTAAATTCATTTTAGGGGTTGTTCCTTCAGATATGTGTTGGTTTTGGTACCCTTGAGCTTAAAGGTTCAAACTTTATGAGGATTTTGGTGTTATGCATGCATTAGAGTCATCTATTAAGTCCATTCCAAGCTTAAGAGCTTCATTTAGACATGCATGAACATAAAGTTGACAACTTTAAGTGGTTTTCCAGCTCAAGGAAGTCAGATCTATGTTTTGGAGTCATGTCCTCATGGATTTAAGTGCTTAATGTGTTAAGAGGTGGGTTTCTGGCGAACTCGGCGAGTTTGTTGGATACACTCGGCGAGTTGGCTCGGTTTTCCCCGACATTTTCAGAATGATAGAAGAACTCAGTGAGTTTGTGGTCAACTCGGTGAGCTCACTTCGTTTTTCCCGATCTGTGCAGTTAATGGAGAAAGTCAACGAGTTGAAGGACAAATCAACGAGATGGGTCAACTTGGACCGTTGACTTTGACTTTCAATTTATGTCTTTGACCAAGTTTGTCCCAAGGGGTGCTTGATGGTAATCTGAATTGTAATAAGGAAAATTATGGGCTTAGGATAAGGCCCATATGGGGTTGGGCCCAATTTGGAAAATTAGGCCATCAGTGGGACTTTGTAGATCTTTTGGTTTTAGGCCTCATTCTTGGTTCATGTGGAGTCAGGGGTAAAATGGTCATTTTACCCCTGATAATGTAACACTCGTGTTTCTAGCCTAGGCATTTATATTGAGTTGATAGTCTAGGTTAACCTTTGTAACTCATTTTGAAGAAATGAAAAGGAATTATGTGAATATTATGTGAATTATGTGTTTTATGCTTAATTATTAGGGCTTAATTAATTAAAAATAAAAATAAGCGCCAAAAATTAAAGTGTGAGATAAGCCCGATATCTTTACATAAAGTTGTAGTGGTCGAAACAAGGATTTCGGGGATATAAAGAATACCAAAATCCGAGTTATAACGAAGAAGTTATGACCTATCGAAGTTTCGCGACAAAACCGACACGGTGCTGAATGTCGTAAAAAGTGAGTTTTCGATAAACTACTTTTTAGCCTTATTAATCTAAACAAAAGTCTTAGTATTCGTTAAACCGAGAAGTTCGATAAAAAGAACGCCCAAATCTGACTTCGTATGAGGAAGTTATGATTTTTCGAAGTTTCAGAGTAGCAGTAGACAGCTAAAAACTCGAATTTTAGATCGAGCGATTTTTAGCCAACACAACCTAAATGAGAATTGAAGGTCTCGTCATTTGGAGCACAACGGTAAAAAGTCTGACGAAAACGGACGTCGGATGAAGAAGTTATGAATTTTTAACGGATTTTTTGTCCCGGTCTGTTAAAAATAATAATATAAAATTTAAAGTCAAAATTAGCCAACGAAGTCTAAATGGAAGTTGTCGATCATAATTTTAGCTACGCGTGCATATAAAGAACGTCAAAAACGGAGCTCGTATGCGAAAGTTATGGATTTTAGAAGTTTTGGCGCGAAAACCAAGAAATTTCGCATAGTCACACTTTGCCACGTCACCCTCGCTTAGAATGTGACACGTGTCTTGCTGAGTCACCAGGCTGCTGAGTCACTGAAACTGCTGAGTCATGCGAAGCCGCGTGTCCTCTTCTGATTCGACCGAGGAGGAGGCCCAATCTGAAGCAGCCAGCTCCCCAGCCGAAGCTTCGCCCTGCTGCCGCGTGTGTCCGAGCCTCGCTTAACCTAGCTCCGAGCCTCGCAGGTGCACCAGTAGACTCCGGTCCACTTAGAAGCCGCCAGCGAGCCCTCACAGGTGCGAGCCATATGCGAGCCTTCGCCTGCGAGCCTTCTCAGCCGTTGGATCAGAAGCTTCTCAGCCGTCCGATTAGAAGCTTCACCCTATAAATAGAAGGCTGCGAGCCTTCTCGGATATTTTTAAGAAATTGCCACTTTTAACCCCTAAACCCATATTTTCTTCATCTTAACATCCCGCAAAGCCCCGGTATCGATTGTAAAGCCCGGAATACCCCACGAAGTGCCCGAGAAGCCCGGAAAATTTATCTTTTCGGTTTCGAAGCCCGACTTTTGCAGAGCCCGGTTTCTCAATAAAACTCTCGGTTTTATTAGAAACGATCGTTTTAGGAAACGAATTGTTGTCCGATTTTCACCAAAATATGTGAGTGTGTAGTTACTTTCAATTTACACATAGATATGAAGTATTTACCTTGAAATACGTGTTATGTGTAAATATGCTAATTGTTTATTCGAGGTGACTCTTGAATTGATGTTTTATACAAGTTTTAAACTATATATGCTTTTTATCTACAAAATATGTTGGGTAGAACATGGGTATATGAAATAGTTGATGTGTGTTAAAATGGTGAGAGGCCTCGATGTTGTTGTTGTTGTTATTGTTGTAGTCATATAGCGGAGTATAGATGATGACCACGGACTTTCTACATAGTCCAGTGGAACACTAGCAGGTTCGCAACTTGTAGGTGTTGATGAATTAAATGTTCATTGGCGTACTCCATCCCCCTCATGGTTGCCTTAAGGACATGTATGGCTGAGGAAACCCCTTAGCAATAGTGTCCATCCCGATGATAATCCTTAGGCTAGGTCCCTTGTGATAGGTGTTTAGGGACGTAAAGTGAGGACAACGGGAATGGGTAATCAGGGTTATTGTTGATTGGTGAACTTAATAAGTATATTATTATTGTGGGTTGAAAACCCTATATGCTCACCAGGCTCCCAAGCCTGACTCACTTAGTTTTATGATTACAGGTAGTGGACCCCGAGCATAGTCGGAGGACGACGAGAGATTTTTGGATTATAGGCCAGTAGTTGTAAATAACTGTTGAAAGGCTTATAATGTCTTGTTTATGCTTTTGATCTGTATCGGAACATGACATCCCGAGGTTTATATATATATATATATATATATATATATATATATATATATATATATATATATATATATATATATATATATATATGGAAAACATATACCTTCTTAATGAAGGGTTTTGATAAACTTTTATCATATTTTGTTTGGGGACCAATTCCGCAACATCTTTTAAAAAGATTTCTCTGATTTTATTTTAAAAAGCATAAATTAAATCGGTATTTTCTGGCCGAGAAATATGGGGATGTCACAGATAAGGATTATGGATTATAGCGTGGAACCCAATTACTAATTGGTTGTGTTGTTGGTTTTGATAGCTCGGGAAGCCGGCAGGGCAGCAACTATAGATTTCTTCAGTGAGCTTCTGCATTCCATTCGACATTATAAGTTGTTGAAATGGAGTTTACAGCCTAAGAGCCTCCTTAGGCCGTAAACCCCTAAAAAGATGCCAAAATGACCCAAATTTGTCCCTAAAAGCTTGGAAACTAATTGGGGATTTAGCCTAGGAGTGTTTGCACCTTAAAACAATCATTTTTGGGACATAAAAGAGGGTTTACGGCCCAAGCACATGCTTAGGCCGTAAACACCCTCTAAGCTTGTTAAATCATGTCCGAAACACTCCCAAACCATCCTTAGGCTTAAAAACATAAATTAGGGACTTACTATTTCGGGTTTAGAGCAATTAAAAACATGGAAATGAGGGGTAAAAAGGAGTTTACGGCCCAAGCACATGCTTAGGCCGTAAACACCCCCAAACCTCACCAAATGAGGGTTTAAACCCCCTAAATTGGCCTTATACCTTCACTAGAAAATGCTAGGGTTGAAACAAGGGCTTAAACTCCAATAAAGTCAAGGGATAGGAGTTCACGGCCGTGAACTCCCATAGAGGTGGTTCATGGGCCGTAAAATCCTATATAGGGGTTAAATGGTGCCCTAAACACCCCATTTGACTTGGAAAAATGCTTAGGAGTTTATCCTCTACCATTTAAGACTTCAAAACACCAAAAGAATGAGTGTATAGGAGCTTACGGTCGTAAGCTCCCTTGCTTAGGGCCGTAAACTTCTCAAAGGGGCCCTATGATGCCTTAAATCCATTCATACAATTTATATTTGGGCCTAGCAAAATTCCACAATTGATACGAGACCTTTAAACATCCTAGAACCCCTCACCATGAGTTTACGGCCGTAAACTCATGGGGAGTTGTCCCAGGTCCGTAAACACTATATGGAGAGTTTACTCTTGGAGAGTAAACTCCATTCCTAAGCCATTCACACCCTTAAATGTTACCCGGGACACCCCTAACGCTTAATTAAAAGTGTTTTCGCACTTAGGAAGCGTATACTTGGTTAATTAGTATTAAATGTACTAATTGTATGTGCACATATGTTATCATATGTTAAATAGGTCACTAAGTGTGTCCAAGTCTTTACTTGACACCGAGCACCCAACCGGCACCTTCGTCGGATCCACTTACATCAGGTGAGTTCATACCCCTTAATGAACCTTTTAAATGTTTTTACATGTTTTATAGGGGGGATACAAGTTAAACATGTCAGTTATCATATCAATCACATGTGATTGATAACCCGCATGCACAAGGATTTACCACACTGTAAACTGTTTTACCAAGTAGGATACTATAAATGGTTTTCCAAAAGGTTTTCACTTGTTCAAAACTCTTACTTATATTGTTTTATCAAAGTTCATTTTAAACTGGTTTAAGAAAAGTTTCCAAAGAATTTCTAAAGGTTTTCAAACTTATTTTACCAAAGAACACCAAGTTGTGATTTTCTCAAGTATAAAGGTTTTCTTCCATGTTTTGATACTCCCTCTTAGTTTAAACTCCTACTTGATAACGCTTTCACTTCATGATGCATTTATACTTGTTATTGCCTCTATTTTGCTTATACTTGTAGTCGCTTATGCCTATTAGACGCTCTTACTTCACTTGTTGTCGCTTCTACTTCGTGATACACTTATATTTGGTAACGCTTATACTTCACGATTCGGATATTCCACACTGTACGTTTATACATCACGATTCGGTTATTCCACACTGTATGTTTATACATCACGATTCGGTTATTCCACACTGTATGTTTATACATCACGATTCGGTTATACTTCACGATACGTTTCCACTTGTTACACACTCAGACGTAGTTAGGTGTATGTCTGTGCTTGTATAGGTGCATATAAATAATGATTGAAGGACTTAGGAAGGATTGTCCACCCTATTTCCTTTTCTTCGTTGAGATGTGGTCTGGTGGGATCGGATGTCCGTCCGAAGGTCGTTTGATTCATTAGTTATATATTAAGTATACAAGCATAGACATATAGGTTTACATTAGTCAGTTCAGTTATGAGTCTCTACCTCTAGTTTAGCACTTATATTGGAAACCCACTACCCACTATTTGGGATGCATCTTCGGGACACGACCTTCTCCGTCGTCTAGTTGGTAACCAGAGTCTCCTTTAGGGAGAGCGGACATTGTGTGTATAGATCTATACGGGATTGACACCCCCGCACCCTGACTGCTAGCTACAGTCCACGGCCTACCAAGCCAAGGGGTGACAAATGTCACATTTTATAGACGCTTGTAGGGAGTCAGGTACTCTAGTGTCGGTTAGTATGGTTACGAGTATCCTAAGTTACCTTATAATTCATGGCCTTAAGGTAATGGTATTTCACCAGCAATTTACACTGTATGCTGGAAACCCACTCTCAGAGTCACACTGTTTTTAGACCTTGCTAGTTGTATCTTTCATTTGATACTGTCTGGGGTCTGTATTCTCTATTTTTAGACCTTACTAGCTGTATCTTTCATTTGATACTGTCTGGGGTCTGTATTATCTGTGTTTTTTTGACCTTACTAGGTGTATCTTTCAATTGATACTGTCTGGGGTCTGTATTCTCTGTTTAGACCTTGCCAGCTGTACTTTTCATTTGGTACCGTCTGGGGTCTGTGTCTCTCTTTGTTAGACTGAGCCAGGCGTGTCGATTGTTCGATACTCTCCTGGAGTCTATGATTCCTTTGCCTTAGTCAGCAGTCTTCACTGCTGAGGCATATGTTATTTCCCTGATTTCTCTTGTTTTCTTTAATAATCAAATTTTGTATTTTGATAGTGATAGCGATTAAGGGAAAACTACTTTTTACCACATAAATCCACCCAGTCTTGGTAGAAGACTGCTTTTATTAAAGAAAATATAGGATTTTCTGGAAAAGACACTAATGTAATGGACACTCTAAAACTACCACCTTTATTAAAGTTATTTGGATATAATGACACTAAATACTTATGAACTCACCAGCATTTGTAAAAATGCTGATACTCGCTTTTCAAATAACTTGTATTCTCAGGTCAGCATTAGACAGGTACATCCTCGGAGCTGTTGATGAAGATAACTTAGTACCATGTTGTACTTAATATATTTACTTTTATTACCTTGATGTATTGTAATGTAAACCATGTAAAAATATTACTATTAATGCAATGTTTTGTTGTACTTTGATTACTATAATGCATGTGTTGTGATACTTGACATGACGTCATCCACCCCAGAACGTTTCCGCCGTTCTGGTTTTGGGGTGTGACAGTTGGGTTGAAGTTGTACTGCTCGGTGTTGTAGCCAACAAACCCTGGGGAATTCCAGATATGAGCTGAGGGTCGGGTAGGGCATGTCAGACTCATACCGAGGGCTCAGTAGCATTCCAGATACAAGCTGAGGACTCGGTAGGTATGCCAGACTCGTATTGAGGGCTTGAGGGTATTGGAGCAATCCAGATATGAGAAGCCAGACTTATGCTGTGGGCTAAGGAGCAAGCCAGATGTGACTTGTGGGCCTGATAGGCAAGTCAGACTCATACCGTGGGCTCAGGTGTGACATCCCCAAAATCATGGCCAGAAAAGACCGGTTTTATTTATGGTTTTAAAGTAATTTCAGAGTAAATCCATTGATTTAAAAGAATTGCGGAATTTGTTCCCAAACAAAATATGATAAAATAATATTTATCAAAGCATTTCGTAAAGAAATGTATTTTCATTAGATAATCAAAACTCGGGATGTCATGTTCCGATACAGACACAAAAGCATAAACGACATATAATAAGCCTTACAACAGTTACATACAACTACAGGCCTATAAACAAAACAACTTGATGATTCATCCATCTTATGCCCTCGTGTCACTACCTGTAATACAAATAACACTGAGTGGGTCAGACTTGGGAGCCTGGTGAGCATATAGGGTTTTCAACCCACAATAAATAATTATATTTAATTTCACCAACCAACAATAACCCGATTACCCATTCCCGTTATCCTCACTTTATGTCCCTAAAACAACATCTATTACCAGGGACCTAATCTAGGATTTTCATCGGGATGGACACTACTGCCAAGGGGTTTCCTAAAAAATGAATGTCCTAAGGCAACCATGAGGGGGATAGAGTACATCGGTGAACACATCATTCACAACACCTACAGGTTATGAACTTGTCAGCGTTCCACTGGACAGTCTAGAAAGAGTTTGTGGTCGTCATCCATACTCCGCTAGATGACTAGATTAACAACATCAACATCGAGGCGTCTCATCATTTTATTTCATCACACATCTACTATCTACCTATGTTCTACCCAACATTTTTGTAGATATATATATATATATATATATATATATATATATATATACAACATAACACATGTATAAAACATTCAATCAATACTCATTTCAAATAACACACAACATATAAACACACAACACGTATTTTATAGAAAATATTTCGTATTTATGTGTTAGAAGAAAGTAACTACACACTCACCTGATAAGATGATGATCGAACAACACCTTGTCTCTTAAAATAATCTTTTCAGATAAAACCAGGACGTTTTCTCCAAAACCGGGCTTTACGCGGGCAGAGTTTCGGCTCAGAAAGTTTACTTCTCGGGATCCTCGGGGCTTCGGGACTTGCTTCAGGTCTCGGGAATGATAGCGGGGCTTCGGGGGTAAAGCTTGCACGTAAAACGATGTAAAATGGGAGAGAGAGAGAGAGAGAGAGAGAGAAAGAAATGAGCAACCAAATTCAGCAGCCCACGACTTCTATTTATAAGGGCTGAAACCCTGATTTACGTTGGGTGTAAATCCTGATTACGCTGGGCGTAATGCCTCTACAAGCAGTACGCTGGGCGTACTTCGGTTACGTTGGGCGTACTCTTCGGATCATACCGAATGCGTTATGGATTACGGACTCATGCACTCGAGTATTAGGTCGGGTCGACGTAGCCCATTTCAGTTCATACATACGGGTACGTTGGGCATACTTCATTATGCTTAGCGTACACCGACATACCAAACTTCAAAATTGCGTAACTTTTGCATACGAGCTCCGTTTTCGACGTTCTTTATATCCACGCGTAGGTGAGACTATACTCTACAACTTTTTTTTAGACTTCGTCAGCTAATTTTGAATTTATTTTTATTATATTATTTTTAGTTGGATTGGGACAGGAAAACTCCGTTATAAAATCATAACTTCTTCATCCGACGTCCGTTTTCATCTGTCTTTTTACCGTTGGACTACTAACGACGAGATCTTCGATTCTCGTTTAGATTGTTTCGGTCAAATATCCCTCGATCTTAATTTCGAGATTTGGGTTGTATACTAGTAAGTCGAAACTTAGAAAAATCATAACTTCCTCATATGAAGTCAGATTTGGACGTTCTTTTTATGCATGCTCTCGGTTTAACGTGTTCTACGACTTTCGTTAAGATCACTAAGGCTAGATATAGCTCTATCTTAAATTCATATTTTACGTCATACAGTGTCGTGTCGGTTCTGCCGCGAAACTTCAATAGGTCATAACTTCTTCGTTATAACTCGGATTTTGGCATTCTTTATATATCCGGAACCCATGTCACGACCACTACAACTTCATTCATAGATATTGGGCTTATCTAATATTTTATTATTACGCTTATTTTTATTCTTAATTCATTTAAGCCACATAATTAAGCATAAAACACATAATACTCAAATAATACATTCTTATTATTTCCAAATGAGTTACAAAGGTTAACCTAGACTATTACATCAACATTAATGCCTAGCCTATAAACACGGGCGTTACATCAGGGGTAATCCAATCTTTTATCTTTGGACCTGATGCATGCTGTTATTTGTATATGTTATTTGTTTGGGTGTTGGTACTTTGGGGGAACTCACTAAGCTTCATGCTTACAATTTTGGTTTATGGTTTCAGGTACTTCAGTGGATCGTGACAATATGAAGGTGTGACCGTACACATCCTCGCGTTTTGGACTTATAATTTCTGGGAAACTATGATAATGTGAATGTTTTGAAAACTATGTTGAAAGAGATTCTGATTTTTAAATAATTTTTTGGGAACAATGGTTTTTGTAAACACTTATATAGAAAAAAGGTTGTTTTGAAAAGTTTACATTTTATGAAATTTTTATGGATGTTATAGGTGAGCTATCAATCACTAGTTTCATACATGAGGTAGTTACCCTCAAGCACAAGCGAGGCATGTCTAGAATACCTCAATACCCTTTTTGGGTTACTCTTAGTTTTGTTTTCCATGGAATTTGGAGGGACACACTAGTCTTGTCTTGGGTTTGTGTAACATCCCAAAAACCAGGGCTAAAATTTTCATTTTTAAAATAATATAATATCCATTTTTAGTAAAGTTACATCTATTAGTTCATAAACCATTATTCCAAAATCATAGTTAATAAGAAGATAATGCGAAATCTCAAATCATAGTATGTTGATGTGTGTGTACAGTCCCGCCTTCGCAATCCGATAAGTACCTACAAAATATTTAATCCATAACTGTAATCACAAAGCTTAGTGAGTTCCCCAAAATACCACATACAACACAAATAACAACTATGGGTTATCAGCAACCCTAGAGACTACCCGAAGTCTTAGTGGTCAAACAACACGTAATGTGGGTTATCAACAATCCTAGAGACTACCCGAAGTCTCAGTGGGCAAACAACACACTCTGTGGGTTATCAGTAACCTTGGAGACTACCCGAAGCCTCAATATACATAATAACACATATTAAAGTAACATTAAATAAGACCCAGCTAGTCAGCACGTATATATACTACCACACAGGAAATTATAGTGTGAAGACTCACCTCACGAATAACAGCTAGCACACAACAGCTCACACACAGGGTAGACAGATACAAAGAGACACCTAACATCAATAAAAAATTACTCTCTCAGTCTACACCCTAAAACCCCAAATTTGACCAAAGTCAACCATAGTCAAAGTCACCCTCAACAATACTCCACGTCGTAGCTACCCATAGGCCACATCATGGGCACTAAAAGACAAAACAAACATGATAAGCCCAACCACCACTTTATGCCATTCCTTGGCTATGTCGTGGTCTTCCGTCTAAAAGGTTTTTCTTCAGTAAGGGCTTAACCCATAAGGGCCAAAGCTAAAATCGTCACATCTGATTCCTAATAGTTTCATAATGGATAAAGTTTCCAACTTCATCCATTAGGATGGTCCAAACCACCAAGATCAAGACTTTAAGTCTCAAAGAGGCCCAAAATGCATCTTTCTTAACTTAATCCTTTAAGTCCAAGTCTCCCACTTTCAAATTTGAATCAACAAGATGTCTAGATGGATAAAGTTTCCAACTTTATCCATAATAATGCCACAATATTCAAAGATATAAACTTTAATACACCAAAATGCCCTAAAGGACCAAGATAACTTGCATGGATAAAAAGGAAGGCACAAGATCATAACTTTCCTAGTCCATGAGGTCCATGAAGCATCCTAAGCTGATCAAAAGATGATGGAGTCCACTTAGCTCCAAGATCACCCATAAAATGGACCAAAAGTGCCAAAAACACCAAATGACAAGATCTAATGAACTAGATAGCATTTAAGGCAAGAGAAGAAACCTTACAAATCATAAGGGGGTAATGAAAGCATTTAAGGTAAGAAAGCAACCTTAAAAATTCTAAGGGTGATTATGCTAGTCAATATAATATTTTGCGGGATTGTTGGTTAAAGGTGTAGACTCGTAACCCAGACACCACTATTAGGATTTATGTCGAAAGTGAACAATATCATGATGTTGAGACAAGAACCTTCAGGCGTGTGTATGTGTGGCTTGGTGCTTTAAAGAAAGAATTTGTAACCCAAACACCACTATTAGGATTGATGTCGAAAGTGAACAATATCATGATGTTGAGACAAGAACCTTCAGGCGTGTGTATGTGTGGCTTGGTGCTTTAAAGAAAGGATTTGCAGTAGAGAGAAGGGACTTTCTTGAGCTTAATGAGGCTTTCATGAAAGGACCTTACCCAGGTTAAATGTTACATGATATGGTAAGATTTATGTTTTGAAATTGTGTTGATTTATTTTTACTTTCAACATTAATTGGTTTGTATTGCACATGCTTTAGATGGTAATAATGGAATATACCCTTTGGCATATGTTGTGGTAAAGCATAGACTCTGAACTCGTGGACATTGTTTTTATGCAATTTAGGTAATGACTTAGGGTTGGCTTCAAATGCAAATTTCACATTTATAACAACCATACAAAAGTTAAATGCATTGTATTTTATTTGAATTGACTTTTGATGTAAGCACTCACATAAGTCAATATTTTTTGTAGGGTGTACCGCCTGCTATTGCAAATTTGTTTCTTTGTGCATAACACCGTTACTGTCTTCATCACATACACAAGAACATGAAGTTGCATTGGAAAGGGAAGGAGTTCAAGGATAGTCTTTGGAATTGTGCTATGAAATATAACGTGCAAGATTTAAAACAAAAGTAACTAAATAACTCATCAAACCTAATACATAATGTTTTGAGTGGTTAAAAATGCCACCTCAACACTGGGCACACTCCACTTCACTGGTTTGACCATTTTCTCTTGTTATTAGGAATTGAGCAAAATTTCTTATATAATCTATTGTTTGACAGGGATAGCATATTGTGATGTTGTGTTAAACAACATATATGACTCATTTGATAGCAAATTAGATGATGGACATGATGCACCAGTTATCGCTTGCTTATAGTTCATCAAACAATACATAATGAAGAAGATTATGAATGTTGACAAAGTATTTGGAAAAGCAACATGCCCTTTGACTCCAATGTTACCAAGATATAACAAAAGATCAGTAGAGTATATAGTAACATTATGTGGAAATTGGAAGTACTAAGTCAGTGGACCTTGGTAAGAACAATGTGTAACTAAAGTGAGTCAAGGAATTTGTTCACCCAAGAAATGGAAACTGATTAGAATGACATGCAAACATGGTGTATCTGCCATTTGGGACATGAGGAAAAATAATGTTGTAGTGGGTATTCTAGAAAGTTTTGTTTATTATGCTATTGGCTAACACCCTTTAGGAATATATACTTACTCAAAGTCGATCCAATAAATGATAAGAGGATGTGGATGAAGTCACCTTTCCCAACTACTTTGTTGCATCAAAAACATTGTGTCATAATAGGGGACGCCAAAAAAGAAAATAAACAAGTCATCTTTGAAAAAAAAGGATTTGCTTAAAGAGAATATACTGTCTAGATCCCAAAAATAAATTACATGTGCCAAATGTAATAACAAAGTACACAATTCCATGACCTACAAAGTCCAATTACCAAGTGTTGGTGGTGTAGCTATGAAGAATAAGGGAAAAAGGTGTTATTTTGCCTTTGTTTTATATGTTATGTAAAACTTGTTATGGTTTGTTTTGGTAAAACTTGACATGGATTGTTATGGTTTGTTTTGGTTAAACTCTTATGTAATTTTTAAATTGTTATGTTTGGTCACTTTAAAGTCTTATGGAATAGTATTTTGAATGCTTATGGATTTGGTCATGTAAAACCTGTTAAACAACCATTGTAAAACACAATAAAGTTCATCAATTGTAAAACACAATAAGGTTACTAGAATACCCTTTTCATTGCTCCAACAAAACTTCAATACAATATTATAACTTTTACCAAATTTCACATCACATTGATCACTAGGGTGCATATTATTACAACTTGTAAACAATTATGCCAAAAAAAAAACCCAACTAAGTATTAAGCATATCTTCATGTTTCGATTTTGGATTTCAACCTCATGGTCATGCTTTTCAGCCTCATAAACCCACAAAAGAAACCCACTCCTTGGTCTATGCAACTTTCAGTAAAATTGATCATCACATTGGAGTTATAATTGAACATTACAAAAAAATGACAATACAATACCATTTTCGGGCAAACATAATTTTCCCTACAAAGATTGTTCTTAGTGTACGAAGTCCTTATGATAACCATACTTCCACAGCCACAAACCACCATCTTATTTTGGACTTTGATCACATGCACCAAAGAGAACATGTGAGAAAAAGGTTTAAAGACATTGTAAAGATGAAAGGACAAAAATGCCCCCAAGGTAGGGGTTTCTAACAACTAAGTAGATGGAATGTTAAATTAGGGACTGAGCGGGTAACATATTTAAGTTTCGGTGATCGTCCGAGCTAAAAAAACTTTTTAGGGACCAAACATGCAAGTAACCTAACTATAAGGACCCACCTTGTAATTTTCTTTCTTTTTATACTTTTGGTGTCCGCCTAATAGTTTATCGTTTTTTTTTTCTTTTTTTTTTCGCGAAAGAGAAAGAAAATAGAAATACAATTTGCCTGCGAGAAACAGAACTTTCAGACAGAAACGATCGTTCTCCTTCGTCGATTGTTTCTAGGGTTTCAGATTACAGTAGTATCAATGGATATTACAACAGCAAACGATCCGATGATCGACACTAACAACGACGAAGAATCTACACTGCTAACTATCCTCGACGCCTCCAGCTATCAGCTCCATGATCTCGACTCAATCGAGTTCCCGCCGACCCTCACCGAGATTGATTTGACGGCCAATCGATTGACTAAGTTGGATTCGCGTATTTCTCATTTATCTAATCTCAAAAAGCTCTCTCTTCGACAGAACCTCTTCAATGATTCCGGTGTTGAGCCGATTTCGCAGTGGAACACCATATCCGGCCTCGAGGTATGCTTATCGGTTGTCTTCTCCACTTTCGCATACTTTCTTATTTTTCCGAATCATCTTCATCGGATTTAAAGAGCGATGCGAGTTGAGTTAACTTCTTAGAATACTGTGTACACACAGACTGTTCATTTTTAATAAGCTGACATCGGTTTTTGCTAATGCTGATTGGTATAGTACCTATAGATCAAACTAGACTAACTTTGTAGTTTTGTATGACTGCATTTTTAATTGTGGACATGAGGTGGTATAATTTTGTGTCATGTTCTTAAGAAGTTGTTCTGTTAAGTCTATTTGGTAATATGAGAGATACATGTTCTTGAGCTAGATAATCATATAATCTTTAACTAGATAATCTTCAAAATCCTGAAACTTACAAAGTTCATATGAAATGATATCCATATAGATATAACTATATATATACATGTGTGTATGTACGTTTCTATGGCAATCAGTGCTTATAATATGGTGTATGATGCTTACATGAGTTTACCACTATGATAAAGAAGCATATGGATTCGAATGTTACCACAATCGCATCTTTTAATAACTTTGTTTATCTGGCTCTTTTTACAAAAGTTACTATAATTGGACTTTTTTTTTTTTTTTTTGCAGGAGTTAGTTCTCAGGGATAACCAACTAAAGAAAATACCCGATGTCAGCATATTCAAAACCCTCTTAATATTTGATGTTTCATTCAATGAAATCACATCAATGAATGGATTATCCAATGCATCAAGCACACTCAAGGAACTTTATGTCTCTAAAAACGAAGTTCCCAAGATCGAGGAGATTGAACATTTCCATGAACTACAAATTCTTGAACTTGGTTCAAACAGATTACGTGTGAGGACTAAAATCCATCAAAATTAATGATACACAACACATTCTTTCTTCAATTAATACTCAACCCTAAAGTAATTATTTTATTTTTTATGTAGGTGATTGAGAACCTACAGAATCTGACAAAGTTACAAGAGCTATGGTTAGGTCGCAATCGTATAAAATCCATTGATTTATGTGGATTAAAATGCATTAAGAAGCTCAGTTTGCAAAGCAATCGACTAACTTCCATGAAAGGATTAGAGGTAAGTTTTTTGTTTGTGTTTTTTAAATTAAGGGTGTGTTTATTATATCATCTTACTTTCATTTCTTTATATTATATATCTTTTCCAGGAATGTATTGCTTTAGAAGAAGTATACTTGAGCCACAATGGTATTGCAAAAATGGAAGGCCTCTCAACTTTATCTAATCTTCGGGTGTTGGATGTTTCTTCAAATAAGCTTGCAGCCATTGAAGACATTGAGAAACTCACCTGGTATGCATAATAAATATAAATATTTTCACCTTTATTAAAAAGTAAAATTATAAAAGAAAGTATGTTGTTATTATTTGATCTGTTTGTGATTTTTGATTGCAGTTTAGAAGATTTATGGTTCAATGACAACCAATTAGCATCATTGGATGGCATTGCTGAGGCAGTTTCTGGTTCTAGAGAAAAGCTAACCACCATTTACCTTGAGCATAATCCATGTGTAAGCACTATGTTTTGGTAGATTTATTAAAAGTAAGGGCTTTTTTAGACAAAACATAAAGTTGAGGTTTAAACCGGGAAAAACCGAATATGCAGGGTCTTTTATGTAATTAACTGATATTTGTTTTACATTTTGTAGGCAAAATTGTCTGACTACTTGACTACACTGAGACAAATCTTCCCGAATATCGAGCAAATTGATTCAGAAGTGTTTGCTTAATTTAGAAAGAATTGTCTGGATGGATTAAGATTAAATCCTCTTTTTTCTTCATCTCTTATTGATCAACATGACAATCGTGTTTGTGTGTGTGTGTGTGAATTTCTCATGTTAATTGGTTGTATGATTACCATGAGATCATTTGTACAAGTACTTTAAGGTGATCCTCACATAACTTAAAAGAGTACATTACCAAAAAAAACTATTTGTATTTTTGGTACAAAAGAGTTTTGTTTAGAGTAAATAACAGTTTTGGTCCATGTGTGCTATAGTAGTTGTTTTGAATTAAGGGCGTAAATTCTCTTTTCTATTGTATTATGATTATGTTCAATTACATGTGTACTTACAATTTCCTGTTGAATAACCAAAGATAAAAATAATTTCATCAAGTTTTGAGGTAATTAGTTAAGGAACCCGTTTATAACCTTATGTAAGTGAAAGCTTGATGAGGATACAAGATTATGGTTAATGCATGTTAAATTTGTCCAATGGATATCAAGAAGCATTCTATGAGAATTCTAAAGATATGTTTGGGTTGGAGTGTATGAAGTTCGAAGTATTGTTACGAATCCTTTGACTTTTGTTGACTATGGGGCTTAAGTTACAAGTTTGGCCATTAAACATAGATTTGAAGCCAGATTGTTGTATAAAAACAACTTTAAATCTATAAGTGTTGTAGGATGGTCTATCAATGGGAGCAGTGTCATATAGAGAAAAATCGAAGGGTGATGTGTTTTTCTTAACTTTTGTGCTATATCGTTTATCTGAAATTTTGCAATGACCCGAGTTCGGGGAGATGAATTTGGGAGGGCTTGATGTTTGATGATAGATGGAGAAGGTGAAATGTGATGGGTGGGCGATTGCATGAAATAAGGGAATTTTTTTTTTAAAGTCATTTTGTTTTTTTGTTTCGGTGTGTTCCATCTTCCATTTGACTTTGTCAATATTCTATCTTGTTCTTCTTCGTTCCTACCAAACTCTATTTGAAAATGACTTATTATGTTCCTTTAGGATGTGGGTGACTTTGTGTAAGGAATACCTCCAAAAGTGAATAGGAAGAGAAGCACGACTCATCATGGAATGAACCATGTCTAAGAATGTCCGATTACGTCTCTCAGCCATACCATTCAATTGTGGTGTCCTAGGAAGAGTTAATTGTGAAACTATTCCACTTTCCTTTAGATAGTCGTTGATCTCGATACTAAGATACTTTCCGTGTATATTGGATCTAAGCATCTTTATCTTCCTGCCCAACCAATTCTCTACTTCATGTTTAAAATTTTTGCATGTTTCAAAGGTTTTTGACTTATGTTTGATTAAGTAGATATTACCATATTTGTTACAATCATCTGTAAAAGTCACATAAGATCGATTACCATCCCTTGTAGATGATCTAAAGGGCCAACACATTTGCATGTATGAGATTCAACAAACCTTCACCTCTTTCACAAGATCCTGTGAGATGTGATTTTTCATCTTTCCCAAAAGACAAGATTCACATGTATCATCTGAACTTAGGTCAAATGATTCCAACATTCATTTCTTTTGGAGTTGAAGTACGTGTTTCTTGTTAATGTGTCAAAGACGACAATGCCACAAGTACGCTTTGTCTATACCATTAGATGAATCAATACGAAAAACATTATTGCCTAAATTATCAACACACATCACAATTTCATACATACCATCACATGGTAAAGCTTCAAATATAAAAACACCATTTTTATAAGCATAAATAGAACCATTCAAATCATTAAATGAATATCTAAAACCTTGTCTGAATAAAGCATGAAAAGGAATAATGTTACGTGTCATCTCTGATGAGTAACAACAATTTATTAAGTCTAAAAAAACACCACTACTAAACACTAGAGTATAAACTCCAATCTTGGTAACAGGAGAAGATCACTTATTCCTCATGATCAGGTTCATCCTTCCGTGTTCCACCTCCTCACTTTCTCTTTGCCCCTGCAAAAATAAATATGAAATCCACATCCTGTATCATGGACCCAAGAACGAGAAGATAATGATTTATTAGATGAAATAGTATATATACTTGCAGAATATGACTTCACTTTACCAGCATTGATGTCTTGCAGGTACTTTGGGCAACTTCGTTTCCAACGCCCCTTATCATTGCAGTAAAAGTAAGTAGCATCTTTGGGATCAAAATTGTGAGGAATGTCAGAACTGGGCTTAGCCTTTGGGCCACTGCTAGATGACTCGAAACGGGCCTTGACCTTCCAGTTCTACTTGTGAGGATCTTTCCCCTTCTTCCCCTTTCCCTGTCCAATAGCCAGAATGGGAGCACTAGCAGGATTTGGATTTGAGTTCCTACCCTTCATTTATGCGAAATGATAAGTTGTGACCCGCTGTGTTGTAACCAAAGTACCATCGTACTGCTGTGCTCACCCAAAGTACTATCGTATTGTTATGTCTAGTTAATTAAGAAGGTATAAATGACAACTGTTGCTGATAAAGATCCTTTAGGAAAGATCCTTCGAGATTGTTATTTAAGGATTAGGATGTGAGGATAACAAGAATAGGTAACTGGGTTAATTGTTTGTTGAAAAGTATATAATTAAAAAAAATATAATATTGTAGGTTGAAAACCCTATGTACTCACCATATTTCCAAACTTGACCCACTCAATTTCTTTGTATCACATGAAACAGTACAAAGATAATGATGTTTGGATCCGATGAAAGATTCGACGAAATATAGGATGTTGTAAGGTCTGTCATGATTACATTTATGCTTATATTTCTTGTACTAGTTATGACATCCAAAGTTTTGAAAAATCAATGAAAAACATTTTGAGTAAATTACACGAATGGTCCCTATGGTTTGGGGTAATTTGCGCGCTTGGTCCCTAACTTATTTTTTTAACTCGGAAAGTCCCTACTGTTTGTTTTTGTTACGCGCTTGGTCCCTACTTTTTGTTTTTGTTACGTGAATGGTCCCTATCTTACCTAAAAAAAAACTATTATTTAAATAGAAAAAATGATAGGATAGGTGAGGTAAGGTGATGAGGGTTGGGGTTAGGGTGTGTTTATTTAAATATTTTAAAAAATCAAGGGCAAAATAGTTTTTTTAGGTAAGACAGGGACCAAGCGTGTAACAAAAACAAACAGTAGGGACCTTCCGAGTTAAAAAAACAATTTAGGGACCAAACGCGCAAATTACCCTAAACCATAGGGACCATTCGTGTAATTTACTCAAACATTTTTTCAGAAATACTTTTATAGGATAAATTCCGCAATATAAAGAATACTTTGTTTTAAAATAAACATAAATAAAAAGGTATTTTCTGACCATGAAAATAAGGACGTCAAAGTTGAAAATCCACTATTTGAAAGAATATTTATGTTAATGCTTATTTGGCAAACAAGTTGACATTTTCGACGACCCTAACACCTTAACGAATCTTCTTAGCCCAACAAAGATTTTTGGGGGTAAAAAGAAAATCCATTTTCATCACTATATACCTGTTTTTGAAGCTCTTGATTTTGATTCACGCTTTGTATTTGAGACTAAGAATAAGAAGTACTTGAAGCTATTGATTTTGATTTAGGCTTTGTATTTGAGATCAAGAACAAGTACTTGGCTTTAGTTTAGGATTTAGGACAACCGTATCCACTAGAGTCAACATATGTGCAAATACAATAGCATTTGAAATGATTTCTCCTCCTAAAGGGACCGTCTAAATAGATTTCAAGAACCATTTTCAACATCCGAAGTCTAAAACACCCCACATCGATTTCATTTTTTTTATTTGTATTATGATTTTTTATCCACTAATTTCTATGAAACACGAGTTGCATGTTTCTTTCCCGTCAATTGATCATGAGATATAGTTAATAGTTTTTATAGGGGGAGGGGGTGGGTTTGCCTTCAAATGAACAAGAGTTGTATTCCCCTTTAAATATGGAGTTTTAGAAACAATTACGTCCTTTCTCCCAACACATGAATTAAGATTTCAGATATGGATTTCGTAAGATTTCACATATGGGTTTCCTCTCCACGTTCATTCTTCCAATACATGTATTCGTGTTTGTTTTTTAGATATGGATTTTAAAATGTGTAAATGATTGAGTTCTTCAACATTTTCCTTTTTTTGTGCTTTTGTGAGCTAGAGATAACAAGTGAAATTGAGTTTATGTTTTCGTATGTGCTCGTCAAAATTTTTTATGTGGGCTAGACAAGATGATCAAACTCTCGGGCCAAGGTTGCCACAAGCCCGCTATACCTCTACAATAACAAGTTAAAAGAGTGTTTCCTAAACATAAAATGTAAATTAATGATAATCATAGACAAAAAAAACTAAATAAATAAATAACATAAGCCATAGTTTATTTCCTTATAAAATCATTAAATCATTATTCCTTTTATGGTATATGCCAACGATATAAATTTATTGAATTTAGTTTTGTATGTCGTCATGCTCATAACTATTGCCCAAAGAGCAAAAGCATTGCATGAGAACTGAGAAGTGTTTTGGGGAAAAATTCACGTAGCACAACCAATAAGCTCATTACACGTGTACAAATTTTGGTGCCATCCAATAACACACATCTACGTGTACACGAAGGGTAAACCAGTAAAAAACCAATACCTTCGGCTCCCTCTCTTCCTCAGTCCCCCTGCAGCAAAGTCTTCACTTTGTATAAGCTTGATTGACTCGAAATCTGTAACGCCCTCACAAAACCTCTCACATCAGGATTTCGACGGCCGTTAATGGCGGTCCCCGTAGATGCCATTATCAAGCAGTCGCCGCCGTCTTCGAGTCTGCGTTTCGCCTTCGGAAATGTCCTCGCCTTCTTCATTCTCCTGTTAATCGGAGTTCTTGCATTCTCGATCCGTCTTTTCTCGGTAAATTCAGTGGATCCAAACGTCGATTGATACATATGTGATAGTTAAATTGCGATTTTTGATCTGATTTAATACGTTTTTGTTGCAGGTTATTAAGTATGAAAGTGTTATTCATGAGTTCGATCCTTATTTCAATTACAGAGTCACTCAGGTTTGTCTTTTTGTTTATTTAAATGGTTTATGTAGTTAAGGTTTTGTTTTTTGTTTTGTTGATTTGGTACTACAAGGGTTGTTGAGCAGTAAAATATGTGATGTTAACGTGCAGGATGTTAGGGAAGTTTTTTGTTCGTTTAGGATTTCACTTCAAGAATTTAGGGCAGTAGTTTCAATTCTTTTTGATTGCGGCATATCACTGTTGTTATTTTGCTAGTTGAACATGAATTCGAATCGCAATGCCACTTAGATGTTTTCAGAGCGAGTGATTGTAAAATAAATAGTACATTGAATTGGTTAGGAAATTATACGAAAATTAGCCCATCCATGGTGAAATGCTTTTCGGTTGTGCATCTCCTGAGTTCCAAAATCATTCTTATACAATTCTAAAAATAGCATGATAACGGTTGAACATATAATTATAAGTTGTTTCTAAATATAGAAACTTCAAGCTGGAGAACTTTGATATTGGTTTATGAAAACCTTTCTTAGTATCATAAAGGTATAAGCACAGAGAAAAACCAGATGCACATCAGGCTAGTGTTTAGAACTCTCTTTTGAAGAGACATAAATCTTATATTCCTCTTCTCCCCCTTTCAAGCTGCTAAATTTCATTTCACATCCCTTAAGATTCATGTCTATAATGTACATTTCAATAAGTTCAATGTATTGCTTATAGTTTCTGTTTCTCTTTTGATTTCAGTTCCTCACAAAGAATGGGATATATGACTTCTGGAATTGGTTTGATGATCGCACCTGGTATGTGTATAAGGTTTTATTTTTACTTTTATTTATTTACTTTTAAAGTTATATCACTTCATGAAGTTAACATGAAACCATATATTTTACTTCTCATAAGGTATCCTCTTGGACGAGTCATTGGTGGAACTGTATACCCTGGATTGACTTTGACTGCTGGAACTATATGGAAGTATGTACTAATTATTATACAAATAAGTTGTTTTTTTTTTTTCTAATATTCTAATAATTTCAACACAGTAAATATAATATATGTTCTTGATTTCAGGGTGCTTCAATCCTTGAACATTCCTCTCTCTGTAGAAACTGTGTGTGTATTTACTGCTCCTGTGTTCTCTGCCTTTGCTGCATGGGCTACATATCTACTAACCAAGGTTTTATTTTTAATCTTTTTGTGTTTTAAACTTTTAATAAATACTTTTAGCTTCATTGATGTTCTTAAACTAATACTAACATCCCTCAATCTTGCTCACTTATTTTTATCTAGGAAGTTAAGGGAACAGGTGCTGGACTTACTGCTGCAATTCTTCTTGCCATGGTAAACACATAAAGGGTACTTCAGAAATAATCAAATTTTTATCATACAGATTAATTGTCTCTTTATTTACTGATTATATTTTTATATTTTATAGGTGCCATCTTATATATCTCGATCAGTGGCTGGAAGCTATGATAATGAAGCAGTTGCTATCTTTGCTTTAATCTTCACTTTCTATCTCTATATCAAGGTCAGTTTTATCTATACAAATTGCCTTCATTTCAGTCACATCTTGTTAAAAACATAAAACAAAACTATTTTCTGACAAAAATATTTTGTTTGCAGACTTTGAACACAGGATCCCTCTTCTATGCTACATTAAACTCCATTTCATATTTCTACATGGTAGGCTTAAAATGGTCCTATTTTCTTTTTTTCTTTTTTCTTTTTTCTTTTTAAAATTTACATTTTTTTTATATTGTTTGATTTCATTTAGGTCTGTTCTTGGGGAGGATACACCTTCATTATCAACCTTATACCAATGCATGTGCTTCTTTGCATTGTAACTGGTCGTTATTCCTCTCGTTTATACATTGCATATGCTCCACTTGTAAGTCTACAAATTTATAAATAAATTAACAATATGTTCTTTTCTTTTTCTTCATCTTTTTTTTTCCCTTTTTGTTGTCAAATTGGTTTTTGTTTCATTAACATTTTGTTATTTTTAATTGTAATGCAGGTTGTTTTGGGAACTTTATTAGCAGCATTGGTGCCTGTTGTTGGTTTTAATGCAGTCATGACATCAGAACATTTTGCATCATTCTTGGTGATTTTCCATTCCATAATAAATGGTGTCATGTTTATGTTAAATTTTTAACATAATTCTATATTTTTTAATTCTATTAAATTTTTATTTCAGGTTTTCATTGTTATCCATGTGGTGGCTCTTGCACATTATATCAAAGGAATTCTCTCTCCAAAGATGTTTAAAGTCGCTGCTACCCTTGTAGTATCTGTTGGCCTGTAAGTTTCAATCATTTGGGATAAAAAGAAAATAAATTTAACCAATCACAACCAATTAAATTTTTAACATATTATTATTATTATTATTATTATTCAGGGTGGTATGTTGTGCTGTAATAGCAGTACTTGTAGCAGTAGTTGCATCTAGTCCTACAAAAGGATGGAGTGGAAGAAGCTTAAGTCTTCTTGATCCGTAAGTAATCAAAATTCAAAATAATTATTTCTTATTTTATTTTCACTTAAATAGTTTTCTAATGAATCTTTGACATTCTTTCCTTTATTTTTATAAATTATATCAGAACTTATGCAAGCAAATACATCCCAATTATTGCAAGTGTCAGTGAACATCAACCACCTACATGGCCATCTTACTTCATGGATATTAACGTTTTAGCTTTCTTAGTCCCTGCTGGAATTATTGTAAGTTCACAATTTATATTTTCTAAATTTCTCTCCCTTTTGACCTTTGACTTTTGACTTTTGACTTTTGACTTTTAACCTTTGACTTTTGACTTTTAACCTATTCGTTTCTCTCAGGCATGCTTTACACCGTTATCTGATGCAAGCTCCTTTGTAATCCTTTACTTAGTCATGTCGGTTTATTTCTCTGGTGTCATGGTAACTATTAATAAAAATAATTCATACTTTATATATTTAATATTTTATAATTGAGTTATTGATAGTTGTTATATTTATAAAATGGTGTGACAGGTAAGGCTGATGCTTGTGCTTGCTCCAGCTGCATGCATAATGTCTGGAATTGCACTTTCTGAAGCTTTTGATGTTTGTACAAGATCAATTAAATACTACATTTCTAGCCTATCTGATAGTCTCCTGACTGATGTAAGTATCGAAATCTGATTATAGCAACCTACTTTTTCAACCACATAAGAGACAAATTTTCAGCAATGTACTTTGTCATCTTTAAGGCAGGGGATATTGTATCCCCACAAAATGACGTCATCAAGCCTGAGAAAAAGGAAGACTTGTTGAAGGAAAGACCTTCTAGAAAGAACAAGAAAAAGGAGAAGGAGAATATCGAAAAACCTTCTGTGAAACCCCAAATTACAAAAATGCCCCTGGTCTTGCCTGTTGAGGCATCCATCTTTGCTCTTTTCTTGATTGTCTTGCTCGGTGCCTTCTATGTTGTAAGCATACTTCCTTTAATCTTTTCCTTTTTTTTTTTTTTTAAAATTCTCTCACAGGAAAAAGACCAAAATACCCTTGAAAATTAAATTTACTGAATTGTCATAGGTCCATAGTGTTTGGGCTGCAGCAGAGGCGTATTCGGCTCCTTCAATTGTGCTTACATCTCATTCCCATGATGGACTTCATGTTTTTGATGATTTCAGAGAGGCCTATGCATGGTTAAGCCATAACACAGAAGTAGATGACAAGGTAAGCTTCTATTATTTCAAAATTTAACAAATAATTTATATTAAAAAAAATGGTAAAAATGTAATAAAGAGATTAAATACCCTCAGGTTGCATCTTGGTGGGACTACGGTTACCAAACAACCGCAATGGCAAACCGCACTGTCATTGTTGATAACAACACATGGAACAACACACATATCGCGACAGTTGGCACTGCCATGTCATCACCTGAAAAGGACGCGTGGCAAATTTTCAATTCCTTGGATGTGAAATACGTACTTGTCGTGTTTGGTGGTTAGTTTTCTTAATTTTCTTTCCTTACAAATTCAGGAGAAGGAATTACGTAAAATATTTAAATTTTAATATCTAATAATGTTAGGTCTCGTGGGATACCCTAGCGATGACATAAATAAATTCCTATGGATGGTTCGTATTGGAGGAGGCGTTTTCCCACACATCAAGGAACCTGATTATCTGGTAAATAAATTAATAAATATATTTCTTCTCAAATATTTTCATTTTAATTCTTATTTACTAAATTTTATTATTTTTGTTGTAGAGAGATGGTCAATACAGAATCGACTCACAGGCGACTCCAACCATGCTTAACAGTCTCATGTACAAATTATCTTATTTCAGGTATTTACGTTTAAAATTCTAACTTCTAAAAACAAAATAAAACATAAGAGTATTTTATATTTTTGGTCCCCGAGTATAACTGATTCTTTCTCAAAAAGTTTATTTTGCACTTTTGGTTGTTTAAATTTTGTTTGTAACGTTTTTGGTCCTTATTCCAGATCATTATATTTTTGGGACCAAAATTGCCAAATTCAACTATATGTAGGGACCAAAATGGTGTTACTTTGAACAGGGACCAAAGATGTTACAAAAACCTTAAGTAAGGACCAAAATTGAAAAAAAAACTTTTTGTCACGTTTTTGGTCCTTATTCCAAATAAGATCACTATATTTTTGGGACAAAAATCAGCTATATCGGGACCAAAAATGGTCATTTTACTTTGAACAGGGACCAAAAATATTACAGAAAACCTTACCTAAGGACCAAAATTGCAAGAAAATTTTCGGTACCAAAATTGCAAAAATCAACTATGTTCAGGGCTAAAAAACCATCATATTACTTTGAACATGGACAAAAAAGTTACAAAAACCTCAACTAAGGACCAAAAGTGCAAGAGAAAACTTTATGGGATCAAAATTGCAGAAGTCAGCTATATCCAGGGACTAAAAATGTAATTTACGGTAAAATTATGCTAAACCAGTTTTTGTATTCTATAGGTTTGTGGAGACCGATGGTGGTAAAGGATACGATAGAGTCAGGAGGACTGAAATTGGAAAGAAATACTTTAAATTAACACATTTTGAGGAGGTAAGTATATTTAATTATGTGTGTTTACATTTAGATAGACTTTTTTTATTAGTCGTTTGCAATTTGATAACAAAATTTCATCATATGTAATGTAGGTATTCACAACTCATCATTGGATGGTTCGGATTTATAAATTAAAACCTCAAAAGAATAGGATTCGAGGGAAGACCAAGAAATTAAAATCGGTAATTTATTTATTATTTATTTTTTGTGGGTGTGTTTTGGACGAGTCTTGCTAACGTTTTAATATTTGCAGAAAACAAGCTCGGCTACACCGAGAAGCGGGACAACACTGAAGAAAAATCCTTGGCATTAGAAGTTAAGAAGATATGAAATTAGATGAGATACACAGCCTTTTTTTTTTTTTTTTATACAAACGATTGTGAGTTGTGATCAATCAAAAGATTTTGTAGGGAGTTATGTTGGTGAATGAGATAATCAACTTTTGAACTACAGGTAAAGGATTTGTGTTTTTATATTAAAAAAAAAATGATTCGTATTTTTACAAACTTTAAATATTATTTTTATAATTTTACAAAGTTTGAAACTACAGAATAAATTTTTCATTTTTAAAATAGAATAAACAACTCATTTTATAAAGTTATATTCAAGTCAAATCAATTGTTCATAAATCATAATTCATAATCAGAGTTATAAGGAAACCACTATTGATGTATGTGTATAATCTCGCCTTTGTAATCCAATAAGTATTTGAAAAACATTTTTATCCTTAACTATAAAGCTTAGTGAGTTCTCTAAAATATCACATACAACACAATATAAATAAACAACTGTGTTATCAGCAGTCTTAGGGACTATCAACAGTCCGAGTAGGTTAATAACACGTCTTGTGGGCTAACAACATGCCTTATGAGGTATCAACAACCTTGAGGACTATTAGCAATCCCATTAGATTAACAGCACACCCTGTGGATTATCAGCAACCCTTATAAGTTCTTCCAAGTCCACTCTGTAACATTAAGGTGAGCAATTGTCAGGTTTAAAATTCAAAGATTTAACCCTACTCACGACGTAAGGTATGTATGTCACGTTGTGAGGAGGTTAGAGCAACCGCGTATCACCTTTGGGCTCACGACGTGAGATCAGCCTGAGAGGAAACCCTAATTTTGGGGGGTTTTATTCCGTATTTAAGGGAAGTGAGGGCTCGGGTTAGCCTACCCTCAACCTCCATCACCTCCTTGCACTCCCCTTTGAAACCTTAGCATCCACATTTGATCTTGAGCTTATTTGTGGTGGTTCTAGGAGAAGAGGAAGATCATTTAGTCCATCATTTCTACATTCAAGTCTCTCCATTAAACATTCTCACACCTTTTGGACCTTTTGTGAGTTTCAAGTTCATTGCTTTATGAGTCAATAAGCTTAGATTTCTGTTTTTTTTTTCTTAATCATTCATATTCAAGATGATGTAGTGGTTGGAATTAATAAAGTTTCCAACTTTATGGATTCCAATGTCGCTTGAGTAGTATAGATGCTAGATCTAGAATATGGTTGAGTGTTATGACTCTTGCATGGGATTTGGTGTCATTTTCTCCTTTTGTGCCCTAGTTAGTGTTTGGGACATGCATGTCTAAAAAGCCGTGATTGTTATGATGTTCTGGAGTAAATAAGACACTATGGAGGATTTGGTTGCTTGGCTAAAAAGGGATCAAGAGCTTCATTCAACACTTCTGTCCAGAGCGTCCTCACGACGTGAGCTCTTGGATGCCACGACATGAGGATGATATTCCTCGACCGTTTTGACTTATTATGTCACAAAGTGACTATTAGGGGCCACAACGTGACCAGTGGCTGTGGGACTTTCGAGTGTGGATTGATTTTGACTTTGACCTGGGTTTGACCTACGGGTATTTTGGGTATTTTGAGTTGTAATTGAGATTGGTCACTATTTGATAAATAGGTGACTAGTAGAGCTGATATTTAGAGCAGTGTCCTGTTCAACAATCTTTTCGAACTGAGAGGTGAGTTTTTCTCACTATACTTGTGGGTTGAAGGCACCAAAGTCGGACCACTGGATTTGATATCCTGGTATATTGCTAGTTGTTATGCTGAGTATACAGTAGAACTGTATGATTACATGATGACTTCTGATACGCGTTAGACTAGTAGAATTATATGATTACATGTAGAACTGGATATGTGTTAGACTGGTAGATATATAGGACTACATGTATTTGCTGGCAATTGATTTTATGATATATGTGGATGTGTTATTGTCAGTTGGGTTGAGGCGGTCCTGCTTTGTGCTGGAGGCCAAGATACCCAAGGCGGTTTGGATAGATTGAAGGCATGTGAGGGTGTCCAGTAAGGCTGAAGTCTTGGAGAGCAGTCCAGATAGGCTGTTGGCCCAACGCGATTGTCCAGTCATGCTGAAGGCTTCGAGAGTGGTCCAGATAGGCTGTAGGCCCAGTGCAACGGTCCAGTCAGGCTGTAGGCTCATGTATGCATGCTGTTATTTGTATGGTTGTGTGTGGTACTTTGGGGGAACTCACTAAGCTTTGCCTTATGGTTTAAGTTTATGTTTCAGGTACTTCAGATCATCAGGGCAAGACGAAGGCGTGATCGTACAAATCCTTCGATGTTATGTTTTAGAGATTTATGACATATTGATCTCGGTAAATATTTGTATCCTGATACTTGATTTTGAGATGAGTTTGCTTGAAAACAATGATTTCCTTAAAATTATAAATGAAAATTTTTATCGTGTTTTTGGGATGTTACAAGTTGGTATCAGAGCCCTGGTTTCAGAGAATTGAATAAACATTCGTGTGAATCCAGACTCAAACTATGGATCTGTAAAGTTTTTAAAATAATTTCCAAAATAAATTCCAAAATAGTTTTCAAAGGTAACCTGAGAAGGACGCTGTTAACGTTACCATAAATGGTCCCGTTAAATGTAACGGACATCATAAACGAGACGTTATCTCGTCAGGACTTTGGCCAAGGCTCGGTCTTGGCCAAGGCAGTCTAACACCAGGGCGGTAGTTCGTTTCCCTCTACGAGGGACGAATATTCCCCACAATCTTCTCATTCACTCACGACCAATCAGGACGTGACAGAAAGCTCAGGCGATGACCATAACTGACGTCACCAGGCAGTTAGCCATTGTGGGCGTGAACCTCCTAGTCAGAGGAGGCCACGTTTCATGCTAATTGGACGAGGTCCCCACGATCCATTAGAGGCAAGTATTTAAGGATCTCTTCCGCCTCAAGGAAGGGTTCCATCTTCTCTCTCGCAAACTTTACCCTAAAATTACCCCTCTCAGAAAACTAACTTGATCGTCGGAGCGACTTCCCGGGAGAACACCCGGACGTCCTTTAATGATTCTTCTTTTTATTGTGTTTTCAGGAAAACTTTGAAGGCAGATCCATCTTTCGACATCCATACCCCCGCTGTCCCCGATGCTATTGGGTGTAGATCCCCTTTTTGCAAAGAACCAACGTCGTTTATTGACTGTATTGCTCTTAGGATACATCCGAATGGCGCCAAATGTTGTGACATGTTCAAAAGGGGTATGGATGCCGGAAGATGGATCTGCCTTCAGAGTTTTCCTATGAGCACAAAGAAGAATCATTAAAGCACGTCTGGGTGTTCTCCCGGGACGTCGCTCCGACGATCAAGTTAGTTTTCTGAGAGGGGTAATTTTAGAGTAAAGTTTGCCAGAGAGAAGATGGATCCCTTCCTTAAGGCGAAATAGATCCTTAAATACCTGCCTCTAACGGATCTTGGGGACCTCATCTAATCAGTGTGAAACGTGGCCTCCTCTAACTGGGAGGATCATGCCCACGATGGCTAACTGCTTGGTGACGCCAGTTTTAGGCGTCACCTAAGCTTTCTGTCACGTCCTGATTGGTCGTGAGTGAATGAGAAGATTACCGGGAATATTCGTCCCTCGTGGAGGGAAACGAACTGCCGCCCTGGTGTTAGAATGCCTTGGCCAATACTGGGCCTTGACCAAAGTCTTGATGAGATAACGTCTCGTTTATGATGTCCGTTACATTTAACGGGACCGTTTATGGTAACGTTAACAATTTTGCGTACACCCATGCCAGAATTCACTGAAGATGAAACTTTGGAAAAAACAAGGAGGAGATCAAAGTGGGATAATGATGACTACATCAGTCGTGGCCACATTCTCAATGGCATGTCTGAATCTCTATTTGATATCTATCAAAATGTTGAATCAACAAAAGCACTATGGGATTCTCTTGAATCCAAGTACATGACTGAAGATGTTTCTAGCAAGAAGTTTTTGGTCAGTAACTTTATGGGTTACAAGATGATTGATTCCAAGCCTTTTATGGAACTATTTCATGAATTGTTAAGGATTATGGGACAGTTTGCTCAAAAAAACTGAAAATAGATGAAGCCATTTTTGTGGTTGTTATCATTGACAAACTGCCCCCATCTTGGAAAGAGTTTAGGCACACTTTGAAACATAAAAAGGAGAAATTAACTTTGGTTCAACTTGGAAGATATTTACAGATTGATGAGTCTTTAAGGACTTAAGAACTTGATAACAATCCTAAAGGCAAGAACCATGTTGGTTTCTCTTCTGTTAACATGGTGGAATGAGAAGGGTCAAAGATTCCCAAGAAGTCTAATGGTAAAAAAAGTTTAAACGAAACGATGAAAAGTATTCCAACAAGAAGGCAAAATTGGTTTGTTGGAACTGTAACAAATCGGGTC
The DNA here is from genome assembly GCF_051521515.1 of Lactuca serriola. Lineage (NCBI taxonomy): Eukaryota > Viridiplantae > Streptophyta > Magnoliopsida > Asterales > Asteraceae > Lactuca > Lactuca serriola. The sequence goes on from NC_136412.1 coordinate 297,745,203, forward strand.
ATTTCAAGCAAGATTTTCGCCTTTATAAGATGAACAACGACGTGGGACCAAGTGGATCTAAGGATCCAGAAAAGCAACAAGGTAAAATTCTAGTGTTACGTAGAATTTTTATTGTGTGTAGATTTATGTTTCTGTGTTTCTTGAAGCATTTTATGTGCAAAATGATGATTTTCCATGGTGGGTTAATTCGGGAGCAACAAGTCATGTTTGCAAAGATCTTCGTTGGTTCAAAGAATATCAACCAATTAAAGATGGATCTGTTGTGAATATGGGAAATGTTGCAATTGAACCAATAAAGGGTTTAGGATCTGTTTTACTTTACTTTACTTCTGGAAAGTTTTTGTGTTTGAATAGTTTATTGTATGTACCAGGGATTCGCAAAAATCTCATGACTAAAATAGTCTTAAATAATTGTGGTTAAAAACAAGTATTAGAAGGTGAAAAGTATATCTTGTCAAGACATGGTTCTTTTATGTGATTTGGAGATATATATATATATATATATATATATATATATATATATATATATATATATATAATGGATTGATTAGACTTAATCTTAATTATCTAATTCGATTTGCATGGCTTCAACTAGTACTAGCTATAACTTTAATTGATCTGATTTATGGCATGCTAGACTAGGACACATTCATTACAAGAGATTAAAAAACATGTCTAACGTGTGTTTAATTCCTACTTTTGATATAGATAATGAAATGTGTAAAACATGCATCTTAACTAAAATCATTAGACAACCCTTTAAAGATGTTTTTGGGAAAGTAAAGTGTTGGAACTAATACATAGTGATTTATGTGATTTCCATGCAACACCTTCCACTGGAAACAAAATGTATGTTATTACTTTTATTGATGATGCATCTAGATATTGTTATGTCTATTTGCTTCATTCAAAAGATGAAGCTCTTGATAAATTTAATATATATAAGCAACATGTTGAGCTTCATAAAAATGAATTACTAAAAGTTTTGCATAATGATAGAAGTGGTAAGTATTATGATCCAATTTATTTTGAATCATCTGGAATAATACATCCAACCACAACTCCTTATACCTCACATCAAAATGGTGTAGCTGAAAGGAATCATAAGACTTTGAAAGAAAGGGTCAATTCCATTTTATCCTATTCTAGTTTTAGTGGCGGAGCGCTTAAGAGGCCAGAGGAGGCCATGCCCCCCTGCTTTTGAGCCTAGTAACCGTAGGATATAAAACTCTTGAACAATTAGCTGGATCAGTCGATCAGCTAAGAGAATACAGAAAACCAAATAATTTTTGTTCAACAAATCACTCGTCTTATTTTAATTTTTTTAAATTTATAGTAGTAATTTTATCCTTAGAAATTTGTGGGATAGAGACAAAATGGCAAGCTGAGCCGATAGAGTTGTTCAACCCTAAAAAGTCGCAGTAAAAATTCCAAAAATTTCAATAATAAAGGAAGGCAGATCCTGTGGATCATTAAATACTAGAAGATACACAAAATAAAATAAAAAGAATTAAAACATATAGTCCACCACCACACCACTGTTCTGTAAAATCGAAGAAGATTGAAAGAAACGGAAGACATCGGAGAACTGCTCCTTTTCAGACACCATGCTAATCACCGTCCCTACTTTGCTATGGTTAGTTCTCTTCTATCTGCCTGTTACTGCCTCGATTTTGTTCTTTCCCGCTCTTTTAGTTTTCCCCACCGCCATGTGAAAGTTTGTGTTGTATTCTTTTAACCTAACTGTTTATGTACATAAAGAGATTTTAGTATTTTATATTATTTTATGTTATAGTTAACTGCTTTTATTTTTTATATAGTACATATGAAATATAGTGATATTTAGCGATCTTACAGCTAAAGTTTGTTCAATATATTCATATTGATATTTCTAACTATTTTTTATTTTTAAATTTAGATATATGAAAAAAGGTTTTTTGAAATATCAAAACTCCTAATGTTGTTTACCAAAAACCGTAAGTAACTTTGTTTCGGCTCCCCTAAGTTTAAGTCTCGTGTTCTGCCCCTGTCTAGTTTGAATGAAGGGTTTTGGGGTGAAGTTATGTTAACTGCATGTTATATCTTGAATATGAATCCAAATAAAAAGAGAAACAATACTCCTTATGAACTTTAGTGTAAAAAGATACCCACTTTGAACTTATCTCAAACTTTGGGGTTGTAGAGTAGTTATAAGGCTCACTAAACCCAAAAGGAAAACATCGGGTGAGAAAGGTATAGGTTGTATATGTTGGATTAGGTGTCTAAGCCAGTAACTAAATCAATATAATCTTGAATTATTAGCAAAGTCCATTTAGGTACGTTGACCTTAAACCTAGTAATTGACTAGAATGTTTTTTGGAGAAAAAGAGAGAGAGACTGGCTTATTAAGTTATTATATAGTTAATAAATTAATTAGAAATCAAAATAAATAATTTATTAATATATTATGAGAATAATATTTTAATTTGAACTAGTATTATTTAATTAAGAATTAATCAGAAATTAATTGGAATTAAATATAGGATTAATTGGATTAATTAAACATGGAAGGACTAAAGGTGACAATGTTTAAACGTTGAACATTGACCGATTCTAGAACCTCCCTAGGAGGAGGGACAAAATTCTAGATGGTTTTAGGGGTTTTCTTGGGCATTAAGGAAGCCTAGGAGTCCTTAAGGAGCAAGGAAAAAGGGATAAGCCTTATCTAAGGAAACCTGCCTTATCCTAGTTCCCATAGTCACCTATATAAACCCTCTTAAGGGTTCGTAATTTCATCTAAACTTTATAGAAGAGTGAGAATCAAAAATTCTCATTTCCTCTCCTCTATCCTCTTTAGCCTCCAACTTGCTAGGGTTTAGGTGTGAGCCATTAGAGGCATATGATTTCTGGTGCTTGCTTTCTAAAGTTAGATCAAGAAGTAATCATTGTTTATTTAGTATAATAAACAAAAGGTATGTAATTTTTATAACCCTTTGTTAATTTTCGAAAATAGTAACATACTTCTAGGGTTCTTGATATTCAATAGTTGTTTGCAAATCATAATGAGAACATAGATCCTTTAGGGTGCATGTGAACTCAGGGTTTATGTTTTTCTGCCAAAAATTAGTTTTTGGAACATGTAAAACCTAGAAGTGGTATCAGAGTCATTGTTCTCATTGATCTTGCAAAAAGTTGAATATATCAAAATTAAGGTTTATAGAAACTAAACCCTAAGGAGATAATTTCAAAAATGTCGTAGGGTTCTTGAAACCCTAGCCTCCACCCTATATTTTTCAAAATCTACAAGGGTTTTAGAAACCCTAGCCCCCTTGCCTAATTTTGGAAATTTAAGGATCCCTTTTAGGATTTGCCTTGTTTCCTTATTTGTTATTTTAAGAGAGTTAAAATTTGAACAATTAAAACCTCGTAATCTCTGGCTTTTGTTTTGTTTTTTTTTTTTGAAAAATAGAAGGCTTAGGATAAGGATTATTTATTGAATTATTTTATTAATTGTTTAATTGTAAATAACTATTAGATCTATATTGATTTAATTAGATTAATTAATTGTTTAATTAAAAGATAAAAATTAAATCAAAATTGGTTTATTTTTAAATTAAATTAATTTTGAAAAATTAAACTTAAACCTAATATTTTAAAAAAGTTTTAAAATATACCTTATACTATAAATAATTACAAGAGTAATATAATATATGTATAAGACAATTCAGTCAGATCGCTACTATGAATCATTCACAAAGCCAAACTCAAAGGGGGGTATAAGGAATCTTCCTATAAAATGGTAGTTGAATGGGTGTCCACTCTCACCCACCGCTTTCTTGTTTGGTGGAGGTTCGTTAGCAGAACATATATGATAGGGCCTTAACTTCATTAAAAGTATAATGCTATTAAATTATTAGAACTCTTTTATAAAATCCCACTTTAGTTACTTTAGGAAAATTTGAAAAGTAGACTAATCCATGAAATCGCACATCATGCTTTACATGTTGTTAGTAGAGTGTTTGTGGTTAACCAACACACTAATAGGGATTGTAAAGAGATATGATACACATCTTGAAAATTACCATTGTTGATGGAGCGTGTGTGGTTTACCACCATATCAATGTAAGATGATAAATGATATCAAGGTTGTCAAGCGGGTTTGCATGGTTACTCACATCTCGTTTGTGATCCTCGACATCCCAGTCACAAAAGTGAGCATAATCCGAGATTAAACATGCCAATAATAAGAATCAATGAATCTCAAAAGATCTAGGAATTCCATAATATTGAAATTGGTAAAATCCATACCTACGTAAAATAGTTTTGAATTTGATTACGACATCCCTCTTCAAAGTTTGAATCGAAAATATGGATCCTAGCCTTAATTTAAATTATCTGTTAATAATTAAGGATTAAAATACACAAACTTGAATTCTCATTTTCTCCTATTTTTTTAAAATATCTTATGAAGATAGAAACGGTCTTCCTCATTCTTAAGGAAATAGTTTTCCTCAATCTTCTAGAGATGGTCTTCCAATTTCAAGTCAAGATAAAATTGTTTTACCTTCCTTCTCGACGTCACGTTTTCCTCAAGTTGAAAGATACGAGACTACTTAATGCCTATTAGCATATAAACATCAAGATGAAAACTTTGTGTGTATGTATAGTTTGAAAAGAAATCGTACATTGACAAGTTGGATAGAATGGGTGTCGTTTTACCAAGTAATCAAGCAGTTGATTTGTTTTTTCTTTCGCTTCCAAAGTCACATGCTTAGTTCATTGAGAACTTTTATATGAGAAATATCGACGTGACCCCTAATTGATCTGACCCAAATGTTGATTGTTGCTGAAGCATAAATGCTTAAGAGCACATCTAAATAAGAGATGCTTAGTGGGTCTAATTCCAAGGTTTCCATGGACATTCACAATGGTGACAATGGTAGTCCAGAAAAGATTTTTATTCCCATTGGAAAGGGGTCGTCCAAGATCAAACTGTTTAATCATATGGTAAAGAGAAATGGCTAGGCCTGGGATCGTTCCATGTGTTGACTCCAAAGAGTCCATTTGTGTTACTACCAATCGAAGGGAAATTGGAAACAAAGCTACCCAAAATACCTGAAAGATCTTAGAGATAGTAAAGTCAAGTTGTGTGACTCTACTTTAGGTACATCCATTATCTGACTCCATTGTTTTATAGGATCCTTTGTAGACTTTTAAATAATTGATGTGATGAGCACATGTTGATAGTATTGAAGGAGCTTAGAGAAAGAAGGAAGCTTGAGCAAGGTGTGCTAAATCTGATCGTGAGAAATGGAATTTGGTCACATGGTTCGAAGATTAAAAATCTGGAGCTACTACTAAGGAGTTGGGATAATTTAATAGATTGCTATTACTCTTAAGAGATGTATAGAAACATAGTTTTTCATTTGATGCTTTGTAAGGACAAGTTCTAATTTTCGTTTTTTTAATAAAAGTGAAATTTTGGTTTATCTGGTTGTGTCATTTTATATATTCCCTTTCAATGACATTTATTAAAGTGTTGGTTATATTTCTAATATTAGCAACATTAATTGTGGATTTGATTCTTATGATATCGCTTGTGGTATTATCGTAATTGACCAAGTGAAAAAAAAAACTCATCACCAACTGGATAGATACCTAGTGTTGTATAAGTCGTATTGTATAGTATACGAGAATGTTGTTCATTGGAAAATTATGACTAATGCATTGATCACATGTTTATATGAGTCAAATAAAGGACTAATGGATCTAGTACATGTTGATATGGACTATTCAGATCCACTACAAAGGACGATAGCTCTATTCATTATGATTTACTGATGTTTTAGTAATTATGCTCGTGTTTATAAGATTAAGCATAATGCTGATCTTTGAAAAGATTCAAAGAGTAGCAGAACGAATAACAAAATCTATTAGACAGAAAGATAAAAGATTCTCTAATCTGAGAAGAAAGGATAATACTTTATTATCATGTTTTATGATTGATATGTGCATATTTAGCCCTTTATTTAATATTGATTTTTATCATTTATTAGCTATTTATTTGCATATTATGGACAAAAGATGTTTAAAAGTGTTTGAATTGTGTTTTCAGTTCAAAAGGAATGGTCGGAAGCAAAAAGAAGCAGGAGTAACCATCGGGAAGTTTTGGAATGATCAAAAGAAGAAAAGACCAAAAAATGGAAGGAACTCGGTGAGTCTGGCATCGGCTCGACGAGTCGCTACGAAGATTCGTGAAGCCGAGGAATCCTTAACTTGTCGTACATGGGGATTAAGTGATGGAATCGACGAGTCGGTCATGGACTCGGTGAGTGGGGTCGAATTTATAAATACGACTTTTCAGATCGATACAACGGAATCTAGAGAACCCTTGGGGAGAGAAGCTGCGAATTAAAGTCAGAGAAGACCTAGAGAACAAAGATCCATCCCTAAATCCAATTCCGAAGGAGATTAGAGGCAATTTTCATTATTCTTAATTCAATGTATTGTTTTTCATCATGTATAGACATATAGATTTCTTTTTTATGCTTTCAATTGCCTCAATCATGAGCTAAAACCTTTTAACTTCTGTTTGGGGAGACAATGTTGAGACTATGGTTTGATTTATGGTAGGAATAGTTTAATATTGGTGATTTTGTTAATTTAAGCTTGTTAAAGAACCTTATGTGTGAATGATAACTATTTTTCTGTTAATAGGAAGATAATTAAGTTGCATGAACATATCTTAATTGTTTACCTCGTATAACTTATGTGAACACTTTATTATATGACTAGGATTAGCGAATGTGAAACTAGAATTAATAAGAAAATAGGTAAATTTACGTGTGAGCTTGTGTGATGAACCATCAACAAGAGGTTAACTAAAGGGCCAAATTAGTTAACCATTACAAGTCTTAATTAACCCGAATAAATAACCTAGGGAATTAAATTAATTTAGACAACTGGCCACTGTTTGAGTTAGTTTGTTTTCTAAGGATTAGTGTAACGAAATAGAAGAATTAATCCATTGCACTATTACCATAAAATCAACCATAGGATCAATTGAGTTGAACCTAAACAGAAGTTTCCTTCATTATTGAATTTAGTCGAATCTTTGCTTATCTAGTTTTTAGTTAATTAGTTTAAGTATTAGTTAGTAAGTTTCTAGTCTTGTAAAACTAGAGAAAACCCTCTCTTTTATTATTTGTTATTTGCTATTAGATAATTTTAGTAATTGGTTTAAATTGCCGTTCCCTGAGTTCGATACCCTGCTTACTAGAACTATACCACCAATAGACAGGTCCACTACCTTTTGTGTGATTAATTTAAATTTTATAAGTAGGATTAAAACTAGTTCGTTTTACACACATCAATGATTATATTAGTAATTGTTAAATTGTATCACAATTGACTCCTCCAAGTACATATTGGTTCAAATTGTATGACTAAGAAGAGGGACCGAACATTGTTGGAAACGGTTCGATCATAGATGAGTCATACTTTGTTCCAATCAAGTTTTAGAGTCACACTCTAGTAACTACAAATTGTATCTTAAAACTCATTTCAAACGAAGAAGGTTGAAAACTTCTTACTCTAGCACATATATAATTGGAGTTGTGATTTTTTCGTTAATCAAGAAACAAAGGATAAATTGAGACCTATTCTGTGAAGTGTTTTATTTTCGGGAATCCACATGAACTTTTGAATATTTGTTTTAGCTTGTAAAGGAATGTTACTTGAGAGAAAACTCATACGTAAAGAAGTTAGTGGGAGTCGTATTTATCTTGAGAATTTCAAGAGTCAACCCAAAATAAACCTTTTAGTTATCATCGGCACGCGATGTGAGGTTGATGACTTATCGTGTTTGATTGACACATTTTTATTTCTATGCACCTTCCAGTTGAGTTGGTAATGATTATGAGTTCTATGTTTTTTCATTTAAATTAAAAATCAAAGCACGTTGGTCAGTGAAAGTGCATTGATCAATATAGGTCAGATGCTAACAACTTGGAAGCATTGGTAGGCCCTTGTGCTACCAGAGGGCAAAAAATTTAGAATAGCGAAGTTCAGTCACTGAAGGAAAGCTAAATTTGAATTTGGTTTGTCCTAAACCTTATCTCATGATTTTAGGTTGCAAATGATAGATTCATATGTATGGAAACGTATGCACCTTGAGATCTATATGGAAAAGTTTTTGCTCCAGTTCATAAGAATGATTATGAGGAAATACTTTCGCTAATAGATTTTAAAGATATGATAAAGATCAATATGGATATTGGTTTTGTTAATTGCATTCTCAAATTCACAATATGATTATGGTATCCCTCTTCATATTTCGAATTATGAGGAATGACAAAGAATTGTTTGAACCTTTATGACATATATCTACAAGTTCTGAAAAGGTTTAAACACACACACATGTTATCTAGTTAAGGTGTATAAGCTTAAGAAGTCTAGTTGGATACTTATCGAAACATCGCGTAACAGACATATGTACTTCATTAAGAAAGTTAATAGTATTGATATCTAGAAGTCCAGTTGATTTCTGGGTACATGTCAAAGCTAGTGGGAACATAATTGTTATGCTAGTATTACATGTTGACAATATTGTTCGTAGGGAACAAAGTTTTTCAATTTTCAAATTGAAAAGTTTTGGAATTGTTTCGCTATAGTAAAATTGAAGGGAGAGGTCACTCATACTCTTTTCGAATCTAAAGATTTAGATTGTATAGAACTTAGTCATAGACATATATGAATACCGTGTTGAAATAATTCAACATAGGAAATTCAATATATGAAAATATTATAGCGAGTGACTGAACATATATCAAATCCTTATGTAAGACATAATGAATCGAGTCCTATATGCTTTGAATATAGGATCGATTACGTATGATATAAAATCTACTTATTCTAATTTTTCAAATGCTCAAAGCATTATGAGAAAAAGGACTAGAATTTTGTGTGAATAAAATTTGTTAACTGTCAAGAACATTCTAAGGTTATACCAAAAGACTGGTTGCTTGTGGACAGTTAGGAAAATGATATTAAGTATGATGGACCATAGAGACATGATTCTGGATTGTGATGGTCCTTCATCAGAATTGATGGTCAGATAGAAATATGGAAATATTTCCATAATGGGAGATACTTGAAAAATCTACATGTTAATCGGAAACTTTAATGCAAGAGAAGTGTGCAAGGAGTGTACCTTGAATTTGAACCTTCATTATCATGGAATTGTTTCTAGTAACAATGTTCCAAAGCAACATTCTGTAATATCATTGGATCAGTTTCAATGACTTTGAAGCCTCGACATCACAAAAGGTCAATGCATGTAAGGTTAGAATTCCAATATACTTTAGACATTGACAAGAATTTGGAATTGTGAAATGAGCATCATTGGAATAGTGTCCAATCGATCTATTCATAAAGGAAGGACCATAGAGAGACATAGCATGCACGTTCATAACATGACATGACTGAGGTTTGATTCAAGTGGTTAGTTGATTACTCGAAACATTATACAATGATTAAAGTTCTAATTATTATGGTGATTAAATAATAGAGATTATTTATATTCAATAGGGTTGAGACCGTCGTTAATTAGTTTTATTGTGTTTTACTTTGCATGTTTTACTTATTGAATGATTTGATTATTCGAAATTCCACATTCGATCATACTTTTGGAAGTAAGTAGTGAATTAAGACTGTTATGAATAGGATTGTAGATTGTCTAAGGATTTTAGACATAGCAATTGTGTTGCTACAATATTCATGAGTACTTAGAAAATGGAGATTTTGAGTATTGGTTAAATCCATGTTCAGAGAATTACTTCATGAATTTTTTCACAAGTACTTCTAAGATGATAATATCTTATATTCTTAAAATGGAGATATATGAGTTGTAATTTACAAATCGTTGGTGCATTGGTAATGCAAAAACGTATCAATAACGTGATGTCATAAAACATAGTGTCGTATATGATTTAGTGAGTAGAGATACAAGCAAATGAGTCAAAATTTACTCATTTGTTTTGCCCTAACAGGAAAAGCGATATCTTTGAGCCCCTAGATGATTTGATCTCGACATCCGTAGAGCTTGGCCGAGCCCATACTAGATTGATGTGTTCAATTAGCAGTCCGAATTCAGTCGTTATAAATTGGAAATCGAGAAATAAAATTTTGGAAAATGAGATCAATTTTAATCCATGTATCAAATACATATGATATCTAGAATAATGAATGAATATTTGATCACTTATGTAAAGAATAAATATCTGATCGGATCAGAGTTCGACAGTTGCTTTGGAAAGCACCCTTTACTGTTTATTAAAAGCTATGCCGATAATTTAATTTTAGACTTATCCAAGTGGGAGATTGTCGGATTAGGTGTCTAAGCCAATAACTAAGTTAGTATAATCTTGAATTATTAGCAAAGTCCTTTTGGGTTGCCATCAAACCAAGTAATTGGCTAGAATGCTTTTTGGAGAGAGAGATAGTGGTTTAATAATTTACTATATAGTTAATAAATTAATTAGAAATATAAATAAATGATTTATGAATATATTATGAGAATAATATATTAACTAGAAATAGTATTATTTAATTAATAATTAATCATAAATTAATTGTAATTAATTTTGGGATTAATTGGATTAATTAAAAGTGGAAGAACTAAAGGTGACAATGTTCAAAAATTAAACATTGACCAATTCTAGAACCTCCCTAGGAGGGGGGATGAAATTCTAGATGGTTTTATGGTTTTCTTGGGCATTAAGGAAGCCTATGAGTCCTTAGGGAGCAAGGAAAGGGGATAAGGCTTATATAAGGAAACCTGCCTTATCCTAGTTCCCTTAGTCACTTATATAAACCCTCCTAAGGATTCATAATTTCGTCTAACCCTTATACAAGAGTGAGAAATGGAAATTCTCATTCCTTATCCTCTCTCCTCTTTAGCCTCTAACTTGCTAGGGTTTGGGTGTGAGCCATTAGTAGCACGAGAGTTTTGGTGCTTGCTTTCTAAAGCTAGATCAAGAAGAAATCATTGTTTATTTACTATAATAAACGAAAGGTATGTAATTACTATAACCCTTTGATAACTTTCAAAAATAGTAACATACTTCGAGGGGTCTTGATATTTAATAGTTGTCTGCATATCATATTGAGAACATAGATCCTTTAGGGTGCATGCAAACTTAGGGTTTATGTTTTTTCACCAAAAATTAGTTTTTGTAACATATAAAACCCATAAGTATCTCCATTGGATATATTAAGCATTTCAATGCTTATAGATTCTATTTTTTAGAATCTAATGACTCTGTGTCTGTGAACACTGTTATAGAGACAAGAGATGTTATCTTTGATGAAGAGATATTTACATCTATACCTAGCCTAAGGGACACGGTTCATCAATATTTTATCAAGAACACAACTCAAGCTGAAGATTTTTCTGGTGGTACAAGTTATGTATCTGACCCTAGGAAAAGAACAAGAGCTAGAAAAGCTAAGTCTTTTGGATCTAAGTTTCAACTTTATTTATTTTAATGAAAAAAGGATAACACTATATTTCAAAATCAATATTATTTTAATATTTAGGAGGTTCTAAAGACATTTAGTGAAGTTATGGCTTCTAGGGATTTTATTTTTTGGAAAGAGGCAATCTAGGATGAGAGTGATTCTATAATGCATAACAATACTTGGGTATTGTATGATTTACCTCCTGGTTGCAAGGCATTAGAATGTAAATGTATCCTCAAAAGGAAAATGAAGGTGGATGGCACAATAGATAAGTATCAATATATATTGGTTATCCAAGTCTTTAAGAAAAATGAAGGCATTGATTTCTTTGACACTTATGATCATGTTTTTAGAATTTCTACTATTTGATTATTATTAGCTCTTGCAGATATATATAATCTTGTGATTCACCAAATAGATGTGAAAACTGCATTCTTGAATGATGACTTGGATGAGGAAATTAACATGAAATACCTGGAGGTTTGTGATGTTTGGAAATGAACACAAGGTGTGCAAGTTGAAAAATCATTATATGGTTTGAAATAAACACCAAAACAATGGCATAAAAAAAGTGTGTATATAGAAAATTCGATACTTTTGGTAATGGAATTATGATTTGTCTATATGTAGATGATATGTTGATTTTTGGTACTGATCAAGAAGAAGTTGATAAAATCACGAAATTCTTATTATCTAGTTTTGACATGAAAGACTTGGGGGATATAGAGGTGATTCTTGGTATAAGAATCAAACAAGGAAATAATGGGATTTCAATTTCTCAATCTCATTACATTAAGAAGATATAGGAAAAGTTTAACTTTCAGAATTTTTCTCCTATTAACACTCCTATAGATCCTAATCTTAACCTTCTTCCTAATAAGGGATCTCCAGTGTCTGAACTTGAATACTGAAGAGACATTGGTTGTCTTATGTATGCCATGATTACTACAAGTCCTGCTATAGCTTATGGTGTGGGAAAGCTTAGTATGGATACTAATAACCCTAGTTCACATCATTGGCAAGCTATCAGTAGAGTATTCAATTATTTGAACGGAACCATGGATTATGGCTTGACATATAATGGATATCCTTCTATTTTAGAAGGTTATTTAGATGACAACTGGATTACTCTTCTACTAGTGGTTGGGTGTTTCTTCTTGGAGGAGGTTCCATTTATTGGGCATCCAAGAAACAAACTTGTATTACAAACTCAACCATAGAGTCTGAGTTTGTAGCACTATCTGCTATTGGAAAAGAAGCTAAGTGGATATGGAATTTGATATATAACATTCCATTATGGCCCAAACCGATATCTACTGTCACACACCGAAACCCAAGGCGGAAACATTCCGGGGCGGAGGACGTCATGAATATCACAACCAATGTACATTGTAAGCATAGTAAACACAAAACTTTACATTACATAGATTCATTTGCATTGTCTGAAAACAAGAGTTACATGTGTTATATATATATATATATATATATATATATATATATATATATCATATGAACAAAAGTAAAGATGTGTTTTCTACGCACTCCGTCGTGGACCTGACAATACAAGTAGTTTGAAAATCAGCATAAAGCTGGTGAGTTCATAAGTGTTTTGTTTTCTGAAAATGAACATGTTTCCTTTGGTTTTCCGAAAAAGTTTGTTATCCAAGAAAATCCCATATTTTCTTATAAGTATAGTTTAGTTATCTTTTTGTTATACGATCCGGTTATGTACAGTTTAGTTATCCCAGGAAAAACCCTTATTTTCCTAAAAGTGAAGTTTAGTTAAATACCACATTGTATAGTTTAATAGATAAAACTATATACTGAAAACCACTGGGAATTACCATCCAGTACAATAGTGGATATTTTTAATACATAAAAATATTGATTGTAAACCATGGGAGTACCATCCCGTACTAGATATAAGGTAGTTTTAATACACAAAACTATAGATTGAAAGTCATGGGAATACTATCCCGTACTAGATATAGATTGAAAAACCATGGGAATACCATCCCGTACTAGATATAGATTCAAAACCATGGGAATACCATGACGTACTAGATATGGATTCAAAACCATGGGAATACCATCCCGTACTAGATATAGATTGAAAATAGATATAAAATCAAATCCGTGAATAAACTTATATTAATACGTATTGTGAGTCGGGTAACCATGCTAATACGACACCGAGACCTCTTTGACGTTCGTCAGACGTCGGACAACATCCAAAAATTGTCACCCCAGGCCTGTCCGCCTAACTGTAGCTAGCAGTTTAGGTGTGGGATTGTCAGTCCCGAATAGATCTATTCATAAATTCCACGCTCTCCCTCCAGGAGACTCTGGTTACACTTCCGGGGAGGATTTACTGATAACCCAAAGGGTTTTATAATGTCGAATCTCACAAGCTAGTATTAAATTATTCACAGTGTTTTCAGACGTTATCAAACATACTAATCGTTTTGAGACATAATATAGTGAAAACAGTTAAATATAATGGAGTTATTTGGCAATATACTCTAAATTAAACAGAGATAAACTGAATCAGACATAGTTTATATAATAACTTTACATAAATATGTGCTCGTTAAACAAGAACTAAAGAGCACAAATTATTCCGATAATAATTTGATTGATTTGATTGTTTCCTTTACTGAAATTCATGTAGTTATAATCGATAAAACATCCCTTATGCTCAACATAATACATAAGGGGTAAAGATATCTATAAGTTTGCCAGATATTTATAGAAATACATCAGTTTTAGGTTTTGAAAATATTTATATTTTGCTTGTATTCCCCCCTGAAAACATTGAAAAACACGGAAAAAGGTGTAGGGGTATGAACTCACCAGTTGAGGAACGTGTCGTCTAGGATGCTAAGTGTCAGTTCGGGGCTTGATAACACGCAAGGTTCCTATTTAATATGAAATGATACATAATTATATCTAATTAGACTTCAAAACACTAATTAGATAAGAGTAAACACTTCTAGACACGAAAACACTTCAATTCAAGTGTTTAGAGTGACCCGGGTAGCATCTATGGACGAGTATGGCTTTGATATGGAGTTTACTATTCAAGAGTAAACTCCTTTAGGAGTTTACGGTCCAAATGACCCACTCCCCATGAGTTTACGGCCTTAAACTCATGGTGGGGGTGTTCTTGGTTGCTAAATAGTCTTATAACTAATGAGGGGTGATGCTAGGCTTGGTTTCAATGCATTTGAATGAGATTTGAACATCCTAAGGACCATTTGAGGAGCTGACGGAAGTAAACTATGAGTTTACAGCCGTAAACTCTTATGTTCCATGTCTTAAGGTGTCTTGGCGGTCCTAGGTAAATTACAATGCACATAGGAAGGTTCTAGGGTTGATTCCATGGCTTAAGAAGTAATTGGGAATTGAATTGACCTTGGAAAAGTAGTTTACGGTCTATGAAGATGTTCTTGGGAGTTTACTACCTTAAACACATGAGTTTACAACCGTAAACTCATGTTTGTCCAAGATTCATGGGTTTTAGTGGTTGTAGGTTAAGCATACAAAGTTCTAGGTCCAATTCCAAGCCATACAAGGTGTTAAAGGCACTTTAACACCCATTGGAGGAGTTTATGGTCTAAGAAGATGTTTTTATGGTCCAAGAATGTTCTTGGGCCATAAAATCAAGTTTTTCCCAAATGTGTATGTTTTGGTGCATTTCTTGAAGGATTTTAAGGTTCTATGCACTCATGGAAGTTTGTTGGAGGTGTTTAGGGGCAAACTAACACCTTAAATGATGTTCATGGTCCATGAATGAGGGTTTACGGTCCAAACATGTTCTTGGACCGTAAACTCAATTTTACCCCCTAAATGGTATGATTTTGGTGCTCTAAGTCCGTTCCTGCAAGTCCAAAGGTCATAACTAAGCACTAGAAGTGATTTGGAGGGGTTTTGGGGTTCCAAAACCCTCTTTAGAGGTGTTCACGGTTTTGGGAGGTCCCTAGACCGTAAACACATGTCTTTGGTGCATTTGGATGGTTTAAGCACGAATTTGAAGGCTAAAGATGCTAATCTATGAGTTAGGATAGTTACCTTAATGATTTGAGGCTTGATTTGGATGATTATGGATCGAAATCGGATTTTAGAGAGAGAGAGAGTAGTGAGAGAAAGTTATGAGATGGGTAAAAGGATTTAAATGAAGGTCCACTCCTGCTTTATATAAGGTTTGAGTTTGTGGCCCGGAGGAAATCTACCCGATACTGACGTTAGACGAGGCTTTTGGTCGCACCTGATTAAGTTGTCGTAACCTGATATGGTCGAAACTAAAAATTCTCTAATTATTAATTTAGAATATTTTCTTGGGTTTCTAACGTGTTTGGATACCAATTAAGTCATAATGGAAGTCTCAAAAATAATGACTTAATTTAAAAACTTAAACGGAAACAATTCGAAAAGATGAATTTTATAGACGAAACGGGTTAAAATGACGGAAAGAATTTCGGGTTGTCACATTATCCCCCCGTTAGAGGGAATTTCGTCCTGAAATTCAAATTTTTGATACGACTCAAGTATTTTGGAAGAGATACGGATACTTCTGTTTCATCGGATCTTCACGCTCCCAAGTGAACTCGGGTTCTCACATGACATTCCAGCGAATCTTCACTATTGGGATACGGTTTTGCTTCATACATCTAGTCTCTCGATCTATGATTTCGGATGATTCTTCCATGTAGTTCAGACTTTGGTTGATCTCGATCTCATAAAGAAGGGTTACTAGGCTTTCATCAGTTAGGCACTTCTTAAGAATAGAGACATGGAATACAGGATGGATGTTGCTATGTTCTGAAGGTAGTCAGAGTTTGTAGGCTACGGAATCGATCCTAACGAGGATCTCGAAAGGGCCTATGTACCTCGAGTTAAGTTTTTCTAAGCTTCCAAAACGTACCATGTCTTTCCAGAGCGAGACCTTCAACAGGACACGGTTTCTGGAAGCTCTTCGGGAAAAGACACCAGGAAAGTTGCAGACTTCGGGGATGCAACTTCCTGTTTCTCGATGGTCACATAGGCTAGGAATTTATGTCACTCCCTTCTGGGAAGCCTTTTGAGCTTCTATGTAGGAAATGATATGAAGATTTGAGCTAAACTTATCGCCATAGATGTTGAGGGTCTGACCAGGGGAAAGGTTGAGACGAATGACTTTTTCGTAATAAAGGATATCCGCATGATTGGAACTCAACCAATCAATGCCAATGGTAACATCAAAGCTCTCTATGGAAACTGGCATTATGTTGATGGGAAAAGAATGATCGTTCGAGGTAAGGGTACGGCCTTTGAATCTATCGCTAACGCCCTCTTTCTCATTGTTAGACATCTCGACGGTAGACATTTCGGTTACTAATGGAGGACTAAGGTTAAGATGATGTTTGATTGAATAGATAACATATTCTCTTTTAACAATATAATCGAAAAGGATTGCAAGTATAAGGGCTGTCGAGGAAGAATATACCTGTAGCACTAGTGGGATCGGCGGCTGCCTCATCTTGTCCTATAGCTAGGACTCTTCCAGTGTTGCCAGTTGCTGCCGCCTTGGGGCAGTTCCTCTTGAAGTGACCAACTTCACCACAATTATAGCAGGCCTGACCGACACCCGCTCTGGAAAATTAATTTGCTGATTGGGCTGGTTTCCTGTAGTTTCGAGCAAGGCCAAGAAGGGCCACAGTTGTTGCAGAGACGTTCGCGACATGGCCCAGGAGTACGGTGATGATAGCTGCACTTGTTGCACCAAGGAAGGGTACCGGTATATCTGCTGGTAGGAGTCTGAGCAGTGGATCCAACAGCAGAGACAACAACAGGGGCAGTAGCAGCGTGGACTACTACCGTTTGCTGTTTCTTAGAGGATCCTTGTGTACTTTGGGCCTTCTTCTTGTTCCAGAATTTCTTTTTACTTTCACCACTACTCTTAACCAGCTTAGGAGTGGTGGTCTCCTCATCAGGGTTATCTCCGTGATCAATCAGGGTTTGCGCCAGACATTTAGCGCTGTCGAAAGTGTCTAGCTTTGCGGCCAACACATTCCCTTTTGTTGGCTGGGTCAGCCCCCAAATAAGTCTTTCAATCTTCTCACTCTCCGGGGTAACCATTCCCGGACAGAGCAGCACCAAGTCTTCGAATCTAGAGGTATACGCGACTATGTTGGAACCCTGCATCTTTAGATTCCAAAGTTCATGTTCTAATTTCTGCATCTTGCCCCGTGGGCAGTACTCGGCAAGAAGAAGATCCTTCATGGCCTCCCAACCCATAGCATTAGCTACAGGTAGAGTTAAGGATTTGACTCGGCCGTTCCACCAAGTCAAGGCTATATCGGTGAAGGTACAAGCGGTGAACTTCACTTTATCAGATTCCAAACAAGCACAAATTTCAAAGATAGATTCTATTTTCTCGAACCATCGGGTTAAGGAAATGACACCTCCAGTGCCATCAAAGGATGTGGGTTTCGCGTTCATAAAATCTTTATAGGAACACTCTTTCCGGTGTCCCTGGTTAACTTCCTGAGTTTGGGACTAGGGACCACCTCCTGAACCACCGGGGTTCATTTGAGACATGGCGGCTGCCACTGCGGCAGTAACAGCTGCCTGGAACATCACAGGATGAAATTAGGGAGGAGGTGGTGGCGGAGGGTTGTTGTTGTTCTTTGAGTTGGGTCTCTTTCTTGGAGGCATCTTGATCTAAAAAGATCAGAAAAGAGAGGATCATAAGTCCTCTGAATTGAATTAAGAGATATGGAACAGGGGACATCTCATTAAGACAGATATAGAATTCTATTAAGCGATAAAGCAGGAAAGAATTATCAGAGCAAATAAATTATCGGTAAAGGAATGATCGAGGAGCAATGCTGGAATGAGGATTTCTATAACGGATTTGGCTCGAGAAATACTCCCATAGTATTTCATGATTCGCTGTGACGACGACTCGTTGTTTGGGAATTGGGTAAGTTTTAGGCATGCCGCATACCACAGTCACTCCCAAGCACATGTTGGCCGTGTCTCGAATGAATATAGTTGGCCAGGCTATATTGATCCTAGACACGACTACATAACTGCCCAGGTTTAACCGCAACGTACAACACCCATTTACTTATGTTTTGTTCTACTTGTAGTTACGGATTTTGACGGTTAGGTATACTCGTATACTTTTGAAAATACTTATATTTTAAGGTATACTTTTAGTTTAGAGCACTTAGGCCCCTTAGTGTTTATAGTATTATACCATGTAAGGTTTGGTATACTAGTTCACTATAAACAAGGGCTCTGATACCAATCTGTCACACCCCGAAACCCAAGGCGAAAACGTTCCGGGGCGGAGGACATCATGAATATCACAACCAATGTACATAGTAAGCATAGTAAACACAAAACTTTACATTACATAGATTCATTTACATTGTCTGAAAACAAGAGTTACATGTGTTATATATATATATATATATATATATATATATATATATCATATGAACAAAAGTAAAGACGTGTGTTCAACGCACTCCGTCTTCGCCAAAAGGATCGCTAGGTACCTGTCTAATGTGGACCTGAGAATACAAGCAGTTTGAAAATCAGCATAAAGCTGGTGAGTTCATAAGTGTTTTGTTTTCTGAAAATGAACATGTTTCCTTTGGTTTTCCGAAAAAGTTTGTTATCCAAGAAAATCCCATATTTTCTTATAAGTATAGTTTAGTTATCTCTTTGTTATAACATCCGGTTATGTACAGTTCAGTTATCCCAGGGAAAGCCCTTATTTTCCTAAAAGTGAAGTTTAGTTAAATACCACAGTGTATAGTTTAATAGATAAAACTATATATTGAAAACCACTGGGAATTACCATCCAGTACAATAGTGGATATTTTTAATACATAAAAATATTGATTGTAAACCATGGGAGTACCATCCCGTACTAGATATAAGGTAGTTTTAATACACAAAACTATAGATTGAAAGTCATGGGAATACTATCCCGTACTAGATATAGATTGAAAAACCATGGGCATACCATCCCGTACTAGATATAAATTCAAAACCATGGGAGTACCATCCCGTACTAGATATAGATTCAAAACCATTGGAATACCATCCCGTACTAGATATAGATTCAAAACCATGGGAATACCATCCCATACTAGATATAGATTGAAAATAGATATAAAATCAAATCCGTGAATAAACTTATATTAATACGTATTGTAAGTCGGGTAACCATGCTAATACGACACCGAGACCTCCTTGACGTTCGTCAGATGTCGGACGATATCCAGAATTTGTCACCCCAGGCGTGCCCGCCTAACTGTAGCTAGTAGTTTAGGTGTGGGATTGTCAGTCCCGAATAGATCTATTCATAAATTCCACGTTCTCCCTCCAGGAGACTCTGGTTACACTTCCGGGGAGGATTTACTGATAACCCAAAGGGTTTAATAATGACGAATCTCACAAGCTAGTATTAAATTATTCACGGTGTTTTCAGACCTTATCAAACATACTAATCGTTTTGAAACATAATACAGTGAAAACAGTTAAATATAATGGAATTATCTGGCAATATACTCTAAATTAAACAAAGATAAACTAAATCAGACATAGTTTATCTAATAACTTTCCATAAATTTGTGCTCGTTAAACAAGAACTAAAGATCGCAAATTATTCCCATAATAATTTGATTGATTTGATTGTTTCCATTACTGAAATTCATGTAGTTATAATCGATAAGACATCCCTTATGCTCAGCATAATACATAAGAAGATGTAGGGGTATGAACTCACCAGTCGAGGAACGTGTCGTCTAGGATGCTAAGTGTCAGTTCGGGGCTTGATAATGTGCGAGGTTCCTATGTAATATGAAATGATACATAATTGTATCTAATTAGACTTCAAACCACTAATTAGATAAGAGTAAACACTTCTAGACACGAAAACACTTCAATTCAAGTGTTTGGAGTGACCCGGGTAGCATCTATGGACGAGTATGGCATTGATATGGAGTTTACTCTTCAAGAGTAAACTCCTTTAGGAGTTTACGGTCCAAATGACCCACTCCCCATGAGTTTACGGCCGTAAACTCATGGTGGGGGTGTTCTTGGTTGCTAAATAGTCTTACAACTCATGAGGGGTGATGCTAGGCTTGGTTTCAATGCATTTGAATGAGATTTGAACATCCTAAGGACCATTTGAGGAGTTTACGGTAGTAATCTATGAGATTACGGCTGTAAACTTTTATGTTCCATGTCTTAAGGTGTTTTGGTGGTCCTAGGTAAATTACAATGCACATAGGAAGGTTCTAGGGTTGATTCCATGGCTTAAGAAGTGATTGGGACTTGAATTGACCTTGGAAAAGTAGTTTATGGTCTATGAAGATGTTCTTGGGAGTTTACTACCTTAAACACATGATTTTACAACCGTAAACTCATGTTTGTCCAAGATTCATGGGTTTTAGTGGTTGTAGGTTAAGCATACAAAGTTCTAGGTCCAATTCCAAGCCATACAAGGTGTTAAAGGCACTTTAACACCCATTGGAGGAGTTTATGGTCTAAGAAGATGTTTTTATGGTCCAAGAATGTTCTTGGGCCATAAAATCAAGTTTTTCCCAATTTTGTATGTTTTGGTGCATTTCTTGAAGGATTTTAAGGTTCTATGCACTCATGGAAGTTTGTTGGAGGTGTTTAGGGGCAAACTAACACCTTAAATGATGTTTATGGTCCATGAATGAGGGTTTACGGTCCAAGCATGTTCTTGGACTGTAAACGCAAGTTTACCCCCTAAATGGTATGATTTTGGTGCTCTAAGTCCATTCTTGCAAGTCCAAAGGTCATAACTAAGCACTAGAAGTGGTTTGGAGGGGTTTTGGGGTTCCAAAACCCTCTTTAGAGGTGTTCACGGTTTTGGGAGGTCGCTAGACCGTAAACACATTTCTTTGGTGCATTTGGATGGTTTAAACACGAATTTGAAGGCTAAAGATGCTAATCTGTGAGTTAGGATAGTTACCTTAATGATTTGAGGCTTGATTTGGATGATTTTGGATCAAAATCGGATTTTAGAGAGAGAGAGAGAGTAGTGAGAGAAAGTTATGAGATGGGTAAAAGGATTTAAATGAAGGTCCACTCCTGCTTTATATAAGGTTTGAGTTTGTGGCCCGGAGGAAATCTACCCGATACTGACGTTAGACGAGGCTTTTGGTCGCACCCGATTAAGTTGTCGTAACCTGATATGGTCGAAACTAAAAATTCTCTAATTATTAATTTAGAATATTTTCTTGGGTTTCTAACGTGTTTGGATACCAATTAAGTCATAATGGAAGTCTCAAAAATAATGACTTAATTTAAAAACTTAAACGGAAACAATTCGAAAAGATGAATTTTATAGACGAAACGGGTTAAAATGACGGAAAGAATTTCGGGTTGTCACATTATCCCCCCGTTAGAGGGAATTTCGTCCCGAAATTCAAATTTTTGATACGACTCAAGTATTTTGGAAGAGATACGGATACTTCTGTTTCATCGGATCTTCACGCTCCCAAGTGAACTCGGGTTCTCGCATGACATTCCAGCGAATCTTCACTATTGGGATACGGTTTTGCTTCATACATCTAGTCTCTCGATCTATGATTTCGAATGATTCTTCCATGTAGTTCAGACTTTGGTTGATCTCGATCTCATAAAGAAGGGTTACTAGGGTTTCATCAGTTAGGCAC
Source organism: Lactuca serriola (assembly GCF_051521515.1). Taxonomy (NCBI): domain Eukaryota; kingdom Viridiplantae; phylum Streptophyta; class Magnoliopsida; order Asterales; family Asteraceae; genus Lactuca; species Lactuca serriola. The sequence continues at coordinate 297,767,411 of NC_136412.1, forward strand.
TTCTTAAGAATAGAGACATGGAATACAGGATGGATGTTGCTATGTTCTGAAGGTAGTCAGAGTTTGTAGGCTACGGAATCGATCCTAACGAGGATCTCGAAAGGTCCTATATACCTCGAGTTAAGTTTTTCTAAGCTTCCAAAACGTACCATGTCTTTCCAGAGCGAGACCTTCAACAGGACATGGTTTCCAATCTAGAATTCTAAGGGTTTTCGCAGTTTATCGGCGTACACTTCTGTCTGTCTCATGACGCTTCTCAATCGATCTCGGATCTGGATGATTTTTCTCTGTGGTTTCATGGATGATTTCAGGACCAGTGAGAGCACTGTCGGGGAACTGACTCTTGGCTAGCTGCGTGTCCCCTACCTCGGTCCAGCACAAAGGGGATCTGCACTTGCGCCCGTAGAGGGCCTCGAATGAAATCTTGTCGAAAAGATTATCTATTCGAGGAAGAGGATATCGATCTTTGACAGTTAACTTATTCAACTTGTGGTAGTCTATACACATCCGAAAGGATCCATCTTTCTTCTTCACAACAATACCAAGACTCCCCAGGGTGAGGAACTCGGTTTGATGAATCCTTTGTTGAGTAGCTCATTAAGCTGACTGGAAAACTCCTGCATTACTGCTTGCGCTAATCGATACGGGGGCTTGGCTATGAGGGTAGCTGCATGAATTAGGTCGATGTGAAACTCGACTCGACGCTCGGGAGAAATTCTTGGAAGCTCTTCGGGAAAAGACACCAGGAAAGTTGCAGACTTCAGGGATGCAACTTCCTGTTTCTCGATGGTCACATAGGCTAGGAATTTATGGCACTCCCTTCTGGGAAGCCTTTTGAGCTTCGATGTAGGAAATGATATGAAGATTTGAGCTAAACTTATCGCCATAGATTTTGAGGGTCTGACCAGGGGAAAGGTTGAGACGGATGACTTTTTCGTAATAAAGGATATCCGCATGATTGGAACTCAACCAATCAATGCCAATGGTAACATCAAAGCTATCCATGGAAACTGGCATTATGTTGATGGGAAAAGAATGATCGTTCGAGGTAAGGGTACGACCTATGAATCTATCGCTAACGCCCTCTTTCTCGTTGTTTGACATCTCGACGGTACACATTTCGGTTACTAATGGAGGACTAAGGTTAAGATGATGTTTGATTGAATAGATAACATATTCTCTTTTAACAATATAATCGAAAAGGATTGCAAGTATAAGGGCTGTCGAGGAAGAATATACCTGTGGCAATAGTGGGATCGGCGGCTGCCTCATCTTGTCCTATAGCTAGGACTCTTCTAGTGTTGCCAGTTGCTGCCGCCTTGGGGCAGTTCCTCTTGAAGTGCCCAACTTCACCACAATTATTGCAGGCCTGACCGACACCTGCTCCGGAAAATTAATTTGCTGATTGGGCTGGTTTCCTGCAGTTTCGAGCAAGGTGGCCCTTCTTGCCACATTTGTTACAGAGACGTTCGCGACATGGCCCAGGGGTACGGTGATGGTAGCTGCACTTGTTGCACCAAGGAAGGGTACCGGTATATCCGCTAGTAGGAGTCTGAGCAGTGGATCTAACAGCAGAGACAACAGCAGGGGCAGTAGCAGCGTGGACTGCTACCGTTTGCTGTTTCTTAGAGGATCCTTGTGTACTTTGGGCCTTCTGCTTGTTCCAGAATTTCTTTTTACTTCCATCACTACTCTTAACCGGCTTAGGAGTGGTGGTCTCATCATCAGGGTTATCTCCGTGATCAATCAGGGTTTGCGCCAAACATTTAGCACTGTCGAAAGTGTTTGGCTTTGCGGCCAACACATTCCCTTTTGTTGGCTGGGTCAGCCCCCAAATAAATCTTTCAATATTCTTACTCTCCGGGGTAACCATTCCCAGACAGAGCAGCGCCAAGTCTTCGAATCTAGAGGTATAAGCGACTATGTTGGAACCCTGCATCTTTAGATTCCATAGTTCATGTTCTAATTTCTGCATCTTGCCCTGTGGGCAGTACTCGGCAAGAAGAAGATCCTTCATGGCCTCCCAACCCATAGCATTAGCTACAGGTAGAGTTAAGGATTTGACTCGGCCGTTCCACCAAGTCAAGGCTTTATCGTTGAAGGTACAAGCGGCGAACTTCACTTTATCAGATTCCAAACAGGCACAAATTTCAAAGATAGATTCGATTTTCTCGAACCATCGGGTTAAGGAAATGACACCTCCAGTGCCATCGAAGGATGTGGGTTTTGCGTTCATAAAATCTTTATAAGAACACTCTTTCCGGTGTCCCTGGCTACCTTCCTGATTTTGGGACTGGGGACCACCTCCTGAACCACCGGGGTTCATTTGAGACATGGCGGCTGCCACTGCGGCAGTAACAGCTGCCTGGAACATCACAGGATGAAATTGGGGAGGAGGTGGTGGCGGAGGGTTGTTGTTGTTCTGTGAGTTGGGTCTCTTTCTTGGAGGCATCTTGATCTAAAAAGATCAGGAAAGAGAGGATCATAAGTCCTCTGAATTGAATTAAGAGATATGGAACAGGGGACATCTCATTAAGACAGATATAGAATTCTATTAAGCGATAAAGCAGGAAAGAATTATCAAAGAAAACAAATTATCGCTAAAGGAATGATTGAGGAGCAATGCTGGAATGAGGATTTCTATAACGGATTTCGCTCGAGAAATACTCCCATAGTATTTCATGATTCGCTGAGACGACGACTCGTTGTTTGGGAATTGGGTAAGTTTTAGGCATGCCGCATACCACAGTCACTCCCAAGCACATGTTGGCCGTGTCTCGAATGAATATAGTTGGCCAGGCTATATTGATCCTAGACACGACTACATAACTGCCCAGGTTTAACCGCAGCGTACAACACCCATTTACTTATGTTTTGTTCTACTTGTAGTTACGGATTTTGACGGTTAGGTATACTTGTATACTTTTGAAAATACTTATATTTTAAGGTATACTTTTAGTTTAGAGCACTTAGGCCCCTTAGTGTTTATAGTCTTATACCATGTAAGGTTTGGTATACTAGTTCACTATAAACAAGGGCTCTGATACCAATCTGTCACACCCCGAAACCCAAGACGGAAACGTTCCGGGGCGGAGGACGTCATGAATATCACAACCAATGTACATAGTAAGCATAGTAAACACAAAACTTTACATTACATAGATTCATTTACATTGTCTGAAAACAAGAGTTACATGTGTTATACATATATATATATATATATATATATATATATATATATATATATATATATCATATGAACAAAAGTAAAGACGTGTCTTCAACGCACTCCGTCTTCGCCAAAAGGATCGCTGGGTACCTGTCTAATGTGGACCTGAGAATACAAGCAGTTTGAAAATCAGCATAAAGCTGGTGAGTTCATAAGTGTTTTGTTTTCTGAAAATGAACATGTTTCCTTTGGTTTTCCGAAAAAGTTTGTTATCCAAGAAAATCCCATATTTTCTTATAAGTATAGTTTAGTTATCTCTTTGTTATACGATCCGGTTATGTACAGTTCAGTTATCCCAGGAAAAACCCTTATTTTCCTAAATGTGAAGTTTAGTTAAATACCACAGTGTATAGTTTAATAGATAAAACTATGTACTGAAAACCACTGGGAATTACCATCCAGTACAATAGTGGATATTTTTAATACATACAAATATTGATTGTAAACCATGGGAGTACCATCCCGTACTAGATATAAGGTAGTTTTAATACACAAAACTATAGATTGAAAGTCATGGGAATACTATCCCGTACTAGATATAGATTGAAAAACCATGGGCATACCATCCCGTACTAGATATAGATTCAAAACCATGGGAATACCATCCCGTACTAGATATAGATTCAAAACCATGGGAATACCATCCCGTACTAGATATAGATTCAAAACCATGGGAATACCATCCCATACTAGATATAGATTGAAAATAGATATAAAATCAAATCCGTGAATAAACTTATATTAATACGTATTGTGAGTCGGGTAACCATGCTAATACGACACCGAGACCTCCTTGACGTTCGTCAGATGTCGGACGATATCCAGAATTTGTCACCCCAGGCGTGCCCGCCTAACTGTAGCTAGTAGTTTAGGTGTGGGATTGTCAGTCCCGAATAGATCTATTCATAAATTCCACGTTCTCCCTCCAGGAGACTCTGGTTACACTTCCGGGGAGGATTTACTGATAACCCAAAGGGTTTAATAATGACGAATCTCACAAGCTAGTATTAAATTATTCACGGTGTTTTCAGACCTTATCAAACATACTAATCGTTTTGAAACATAATACAGTGAAAACAGTTAAATATAATGGAATTATCTGGCAATATACTTTAAATTAAACAGAGATAAACTGAATCAGACATAGTTTATCTAATAACTTTACATAAATCTGTGCTCGTTAAACAAGAACTAAAGATCGCAAATTATTCCCATAATAATTTGATTGATTTGATTGTTTCCATTACTGAAATTCATGTAGTTATAATCGACAAGACATCCCTTATGCTCAGCAGAATACATAAGAAGATGTAGGGGTGTGAACTCACCAGTCGAGGAACGTGTCGTCTAGGATGCTAAGTGTCAGTTCGGGGCTTGATAACGCGCGAGGTTCCTATGTAATATGAAATGATACATAATTGTATCTAATTAGACTTTAAACCACTAATTAGATAAGAGTAAACACTTCTAGACACGAAAACACTTCAATTCAAGTGTTTGGAGTGACCCGGGTAGCATCTATGGACGAGTATGGCTTTGATATGGAGTTTACTCTTCAAGAGTAAACTCCTTTAGGAGTTTACGGTCCAAATCACCCACTCCCCATGAGTTTACGGCCGTAAACTCATGGTGGGGGTGTTCTTGGTTGCTATATTGTCTTATAACTCATGAGGGGTGATGCTACGCTTGGTTTCAATGCATTTGAATGAGATTTGAACATCCTAAGGACCATTTGAGGAGTTTACGGTAGTAATCTATGAGTTTACGGCTGTAAACTTTTATGTTCCATGTCTTAAGGTGTTTTGGTGGTCCTAGGTAAATTACAATGCACATAGGAAGGTTCTAGGGTTGATTCCATGGCTTAAGAAGTGATTGAGACTTGAATTGACCTTGGAAAAGTAGTTTACGGTCTATGAAGATGTTCTTGAGAGTTTACTACCTTAAACACATGATTTTACAACCGTAAACTCATGTTTTTCCAAGATTCATGGGTTTTAGTGGTTGTAGGTTAAGCATACAAAGTTCTAGGTCCAATTCCAAGCCATACAAGGTGTTAAAGGCACTTTAACACCCATTGGAGGAGTTTATGGTCTAAGAAGATGTTTTTATGGTCCAAGAATGTTCTTGGGCCATAAAATCAAGTTTTTCCCAATTTTGTATGTTTTGGTGCATTTCTTGAAGGATTTTAAGGTTCTATGCACTCATGGAAGTTTGTTGGAGGTGTTTAGGGGCAAACTAACACCTTAAATGATGTTTATGGTCCATGAATGAGGGTTTACGGTCCAAACATGTTCTTGGACCGTAAACTCAATTTTACCCCCTAAATGGTATGATTTTGGTGCTCTAAGTCCATTCTTGCAAGTCCAAAGGTCATAACTAAGCACTAGAAGTGGTTTGGAGGGGTTTTGGGGTTCCAAAACCCTCTTTAGAGGTGTTCACGGTTTTGGGAGGTCGCTAGACCGTAAACACATGTCTTTGGTGCATTTGGATGGTTTAAACACGAATTTGAAGGCTAAAGATGCTAATCTGTGAGTTAGGATAGTTACCTTAATGATTTGAGGCTTGATTTGGATGATTTTGGATCAAAATCGGATTTTAGAGAGAGAGAGAGTAGTGAGAGAAAGTTATGAGATGGGTAAAAGGATTTAAATGAAGGTCCACTCCTGCTTTATATAAGGTTTGAGTTTGTGGCCCGGAGGAAATCTACCCGATACTGACGTTAGACGAGGCTTTTGGTCGTACCCGATTAAGTTGTCGTAACCCGATATGGTCGAAACTAAAAATTCTCTAATTATTAATTTAGAATATTTTCTTGGGTTTCTAACGTGTTTGGATACCAATTAAGTCATAATGGAAGTCTCAAAAATAATGACTTAATTTAAAAACTTAAACGGAAACAATTCGAAAAGATGAATTTTATAGACGAAACGGGTTAAAATGACGGAAAGAATTTTAGGTTGTCACATTATCCCCCCGTTAGAGGGAATTTCGTCCCGAAATTCAAATTTTTGATACGAATCAAGTATTTGGGAAGAGATACGGATACTTCTGTTTCATCGGATCTTCACTCTCCCAAGTGAACTCGGGTTCTCGCATGACATTCCAGCGAATCTTCACTATTGGGATACGGTTTTGCTTCATACATCTAGTCTCTCGATCTATGATTTCGGATGATTCTTCCATGTAGTTCAGACTTTGGTTGATCTCGATCTCATAAAGAAGGGTTACTAGGGTTTCATCAGTTAGGCACTTCTTAAGAATAGAGACATGGAATACAGGATGGATGTTGCTATGTTCTGAAGGTAGTCGGAGTTTGTAGGCTACGTAATCGATCCTAACGAGGATCTCGAAAGGTCCTATGTACCTCGAGTTAAGTTTTTCTACGCTTCCAAAACGTACCATGTCTTTCCAGAGCGAGACCTTCAACAGGACACGGTTTCCAATCTAGAATTCTAAGGGTTTTCGCAGTTTATCGGCGTACACTTCTGTCTGTCTCATGACGTTTGCGACATGGCCCAGGAGTACGGTGATGGTAGCTGCACTTGTTGCACCAAGGAAGGGTACCGGTATATCCGCTAGTAGGAGTCTGAGCAGTGGATCTAACAGCAGAGACAACAGCAGGGGCAGTAGCAGCGTGGACTGCTACCGTTTGCTGTTTCTTAGAGGATCCTTGTGTACTTTGGGCCTTCTGCTTGTTCCAGAATTTCTTTTTACTTCCATCACTACTCTTAACCGGCTTAGGAGTGGTGGTCTCATCATCAGGGTTATCTCCGTGATCAATCAGGGTTTGCGCCAAACATTTAGCACTGTCGAAAGTGTTTGGCTTTGCGGCCAACACATTCCCTTTTGTTGGCTGGGTCAGCCCCCAAATAAATCTTTCAATATTCTTACTCTCCGGGGTAACCATTCCCAGACAGAGCAGCGCCAAGTCTTCGAATCTAGAGGTATAAGCGACTATGTTGGAACCCTGCATCTTTAGATTCCATAGTTCATGTTCTAATTTCTGCATCTTGCCCTGTGGGCAGTACTCGGCAAGAAGAAGATCCTTCATGGCCTCCCAACCCATAGCATTAGCTACAGGTAGAGTTAAGGATTTGACTCGGCCGTTCCACCAAGTCAAGGCTTTATCGTTGAAGGTACAAGCGGCGAACTTCACTTTATCAGATTCCAAACAGGCACAAATTTCAAAGATAGATTCGATTTTCTCGAACCATCGGGTTAAGGAAATGACACCTCCAGTGCCATCGAAGGATGTGGGTTTCGCGTTCATAAAATCTTTATAAGAACACTCTTTCCGGTGTCCCTGGCTACCTTCCTGATTTTGGGACTGGGGACCACCTCCTGAACCACCGGGGTTCATTTAAGACATGGCGGCTGCCACTGCGGCAGTAACAGCTGCCTGGAACATCATAGGATGAAATTGGGGAGGAGGTGGTGGCGGAGGGTTGTTGTTGTTCTTTGAGTTGGGTCTCTTTCTTGGAGGCATCTTGATCTAAAAAGATCAGGAAAGAGAGGATCATAAGTCCTCTGAATTGAATTAAGAGATATGGAACAGGCGACATCTCGTTAAGACAGATATAGAATTCTATTAAGCGATAAAGCAGGAAAGAATTATCAAAGCAAATAAATTATCGCTAAAGGAATGATTGAGGAGCAATGCTGGAATGAGGATTTCTATAACGGATTTGGCTCGAGAAATACTCCCATAGTATTTCATGATTCGCTGTGATGACGACTTGTTGTTTGGGAATTGGGTAAGTTTTAGGCATGCCGCATACCACAGTCACTCCCAAGCACATGTTGGCCGTGTCTCGAATGAATATAGTTGGCCAGGCTATATTGATCCTAGACACGACTACATAACTGCCCAGGTTTAACCGCAACGTACAACACCCATTTACTTATGTTTTGTTCTACTTGTAGTTACGGATTTCGACGGTTAGGTATACTTGTATACTTTTGAAAATACTTATATTTTAAGGTATACTTTTAGTTTAGAGCACTTAGGCCCCTTAGTGTTTATAGTCTTATACCATGTAAGGTTTGGTATACTAGTTCACTATAAACAAGGGCTCTGATACCAATCTATCACACCCCGAAACCCAAGGCGGAAACGTTCCGGGGCGGAGGACGTCATGGATATCACAACCAATGTACATAGTAAGCATAGTAAACACAAAATTTTACATTACATAGATTCATTTGCATTGTCTGAAAACAAGAGTTACATGTGTTATACATATATATATATATATATATATATATCATATGAACAAAAGTAATGACGTGTCTTCAACGCACTCCGTCTTCGCCAAAAGGATCGCTGGGTACCTGTCTAATGTGGACCTAAGAATACAAGCAGTTTGAAAATCAGCATAAAGCTGGTGAGTTCATAAGTGTTTTGTTTTCTGAAAATGAACATGTTTCCTTTGGTTTTCCGAAAAAGTTTGTTATCCAAGAAAATCCCATATTTTCTTATAAGTATAGTTTAGTTATCTGTTTGTTATACGATCCGGTTATGTACAGTTCAGTTATCCCAGGAAAAACCCTTATTTTCCTAAAAATTGAAGTTTAGTTAAATACCACAGTGTATAGTTTAATAGATAAAACTATATATTGACAACCACTGGGAATTACCATCCAGTACAATAGTGGATATTTTTAATACATAAAAATATTGATTTTAAACCATGGGAGTACCATCCCGTACTAGATATAAGGTAGTTTTAATACACAAAACTATAGATTGAAAGTCATGAGAATACTATCCCGTACTAGATATAGATTGAAAAACCATGGGAATACCATCCCGTACTAGATATGGATTCAAAACCATGGGAATACCATCCCGTACTAGATATAGATTCAAAACCATGGGAATACCATCCCGTACTAGATATAGATTGAAAATAGATATAAAATCAAATCCGTGAATAAACTTATATTAATACGTATTGTGAGTCGGGTAACCATGCTAGTACGACACCGAGACCTCCTTGACGTTCGTCAGACGTCCGACGATATCCAGAATTTGTCACCCCAGGCATGCCCGCCTAACTGTAGCTAGCAGTTTAGGTGAGGGATTGTCAGTCCCGAATAAATCTATTCACAAATTCCACGCTCTCCCTCTAGGAGACTCTGGTTACACTTCCGGGGAGGATTTACTGATAACCCAAAGGGTTTAATAATGACGAATCTCACAAGCTAGTATTAAATTATTCACGGTGTTTTCAGACGTTATCAAACATACTAATCGTTTTGAAACATAATACAGTGAAAACAGTTAAATATAATGGAATTATCTGGCAATATACTCTAAATTAAACAGAGATAAACTGAATCAGACATAGTTTATCTAATAACTTTACATAAATCTGTGCTCGTTAAACAAGAACTAAAGATCGAAAATTATTCTCATAATAATTTGATTGATTTGATTGTTTCCTTTTCTTAAATTCATGTAGTTATAATCGATAAAACATCCCATATGCTCAGCATAATACATAAGGGGTAAAGATATCAATAAGTATGCCAGATATTTATAGAAATACATCAGTTTTAGGTTTTGAAAACCTTTATATTTTGCTTGTATTTCCCCCCTAAAAACATTGAAAAACACGGAAAAAGGTGTAGGGGTATGAACTCACCAGTCGAGGAACGTGTCGTCTAGGATGCTAAGTGTCAGTTCGGGGCTTGATAACGCGCGAGGTTCCTATGTAATATGAAATGATACATAATTGTATCTAATTAGACTTCAAACCAAGAGTAAACACTTCTAGACGCGAAAACACTTCAATTCAAGTGTTTGGAGTGACCCGGGTAGCATCTATGGACGAGTATGGCTTGGATATGGAGTTTACGGTCCAAATGACCCACTCCCCAGGACCCTGAAACTTAGTTGTAGTTAACTATGACGATCTCTTTGATCCTGCAGAGACTGCACATCTGTTAGATATGTTGGTGTCTCCAGTAGCACAATAATAACATTTAGAAGTATCCAGACCAACCATTTCTGAAGGAACTTGATTCAATACTTCCACCTTGTCGCTAGAAGGGAGAAACTCAAATCCTTTAGAAATTGCAACCTTTGAGGTTCCAGTACTTAATGCTACTGCTCTGTTACCTGTCTACAAAGTGACCAATCAATCATCTATCTCTGAAGATATAGAGGACAAAGAAGTTGAAAATATTGATACCGAAGAGGATCCAAGAACAAATTAGTTGAGTCAGATGGGTCTACAAGAACAAATTAGATGAATCAGGTGTGGTGGTTCGCAAGAAGGCTCGTTTGGTTGCCAAAGGGTATAGTCAACTTGAAGGAGTTGATTATGATGAAACATATGCTCCCGTTGCAAGGATGGAAGCAATACATATTTTCCTAGCATATGCAGCACAAAAGAACATCAAAGTCCATCAACTCGACGTAAAAAGTATGTTTCTTAATGACGAATTGAAAGAAGAAGTGTATCTTCAGCAACCTCCAGGCTTCGAAAATTTAGATTTTCCCAACTAGTGTTATAAGCTGGAGAAGGCGGTCTACGGTTTGAAACAGGCACCAAGAGCTAGGTATGAGAGTCTTTCAAAGTTTCTTTTCGACTCTAGGTACGAATGAGGTGTGATAGATCTCACTCTTTTCAGACGAGAAAATGTCAAACACTTGATGCTCGTGTAAATCTATGTGGATGATTCAGTTCAACTGATAAAGGAATGGTGGATGATTTTACCAAGCTCATGACCAACAAATTCCAAATGGGCATGAATAGAGAGCTTAATTTCTTTCTAGGTCTTCAGGTCAAATATATCGCTCAAGGAATTTTTATCCATCAAAAGAAGTATACCACTGAGTTGTTGAAGAAATTCTGAATGGATAATTGCTCCTCGGCAAAGGTCCTCATGGCCCGCGGGTACAAAATCTCAACTGACCCTACCGAAGAGTCAGTTGATCATAAGATATACCGATGAATCATTGGTTCATTGATGTAGCTCACCGAAAGTAGACCAGATATAGTCTTTGCCACGAGTTTATGTGCTAGATACCAGGCTGATCCCAAAGTATCACACTTGACCGCATTCAAGTAGATATTCAGATATCGCAAAGGGAGCAAGGCCTTAGGTCTCTGGTATCCAACGGGAAATGACTTTAGTCTACAGGATTTCACTGACGTAGACCATGAAAGGTGCAGACTTGATAGAAAGAGCACCTCGAGAGGATGCTAATTTCTAGGCGGAAGATTAGTGAGTTTGTATTTAAGGAAAAAAATTGTCTTTCTCTCTCCACCGCAAAGGCTAAATATGTTGTCGTAGCTAGTTGCTGCTCTTAGGTTCTCTGGATGAAAACTCAGCTAACGGACTACAAGCATAGAATGCTACGAGTACCCATCTATTCTGATTCAGAGAGTGCAATAGCCATTTCACACAATCCTATTCACCACTCAAAGACAAAACACATAGAGCTACGATATTGCTTCATCAAGGATCATATCCTCAAAGGTAATATTGAATTAATTTTTGTTCCAACTCATGAGGAAATAGTTGATGTTTTCACAAAAGCACTTGACACCAAAAAACTTAATGGGTTTTTAGAATGTTAGGACTGATGAACCTAGACCCTCAATTCTTTTTGAATGGATAATGACCGAAGATATCATGCTCTTCGGGTGTAATTAAACTTGCTTCTTTTCTTTTAAACAAAACTCTTGAAGCATTTTACTTACCTTATCTATTTCTAGAATAATTGATATAGTGCATACTTCATAAGTTGCTCCTTAGTTTGATCTGAATCCCGAAGACTCCTTATGATCTATGAACTCCTCCGGTCTATTTATTATTTTTATTTCTAACCTTTGTGTTCAAGTTGCTCTTCACTATCAACTCCCGCAAACTCATCAAACAACCCGAAGCCATCTTGCATCAGACATATTAAATTTCATTGTGTGCTATTTAATGAATCTAGATCAACAATATTTCAAAAGGAAAATGTTTTATTCTTCATTTAATTTGTCGCACATGAAAAATGGTTACTCTTCAAAGGACTTTTCATAATCAGCCTATTTTGGGTTAAAGGATAAACATGTTAATTTTCCTTAAAAGAAATCTTCTTTGAAAATCTCCTTTTACTTAACCAATCCCATCAAGCAACCGTTGGGGTCACATCTATTCCAATTCCCCACTTTATTCAATGGATGAAACCATTTTTCACCCCACGATTGTATGACACATCATCACACGCCTGAAGCTGCATTTAATGCTCCCTCTTTTCCCGGAAAACTCATTTTTGAATTAATTTTAAAACTGATAAAGTTAAAAACTCAAAGGTTTTTACAACTATTATTAAACTAATGTTAATCATTTTTGAAATCCGGAAGTATAAAAACCCCTTTTCTTCCCCAAGAAAGCTTTACACTTTCTGAAATCTCACAGGCGATACTCTCCTTCTTCATCTTCTTGCAAAAAAAAAAAAATATTTTCGTGCAAGTTCTTCAAAACATTTTACCAACAAAGGTGAAATCAGGAGTCTCAAAGAAACAATCCGAAGCTTCTTGCTCTGTTAAACATACCAGATCTAGATCAAATCTAAAGAATCTCACTCCCTCCATCGCAGCAAGCAACAAAGAGGCATTTTTGATGATCATGAATGCTACAATGACCCTATCAGGCTTATGATCCAGTCTCTTCCCACTCATCCACTTTTTGGTGCCTTTGATTCCTTCATAGAAGCTATTCCGCAAGTAATCTTGTTAAAATGTGCCTTTTATGCAGTTTGGCCATTAGATAAACCGCAAGAAGTTCATCACCGTCTAATCGATGATTCCTTGGTTTTTCTAACCAGAGAAAAGTTTTTGGAAGCAATCAATCTAATAGTTTCTTCATCAATAGAGTTCTACACTCCCAACACCAATGACATCTTTTCTGCCCTGTACCAGATGGGGTATCAATCAAAGCTCAAAGCGTTGGCTGAATTCAAGAAGGGCAAATTACTTGCTATTTGGCAATACGTTTGCCACTATATCAAGTGTCTATCTGGAAGGCAAGTGGTACAGACAACATGGGCAAGCCACTTCTCAACATAGTTTGGAGCATCTTCACTGGAAACTCAGTAAACTTCGACAATATTCTCTGGGAGGATTTTCTCCAATATGTCAGCAAGGGGACCCCGAAGGAAGGGACGATGGAACTCAAATATGCAAGGTTTTGGTCCATGTACTTGATCGATCTTAACAAAGATGCAAACCTCAGTCTTAGTAATGACACTAATCTCCTCTCTGCAAGAGATCTCAAAAGGTAAAATCCCTCCAAAGATCAATCTCTTTTTGGTCCCATTCGACGTCTTCCCATGTACATTCTTGATTCTATTGGACTCACTACTGTTCTGATGGCTGACCAAATTGTGGATATGAGTAGTATTGCCCCATACTGCTCTACCCCTCCAAGCCCCTCTCAGCAAAATGAAGTCCAAGCACCACAACCCAAGCCAAATGGGTTAAATATGTTGCTATCAAATGCACTCCCTCAAATGTTGTATCAAAGGGTGCAGGTGCTTGAAAGAAGAGAAAAGCCACCACCGCATAGTCCACTTGTCGGGTTCAACCTTCTCCATCCAAGGCTCATGATCCACCGGTTAATGTGGTTTTTTGACAGTTTGAATGAGCCTTCGGATTCCAGAGACATTTTTAGAAGCAAGAAGTTGAAGCTTACCCCTACTCATGGCCAAATGAGAAACAAGGTAGATGTTGGAGTCTCTCAAAAGACTCCCGCAGCCATTCGAGTCCATGCCGACTCACCCAAAGCAACCCAATCTAACCACTCTGATACAGTAAGTGTATCAGTTTCATCCAAACATGGAGACAAAACTCAATCTGGATTCCAACTGGATTTGGGTTTCGATACTTGCTCAATGGTCTCCATGGCTTCGTGTCTTCACTTTATTTCTCCCGAGGAGCTGAACTCCATTTTCCTTCGTGTCACAAAAACACTTCATACAAAAGTTGCACCATAGGGTCCTTTTTCAGAGACCCTTGGTAGAATAGAGCCGAGGCCAGATTTGGTTTTAGACCAAGGAGACCGAGGAAGCTTTGGAAATCCTGCGTCGTAGATATTACATCCAAGTGGCCTAGGCATGGTTAGCACGAATGTACAAGGATCCATGGACCCGAGGGACACCTCGGCACGACATGGAATTGATGGTTTTGCATCAGATGACTCATGGTCTCGGTATCGACCAACAACTGAATCAGGGATAAGGAAGTTTGAAGCCTTCAAAAGAGCACTCCACGCCAGGAAAGCAAGATAAGTACAACAACAACAACAACAAAAGGAGGAATCTCTTGTCCATGTTGCCAAGTATTGGGTAACTTTAACAATGACAAATTGTGCATGACATCCTAACAATTTAGAAATAGATGTCTTACATGGAAAATGCAGTTCAAAGGGTTCAAGATATGGAAGAGAATGTTGGTGCATCAAAGTGTCACACCCCCAAACCAAGGATGCCGGAAACGTCCGGGGGTGAAGGACTTCATGTAGAGTATCACAACAACGAGTATAATAGTGCTCAAAGTAAATACAACCATCATAAATATAATTGAAAAAGTTACACCAAAGTATATGTTTACATGATTCAAATCAATTACATTATGATACAAAATGAAATGTTTGACGATTTATCGTCCCATCCTCAAAACGCGGTTGATTTCCTGTTTCACTGAATTCCTGAGAATACAAGTAGTTTTGATAAGTGTCAACACAAAGGTTGGTGAGTTCATAAGCTTTTGACGGTAAGAGTTTGAAAATCGATCTTTGTAAAGAGATGTATGTTACCAAGAAAAATCCAATATTTTCCTTACATAAGTTATGTGGTCCTAAATACCAGGACCGAAAACGAACAAGTATTTGTCATACTTAAAGATATAAAAGTGGTTTTAAATCGGCATAAAACCCTTTCTGATTTGAAAGCGTACAAGTATTTTTCCATACTTAAGGTAGTTTCTATGAGTTAAATCGACATAACTAGCTAATTTAAAGTTAGAACCTGTAAATCTTATGATTGTTAATACCACATGTGAGCTATCATAACCATACTTGACATAGGCGGCCTCGTAATACGACGTTCTTCAGGCGTCGCCGTTAAATGACAATTGTCACCACAGACCTGCCGGTCTAGCTGTTGCAAGCAGATCTGGTGTGGGTTTGTCAAACCCAATATAGATCTATACACAACTATCACGTTCTCCCTACAAGAGACTCTGGTTACAATTTACAGGACTTTTTGACTTTGTTACTTTGGAAGTAACCCGAAGTGAATGACTCATAAATTTATTCATTAACAGATTTACGTGAACTAAACTGAAAAACCTTTGATAAATAAGTTTGAGAAGTAAATGATACATAGACTATACCTATTATAGTCTATCCGGAATGTTTGTAATGTATAAGAACTGTTTTATGAAAACACATTAGTGTTATAAATCCATAAATTATGCTTATTATAGCTTAATATACGTGTTCTAAATGAATGAATAATCTTATCATGAATGACTAAGTTTCAGTTTATAATGATAAACTAACAAGGAAACACATTCAATATTTAGAACTTATTGTTATACACTTTGCTCAACATAATACAAAGTCTTATGAAATTTATATGCTGTTAACTAAATTTAGCCTTTCTGCGCTGTTTTAGAAAAGTCATAGAAAAATCATACGAAGTCGAAAACTGAATCCGTATATTCTGAGAGTTCCAAAAATGTGTCTAGTTTACTCATAATTTTTATCATGATTTTTAATGACCTCCAACTTGGGTGAAAAAGTCCATAATCACAGACTGGTGTTTGAAATGATAGGCAGTTTTGTAAAAATCACCATAAATTGTAGAAAAATCGTATGGAGATGTGCAAGTAGTCATTTTAAAGCTAAGAACTTGAACTACTTACACCTAAAACAGTTTTGAAAACAAAAATGTTGAAGTTGTCCAAAACAGTCCGTGAATGGAGTTGAACTTTTCTGATGAAGGCTGTTAGAAACGTTTAGTTATGTTCTTGGTGTTTTTACTTGTATTCCCCCCCCCCCCCACCCCCTAAAAACTTGAGAAAACATGAAAATGTACGGGTATGAACTCACCTTGATTAGTTTCAGTAGATGAGTGTTGAAGAAGAGAAGTGTCCAACTCAAGAACACTTGAAGAATCACTTGTAGATTCGAAGATCTAACAAGAATGTGATGATGTTTGTGTAAGGAATAATTGATTTGAGAATGAGGAAAGTGTAATAATCATGGAGAGGATGAATTATACTTACCAAGAGTGTGAGAAATCCTGATAATCAGCCTTGAATCTCGAATTTGATAGAGAAAGTTTGAGAGAAAAGTGGAGTTGGATCCTTGGTGAAATGAGAGAAAATGAGAGAAGTGAGGAGAGAGGATGGGTTGTTCTAGCTCTAAGAACGTAGGGAAAGATGATAATTGAGTGGAAAGGACATTGAAGTGACCTAGGTAAGGTGGGGAGGTGTGGCTGGTCATAGAGTGGGTGTGGGGGTGGTTGCTTGTGTCATAAGGTAAAGCAAAGTCAACACTCCACCTTAATTATTCACCTACTAGATTTTATTATTTAAATAAGGATTTTCATGAAAATATGATTAAATTATGAATATTTAGGGTTCATTATGTTAAAATATGATTTTGGGTGAAAATCCCGCGTTAAAATCTCGAAAAACGAGCTTAAAATGTTAAAAATATTGAAAATGGGTGAAAAACGTCAAAAATCCGAAGTCTGGCCAGAGGTTCGGCCTCTGATGCTTGGAACTGAGACAAGTAGAGAAGGACCGAGAGGAGGGTAAGGGACCAAGAGTAGAAGGGAAGAGCGAAAGTTCAGAAGAAGGAACCGAGAGCGAGGCTCGGTCTCGGTGGCTTGTGCGAGGTTCGGCGCGAGAGCAGCCTTCGGGTTCGGCTCAGGAGGGTTCGGCTCTGTAACGACCGAAAAATTCCAACCAATTTAAACTTTTCAAAAACAACCCGATTTCATTAAATTATTACAAGAAGGTTTTCAATACAATTCATTTAGAGTATTCCCAGAATCACATCACAACATAAACATGAGGAGCGGTACGATCACGCCTTCGCCTTGCCATGGTCTCCTGAAGAACCTGAAAAACATTAAACCACAACTATAAGCCCGAAAGCTTAATGAAATATCCCCAAAATACCAACCACACGTACGCCCTTCCAGGCTACGACCTTCCGGTCCAAATCATAATGCCTTCCGGCCCATAACATAGTGCCTTCCGACCCATATCATACATAGCATACATAACATAACAGAACACAGAACAGCCATGCACTTCGGGTCTACTGTGAGACTGGTCCGCTGCACCGGCCAACAGTCCACCTGGTCCACCCTCCGAGTCTAGCCATATACATCGAGTCTACAGTGTGATTGGTCCGCCCGCATCGGGCCTACAACCCACCTGGTCCACTCTCTGAGTCTATAGTATGACTGGTCCGCCCGCACTGGGCCTTCAGTCGGCCTGGTCCACTCTCCGAGCCTTGGCACGTCTGGTCCACCCTCTTGGGGCCTACAGCCTATCCGGACCGCTCGCTGGGCCTTCGGGACAACCGGTCCGTCCTGGGTATCTTGGCTTACAACACAAAGCAGGACCCGCCTCAACCCAACTCTAGTCCAAACAACCATGTGCACATAAGCATACAATCATATAAGAATTCACAGTCAACAAGCCGATCAAACAGATCACATAACATATCATCATCCTAACTAGGATACCGACCTAACCGGTCACTAGCATAGCATCACCCTACATATCAGGGAACCGACCTTAAACAGGTCTCTAACATATACCATCCTAGCTACCAGGATGCAAACATATCAAAGCAATAACATAACAACAAATACCCGGATCTCAATCCGATAAAGGGCCGGCCTTGGTGCCTTAGACCCTGTTGATATAGTGAGGATAACTCACCTCGCACTGCCAAACTCTGAACTGAAGAGCAGATTCTCGAATCACCAACTCACCGCAAATCCCGAACTAGCCATCATAGCACAAATAAACACTAGGCCATGCACAATACTCTTCTAAGGGTAAATTGACCATTTTACCCCTAACTCAATCCGACCCAACACGAGGTAAGCTCCCAAGTCCACCAATGGCCCAAGGTCCAGAAGTCCAAAACAAAGCCCACTATTGGCCCAATTTACTAAATTGGGCCCACCTCACCGAATGGACCTAAACTCATGATCCATAACAACCAATGGGCCCAAAATACTCTAACCATAATATCCAGTCACGACCCAAAATCCAGCAGCCCAAATAACAGCCCAAACCCTAAGGCCCAAAATGAAAACCCAACAGAGGGAGTATGCTGGGCATACCCTCCTTGGTACGCTGGGCGTACACGCTGATTCACAACAGGGGATCGGGGCACTGACTCGCTACGCGGGGCGTACTCATATGTTACGCGGGGCGTAACTTCGCTACTCATTAAGTCCTTATAACTTCTTAATGGCTTAAGCGCTTAAGCCCAAACTTCAGATCCCTTGGACAAACATGCCTAAGATTCATAAAGTCTCAACCTTTATCACTTGGGACGTCCAAAAGCTCTTAATCTAAGGTCTTAATCCATTAAGACCTATATATCTCACACATGGAACAACTACAGCCCTTGGGACCTCATTTTTCTCACTCAAGACCTCTCCAAAGGTCTGAAAGGACAGATAATCTCGGCCAACACAAAGCATGAATCAAGATGAGAACTTTGGGACAAGAAAGATGCTAAAACTTCGCAACACTTAGATCTATGCAAAATAAATGGCAAGCAAGAAGCTTTATACCTCAAATAAGCTCCAAAGGATGATATCTCTTCAGATCTACAAGCTCCAATCGTTCCTTTCCTTCTTTGACAACTTCTCCTTTCTTCTTCTAGCTTTTCTTTTGCCAAAATGAGCTTTCCAAGGCCAAACACACCCAACAATGGAGGGAATACGGGTTTCTAGGGTTTTTGAGGTTAAGGGAGAGCTTATGGAGGCTAGGGTATGCACCAACATGTTCCTTATATAGTGGCTGACCCTAAATTTAGGGTTTTAGAACTCTGAGAGTATGCTGGGCGTACCTCTTGTATGCTGGGCGTACTCAACCTTGCACCCGCGTCACTTACCTAATTACGCTGGGCGTAATCCCAGCTTACGCTGGGCGTACTCGGCAAGTCCCCAAATTTCATACTTGCCCCTCCTTTTCTACTTTTCCCACAAGATGACCAAAATATCATTTCTCTTAAATCTCGGGGACTCACAATTAGGTACTCTTAGGAACGGGGTGTTACAATTCTCCCCCACTTAAATTAGGCTTCGCCCTCGAAGCCCTCGGCACCTCTACTCCAGAACTTCTCCCACCACGCACCACCTGGCATTAACCTAACCAGGTTCCTCAAGACGCAACCATCAAAACCCGAAACTCATTTTCTCCTTTCTAGCGGTGTCCTGACTACCGCCTCAAGTCGGCCACCGGCTTCACCCTCTGATAACCACACCTATTAGGCTCCACACTTATCAACCGAGTACCATTCCATGGCACTTCCTCGATCCTGATCACAACAATCACTTGGCTCTTACGAGCTAGATATAACCTTGAACCACCGGGTTCCCGATCCGAGTCCAATTCTATCCACTCCATGCTGACAGAAGGACACATTCATCAGTCTCCGAGCAACTCCCATGAGTTCTCCTCTAGCAATCGCATGCACATACTGAACTAGCTCTAGTACCCTCGGAATGGGAAAACCCGCCACACTAACGACACCTCCAAACATCCCCCAGGATGAATCACCACTACATACATAATTCCTCAATCAGAATCAAACTGGAAATCCAAGACTCCCTCCCAGCATCCTTTCCGACCCTCTTGGCTCTACCCTCGCAAAAATCCTTCCGCAACCTCAGCAGACATCCCATTCGGATGCGATTCCATACCCCTGCCGCAATCATGCTGCTCAAAGAACCTAATTGGATCACTCCAATCACAACTCTGCGCTGTCGCTTCCACTTCCGTGAATTTACACTCCCTCTCGGAACTATATTCCTCTCTCTTTCCCTACCAAGGGAATCCACTTGGCCGCCTTGTCACTGCGACAAGTGCCACGGTACTCGCCCGATGCTACACCACTCCCTTATAGCATAACTGCTATCCATGCAACACACATGCTCTGAATCTACTCGCAAGGACTCTCGAGTCCATGCACCATATCCACAAATCGAGATCACTACCCGGAGCCAGACCTTCCAATGCTAACATATCACGACATACTCAATCCATTTCCTCGAACCGATCTAACAATACCTGCAGAGTCTTCAGCATGACTGGACCGCCTTACCAGGCCTTTAGCCAATCTGGACCACTCTCAGAACCTTCAGCTAATTTGGGCCGCCCTCCAGGGCCTTCAGCCTGGCTGGACCGTTCTCCGAGCCTTCGGCCTGACTGGTACACCTACCGGCCTTCAGTCTATCCGGACCGCTCAACTAGCATTCATCACTCCGAGTTATCTCTTCAGGAAATCCTCCCATGCATACTGTTCTAGCCCTCTAGGGGTTCCGAACTCTATCTCCATCATACAAACTCGATCCCGGCCTGATCCCAGACCCTCCACAATCAAATACCCTAGGTCTGTACCCCGCCCCGCATGCCTGTCACTTACTCATACCAGCCTACGCTCTTAGCTGACAGAACACTGCTGAATCCCAAACAGCTAAACAACCTCACATGCTCATCGATCTTCCGGAGAATTTTCCAATTCTCCCCCACTTAGGACACTGACTATCAACCACCTATCGCTATCACCGACCTCCCAAAACAACCCTGCACAAAACCAACACTTACACACGGACTGATTCCCACTAGCACTAACAACCTTCACAAAATCACATATCAACACTGATCGACCCGAGCTCAAAAGAGCCTCAATCTGCAGCTAACCACTCCTCGGAATGCAGATGCTACCCGGCATTCAGACCAACGCCAGATTTCCACTAATAACCCCCATGAAGGATAACCAACGAAATTCCCAACACTAACCCATAACCAAACCATAACCCTCAAAGAACAACGAATACCGCACCGAAAACCACACAATAAGACTAACAGATAAACAATACTCCACAGTAATCACAAGATAAACAAGACATCAAGAAAGAAACATACCCGCGGCTGCATACGACACTGCTCTGACCTCCTCTGCTGTAAGCTGAAAAGCACGACCCTGAGCCCTTGGGGGCTCCGCTCCACCCTGACGTCCACTCGTGATCCTCAAAGTGGACGGTGCTGGAGCCTGCACCGGTCCTGCAGCGAGCTGTGGATAGTTGACCCTCAAATGTCCAACCTGATGACAATGATAACAAATCCTCAAATCCCGAACCGGTGCTGACTGCCGACAATCCCTCGCATAATGCCCCTCCTTTCCGCAATTGCGGCATGCACCACCGGACCTACAAACTCCGGTGTGACTCCTCCCACACTTCCCACAAGTGTGGCTACTCAGATCTCCCACTCTAGAATCAACGATCTTGGACCGTTTTGGCGCCGGCTGCGACTGCACCGGAGCTTGCCTCAGCTCACGCAACTGCAACTCAATCTCTAACTCACGCCGCCTGGCGGCCTCCTGCAACTCCAACAAAGTCTCACACCTCTGCGTAGACACAAACTGTCTGATATCCCTCTTGAGCATGCTCAGATATCGAGACATCTGAGCCTGCTCCGAAGCGAACTCAGGGCAGAACATCGCCCTTTCAGTGAACATCATGGTGATCTCAGTCACCGACTCCGAACCCTGCTTCAGCTCAAGGAACTCCTGAGCCAATCTTTCTCTCTCAACTCACGGAACATAACGAGTGCTGAACATCTCTCTGAACTGATCCCATGAAACCGCATCCCTTTGCACATCCGAATATGACCCCGTGGTCAATCTCCACCAATCCTTCCCCCGAGCCTTAACAGGTTCAGATCACACCTCATCCTCTGATCAGCAGGGCATGAACACGTGAAGAAACACCCCTCCACGTCTGATAACTATCTCATAGCAACAATCGGGTCCTGAACTCCATCAAAGGTGGGAGGCTTCGTATTATCGAAGTCCCGATACTGAAAACCCCGACCAGCTCCTTCCCCTGCCGCTGCTACAACCGCTGTAGCCGCGACAGCCGTCTCTGTGAGAGCTGCATAGCGCTCATCAAAATACTCAACCATGGTGGTCTTGATCGACCCAAACAGTTCCGAAAACTTAGCCCGGAACAACGCAACAATCTCATCACGCAGGATCTCACGAATCCTCGCATCCAACTCGCATGTGCTCATCTGACCAATAACCTCGGGCGGTACTGACCCGCCCGGAACTCCCTCTCCTTCTCCCGATCCTGATCCGGATCCACTCCCAGCATGCCTCGGAATCTCCATAATGAAAAACACCTCAAAATCTCAGATACTTCCCACTAACCCGGGAACCAAATCTCAACCCAACCCTAGAGGTCATGGTTTCCCTGATACGCGTATGGGTCATGTGCTTTCAGTAGTACGGGCCCATACTACCTTCCACACCTACCCATATTTGTATGAAGTACTACCACAACACCCTAGTGAAAACATGCATAACAAACGCTCAACCCTCGCTACTAGAGGAACACTGGAAATCTCCCACAAGGAAACCCTAGGCTAACAGGCATCAAAAATCAGGCAACACTATCATGAAATCCTAAAGATCCCTAGCCTAGCACTAGCATGCTGTTCTATCAAAGTTCAAAAACAAATATCATGTATGGTATTTTGGGGTTACTTAGTGGCTCCGGCTGATCGTACCTCCGCATCCTCCTTTACTCATTTTGAAAACCATTTTAAATTCTCTTTTGAAAACTCTCCTTGATTTGAGACTGGAGTCACAAGAGTGTTCCTCCAATTCACTCAAACCAAGGCTCTGATACCAACTTGTAACGACCGAAAAATTCCAACCAATTTAAACTTTTCAAAAACAACCCGATTTCATTAAATTATTACAAAAAGGTTTTCAATACAATTCATTTAGAGTATTCCTAGAATCACATCACAACATAAACATGAGGAGCGGTACGATCACGCCTTCGCCTTGCCATGGTCTCCTGAAGAACCTGAAAAACATTAAACCACAACTGTAAGCCCGAAAGCTTAGTGAGATATCCCCAAAATACCAACCACACATACGCCCTTCCAGGCTACGACCTTCCGGTCCAAATCATAATGCCTTCCGGCCCATAACATAGTGCCTTCTGGCCCATATCACACATAGCATACATAACATAACAGAACACAAAACAACCATGCACTTCGGGTCTACTGTGAGACTGGTCCGCCGCACCGGCCAAGAGTCCACTTGGTCCACCCTCCGAGTCTAGCGATATACATCGAGTCTACAGTGTGATTGGTCCACCCGCATCAGGCCTACAACCCACCTGGTCCACTCTCTGAGTCTACAGTATGACTGGTCCGCCCGCACCGGGCCTTCAGTCGGCCTGGTCCACTCTCCTAGCCTCGGCACGTCTGATCCGCCCTCTTGGGGCCTACAGCCTATCCGGACCGCTCGCTGGGCCTTCGGGACAACTGGTCCGCCCTGGGTATCTTGGCCTACAGCACAAAGCAGGACCCGCCTCAACCAAACTCCAGTCCAAACAACCATGTGCACATAAGCATACAATCATAACAGATCACATAACATATCATCATCCTAACTAGGATACCGACCTAACCGGTCACTAGCATAGCATCACCTTACATATCAGGGAACCGACCTTAACCAAGTCTCTAACATATACCATCCTAGCTACCAAGATGCAAACATATCAAAGCAATAACATAACAACAAATACCCGGATCTCAATCCGATAAAGGGCCGGCCTTGGTGCCTTAGACCCTGTCGATATAGTGAGGATAACTCACCTCGCACTGCCGAACTCTGAACTGAAGAGTAGATTCTCGAATCACCAACTCACCGCAAATCCCGAATTAGCCATCATAGCACAAATAAACATTAGGCCAAGCACAATACTCTTCTAAGGGTAAAATGACCATTTTACTCCTAACTCAATCCGACCCAACACTAGGTAAGCTCCCAAGCCCACGAATGGCCCAAGGTCCAGAAGTTCAAAACAAAGCCAACTATTGGCCCAATTTACTAAATTGGGCCCACCTCACCGAATGGACCTAAACTCATGATCCATAACAACCAATGGGCCCAAAATACTCTAACCATAATATCCAGTCACGACCCAAAATCCAACAGCCCAAATAATAGCCCAAACCCTAAGGCCCAAAATGAAAACCCAACAGAGGGAGTACGCTGGGCGTACCCTCCTTGGTACGCTGGGCGTACACGCTGATTCACAACAGGGGATCGGGGCACTGGCTCGCTACGCGGAGCGTACTCATATGTTACGCGGGGCGTAACTTCGCTACTCATTAAGTCCTTATAACTTCTTAATGGCTTAAGCTCTTAAGCCCAAACTTTAGATCCCTAGGCCAAACATGCCTATGATTCATAAAGTCTCAACCTTTATCACTTAGGACGTCCAAAAGCTCTTAATCTAAGGTCTTAATCCATTAAGACCTATATATCTCACACATGGAACAACTACAGCCCTTGGGACCTCATTTTTCTCCCTCAAGACCTCTCCAAAGGTCTGAAAGGACAGATAATCTCGGCCAACACAAAGCATGAATCAAGATGAGAACTTTGGGACAAGAAAGATGCTAAAACTTCGCAACACTTAGATCTATGCAAAATAAAAGGCAAGTAAGAAGCTTTATACCTCAAATAAGCTCCAAAGGATGATATCTCTTCAGATCTACAAGCTCTAATCGTTCCTTTCCTTCTTTGATAACTTCTCCTTTCTTCTTCTAGCTTTTCTTTTGCCAAAATGAACTTTCCAAGGCCAAACACACCCAACAATGGAGGGAGTACGGGTTTCTAGGGTTTCCGAGGTTAAGGGAGAGCTTATGGAGGCTAGGGTATGCACCAACATGTTCCTTATATAGTGGCTGACCCTAAATTTAGGGTTTTATAAATCTGAGAGTACGCTAGGCGTACCTCTAGTACGCTGGGCGTACTCAACCTTGCACCCGTGTCACTTACCCAATTACGCTGGGCGTAATCCCAGCTTACGATGGGCGT
The DNA here is from genome assembly GCF_051521515.1 of Lactuca serriola. Classification (NCBI taxonomy): domain Eukaryota; kingdom Viridiplantae; phylum Streptophyta; class Magnoliopsida; order Asterales; family Asteraceae; genus Lactuca; species Lactuca serriola. Next base: position 297,792,825 of record NC_136412.1, read on the forward strand.
ACTCGGCGAGTCCCCAAATTTCATACTTGCCCCTCCTTTTCTACTTTTCCCACAAGATGACCAAAATATCATTTCTCTTAAATCCCGGGGACTCACAATTAGGTACTCTTAGGAACGGGGTGTTACAGGCTCGCAGGAGGTCTTAGTTCTCAGGGTCTTGGTCTCGGCTGCTGAGGTTTCGGTTCCTGAGAGGGTTTCGGTTCCTTGAGAGGGGTTTCGGTTCCTAAGAGGAGTTTCGGCTCCTTAAGTCCGTTTTTCGCGTAGACTTGCGTTTTTGGGCTGTTTTCGCCAAATTCGAGGGTCGGGATGCCCCGAGTGATTATAGAAAGTTGAGAGAGATTTTTAGAGAGGTTTGAGAGAGATTTGACATTCTTGGAGAGATTTCTCATACAAAGAGATATTTGGGAGAGATTTCACATACTTAGAGAGATTTGGGAGAGATTTGACATTCTTGGAGAGATTTCTCATACAAAGAGATATTTGGGAGAGATTTCACATACTTGGAGAGATTTGACATCCTTGGAGAGATTTCTCATACAAAGAGATATTTGGGAGAGATTTCACATACTTGGAGAGATTTGGGAGAGATTTGACAATAGAGAGAGATAGAGTGAAAACAATTGAGAGAGGTTTCATGAGTGACAATGGTGAGTGTTTGGCTCCGCAACGCAAGGTCCGTGAACCCCGTTAAGTCATGTTTAAGGATCTTACCCACTCCCGATAAGTATGTAACATTGTTTTATCAGTTTGGTTCATTGTTTAGCACTAAGGCTTAGGAAATTTAAACACACGAACTTTTCCAAGTGATGTTTTCTCATTAAAACAATGAGTTATTCAGTAATTACATAACGTACGCTCCAATACACAAGGTTAAATGAGTCGATCGGTTTGACTTGTTGACTTTAGTTGATTTTGACTTGACCGAAATTGACGGTTGTCACACAAAGCCTCCTCCCACCAACATTGAAGAGCATGACTCCAATGAAGGAGAAATTGCAATTGAAATCAGTTATGAACCTCTCTTCAGGTTAGATGATGACAATAATGATGAAGATCAACAACCCCTCCTATTTGAAGACTTTATTATGGTTCTCGATAACGAAGAATCCAGTGGGTCACAACATTCTACATCTAAGCCCAAGTAAAAGAAAAAGAAAAAGGTGGCTATGTCAAGAAATGAGTTCCTATACCTTCAATCTAAGGTGGATCAAATTCTGGACGTAGTCACATCTGTAGCCCCGAAGACAACTGAAGAATAAACTTCACAATCACTAATCGATAGAGTTCAAACATTGGAAACAATAGAGAAATTCACTGCTGACTGAATGCTTCTATAGTTAGAAATGGGCATTCGTCAGTTGGAAAATCAAAGAACTGCAGATCATCAAAAGTTCATTAAGAAAGCTACATATCTCATCAACAAAGTCAAGGATCTACAGAACGAGCTTCAGAAATCTATGAAAGAACAAGAAACCAAGTCTCAACAACTCATCAGTACGACTCACATAACTTATAAAACGGGTTACTCAGTTCTTCACGATACAAACAAATGGTTGAGGTGATCACTTACAACAAAACAAAATGTTGATGAAATCCTTCATCTCACCAGGGTATTTTTCAAACACTTTTCAACCATGATATACCATACACCAACGAAATGAGTGCACATATGGCAACCCAGCTCAACACCACTTTCCAGAAGCTTGACGACTTGAAAACTTGGTTTAAGGAGTAGATGGAGCCTTCTTCCATAAAAGGGTGAAGTGATCCAAACCAGGGAATAAGGATTGAAACTCTTTCATCCTCAAAAACCTCTAAGTCGAAACACCCTCGTTTCATAAATCTAACACTCCTACTTAGGATCAACCTTCTTTAGAGCACATCAAAAATCCAACTCCTTATGGTTCTCCTCGGCATTCAACTTCTCATAATTATCCTCGCTAGTCAACACCTCCTACATCTCCACGGCCTCAAACTCCTCCTCACCTGTAAAAACTTAGAGGAAGATGTTTCATCAGTTCACTTTGATGACTCCCCAACCACGATTCAAAAGAAACAAGATTGGAGTGCTACTAAATTCACAGACAAGATTTGGAGAGCCCAAAGGTTCGATACCACTTTTCATGAAACCTTAATCAATTCTTGGGTAAATCGTACCCAAACACTCTTGGACTCAGACTACGTTCCAAGTCTCACATATGTAGAACCTCCTTCAGACAGCTACTGGGATATTCCAGTTTCTACAAACTCCAAATACGTCCCAATTTTTCAATGCTTTGAGCTTAACATTCCTAACGACCGAAGAATTCCAATGGAGTATGAAAGGATGAATCGTTTTCATGCCCGACATGGCGATAAGTTTGAGAACATCTGGTCAAATGATAAACCAGAAGGAGTGAAGAACTACAAGGCCACAAATTTCATGAAGAGTGAATTCTTCCAGTACACCCTCTTCCACAGAGGATGTGACTACATTAGAACACAACCATACTTTGTGTTCATGAACCCGGTGGAAATTTTCCTGATTGCCCAAGTATTCCAACTAAAATTTGAGAAGTATCCAAAGATGAAAGTTGCATTTGAAAGGGCTTGTGAATTTCTTAAGGCCTTGGTATGTGACTTCGGGAAAATTGACGATGAGATCCATCCGGTGCTTGCTCAAAAAATTGATTTCCGTCCTTTTAAACTAGGTCCAACAGTCACTGAGGGTTATCAAGACACGAGTCTCGGTGCAACAAACTTTCCAAAGCTTGGGGTCGTCTACAAGAAGTCCCAAACAAGTCCAAAACTCTTCATTCCTGTCATGACCATCCATAGTTTATCCAAGAAACAACTGGACATCACCTTGTCTGCACTTCAAAGATCCAAACACACCACCGAAGAGGTGAAATTTGAAATTACAAGAAGGATCAAATGTCTCTTTGAAATAAGGAAATTTTAGTGGATCCTCATCAAGTTTATCAAACTCAAACAATGAAGTACTTAGCTGTGAGGTCACTTTGGTGGAAATTGTTGAAATAAGAAAGTGACCCTCTGCAGTTAATAATGGACCCGAAGACCCAATGCCTTTGTGAACCGATGAAGAGTCTGCCGAAGACCATTTGCCATTTTGTGACACCTTTACACAAGAAGAAGACCCGCAGACGTCTGTAACATGAAGACTGCAACAAGTTACCTTTACTGACTTTTCTTGTAAAATCAGTATTTTCCGATCTACTCTTTAGGGTCACCGAAGTCAATTGCTTTGTTATTTTTTATTATTTTCGTGTAACTTTTGGGCCTCTATAGATATAGCGTTCCACTTCTTGTTTACTTACCAATTTCGAACTTATCAATAGAAGATATATTCGTCTCAATATCTAAAGTTATCTAATTGATACTTTATCTGAGCCCCTCTTCAATTTTGTTGTTCATCATTTGCTAAATTGTGTTTGGATGCAAACCATGTTATGATTCAACTAAGTGTCTACTTGTTTAATTCTTATTGATATAACTTCTTGTTATTTACATTCATTACTTTTCCACAATCTAACTATTATTGTTGAGCTAACAAAGATCCATTGACACTAACTTATTATTCTGCAATACATTATCTCGTTACTAACTTTTATTAAGTTCTTCTTTCAAGAATATATATATATATATATATATATATATATATATATATATATATATATATATATATATATATATATATATATATATATATATATATAGGAATCCTTAAAGGCGAAGAACTACTTAGGAACCACTTTTATTAAGGGTATTTTTGTTATTCAACCAATGAAACTTAAAACTAGATTTAAACTCATCATATCTATCAAAATCATAAACTCTCAAACTCTCATACTCTTTGAAACCTTTCTAGCAACCTTCAAGAACACACACCTAACACCACCTACCGTTGTCGTTGGAGCCACAATCGTTGTTGCTGCCACCACCTTCGTTGACGTTAGCCGAACGTCCGTCTCCTCCTTACCTCCTCACTACCCTATTATCGCCACCTCCCTTCTATGTGGTGGTTCAAGATCTAAAAAATAAGGCGACCGCCACTTCCACCGGTGACCGCCACCACCGCCGACGACTGCAACACTACTGACGATTGCCATTATCTTCTCTCACACCAGATCTCGCCAAATCTGATGTAGATTTGATTATTTTTTTCTATTTTATAAAGGCTTTTCTTACTATTTCATCATGTCGTTGTTGGATCCTCATTAGATCTGTTCTCCTAGCACTTTTGTCATCGTCAATGCATCACAAATTAGAAATAACAATCATTATCGCAACCTAGAAGTGCAAATTTACTCTTTTTTGGTTAAGAGCTCTTAAACTCATTTTTTTTCTCTTGTAGTTCCATCACCGGAAAAATCTCAGCCGAATTCGTACCAGATCTATTTCATGACCACCACCTCCTTCTCTGTAAGTCGCCTCCATATGTATTTCCCTGATATTTAGTTAAACATCACCATATAATCATTAGATATGTTTGTGCATTGCAGGTTCGATTTTGTGTTTGTAAGTGTAATGTATTTCACGGTGGTCGGCAATGGTTCCATCACTACATCATATCTGGTCTCCGATCATGGGGCTTACATAAGAAAGTTATGGAAAAAAGATGCACACAAGGTTCTTACATAATAAAGTTCTTCAAAAATAAGAAAAAAGAACAAAAGATGCACATAAAGTTCTTGATGAAATGCTTCAATGTAATTAGGTAAGTTATTAAATTGTTAATTTATTTGTGAATGCTATAATGAACTTTTTAAAAGTTTAAACAACGAATATGGTAAATTAAACTTTGAATAAGTGTGTAAATTGTTAATATAACATCGCCTTATATATCTAGTTAGTTTTATGGTTATTAAGGATCAACGTGTAATTTCATGAAATGCCTAAGTTATTAAGTTGTGAATATGTGTTTATTATGTATTAATTTGTGAATATGTAGTTATTACGATGCAAATATGTATTTTTAATGCACTAAGTTGTGAATTAGTGTCTAAAATTTTGAATTAAGCTATGCATTAGTGTCTCAAATGTTGAATTAATATGTGAAATTATGTTTTTTTTTATCCAGTTCTGATTTTTTAAGGAAATATGTTAGCGGTATTGGCATCGAAGGTTGGTTGTGGTAATGGTTAATGACAACATATGGTAGTTGACGATGTTGATGCTTGTGGTGGTGGTAAAGTAAGAATATGTTTTATTTCTCACTCATATTTTTCATAAATTTTAGATAAGTTATCATCTTTTATTATTCATGTATATGTTTTTCTTTTGATATTTGGTTTTAAAAATATGAGATAATTTATGTATGTAATAAACTATGAATGAGCAGCTTACTACATTGAAATATGATATTATAATTGTAAATGTATTGTATTAAACGGCAAATTTTGTGTATTAAACTATCAATTTTATTCACAACTTAATATAATAAATTCATAAGTTAATACACATAAATGCCTCCAGATATAAACATATAAACTGTATATTTATTATACTAAGCTTTGAATTTTGTTTATTAACCTGTAAATTGATAGTATTTAGTTATGACATTGGCACAATTGTCTGGCAACGACGTGTGGTGGCCATGATGGATGTTGAGTATGAGTTTACTTCTTTGAATTTAAGAATTAATTTAAATAAATTGTATTAAGTTGTGAATTTTGTGTATTAGACTATAAACTGAATGTATAAAGTTGTATTTTATATAATTTTTATGTTAAAATATGAAATGATTGTATAAGTGAAAATATTAGACTAAAAAATTACGATTTTACAAATTTTTTACCAAAAAGATAACAATTAGGATTTAACATATTTAGTAATATTCGTAATATATTTTTATGGGATACCTAAGGTTCAATAGAGAACCATAATTAACCAAGGAACCAATTTTTTTTCAACTTTTAGAACTTGTTTTTTATAAAAAAAACTAAAAATACAGAAATTCATAACCTTTTATCATTTTTCCAATGATATAAAATTCGATTTTTTTTAAACGTCAAATTCACAATGTGAATTTTTGAAAGTTCACAACGTGAATCCAAATTCACACGGTGAATCCGGAAAATATTTTTCACATTCACAATGTTAATATCTGAATTTAGATATTTTTAGATTTTTTTTTTCGATAAAGAATAAACTCTAAAAATTGAAAAAAAAAATTTGGTTCTTTTAAGAACCAATAATTATGGTTCTCTATTGAGCTTTTCTTTATATATATATATATATATATATATATATATATATATATATATATATATATATATATATATATATATATATATATGTTTGTCACATATTTTTTCCGAAAAATACACTAATTCCAACTACACGTGCGAGTCAATATTTAGTGGTCCGTTAAACTTAATGGCCGCCGGAAAAAGCCAAATGGTGGAGGACCCAAACCTGCTCCCCACCGACGACTGTTGCTGCCACCGTCACTTGCCTTCCATCTTTTTTTAATAAATCTTTCATTTTTTTTGGTCAACATTGTTTCATTGCATTATCACCACCTCCATGAACAAAAAATTGCTGCCACCGTCACTTGCCTTCCATCTTTTTTTAATAAATCTTTCATTTTTTTTGGTCAACATTGTTTCATTGCATTATCACCACCTCCATGAACAAAAAATTGATGTTTCGGAAAATAATAAATAACCTTATTAAGATTACAACGTCACCTTTAATTATAAATATTAACACAATATAATAATTAATCTTTTTTTGTTACTATTATATATTATTAGGGATGAGAATTTGGTTCGAAAACCCGAACCGAACCTAATTGGGCCTGAATAAACAATTCGATTCGGGTTTCGGGTATCTGTATAATGCTTATTCGGTTCGGGTTACCTAAATAAGAGCTTATTAGGTTTTAAATACCCGACCCGATTAAGCATTTTTCTTCCCATTTTTCTAATCGACAGAAATCAAAATCACGATTCACACTTCTGTCCTCGTCGTTCGTAACAGAAAGAAAAAAAAACCCTACGCTCGTTCTCGTCATTTCAAAATCGACCAATCTTCTCATCTATTTCCAAACTCGAAATCACTTATGTTGATCCTGATGGGTTTTGGCAATAAGAACATCCTATGTGCTCATACAAACCCTAATGCTTGGATCTAGGTTTCTCTATTGTACATGCAATTCATCCAAGACTATAAACCCTAGTTCTAGCATACAAGTAATCATATTAACATAAGAGTGGGTTTAAGTTATTACCTTGATTGTTATGTAACAATAACAATCTTAAATCCTCTTTGTATTGACTTTAGAAAGCTTAGAGTCACAAATGTCACTCCTCTAATGGTTCACAAACACCAAGAGCAAGAGGATGAAGAGGAGAAGAGAAGGAGGCTGCCCAAAACGTGTGGAAACCCTAGAAGGAAGCTTGTCCATGTTTTGGGGGCATAAGGGTTCTTTAAATAGTGAGGCTATTAGGGTTATCTAACAAGGAAACCCTATTTTGGATGCTTAAGCCCTAAGCAACCCATGGGCTCCTTCCTTAAAGGCCTTAGGACGATTTCTAATGGGTTTCCCCATAGAATTCGTCCACTCCTTTAATATGGAGTCCAATAGCTCAATATTCAACTATCATACAATTGACAGTTCTAGTCCCTTAAGTTTGATTAATCTCTTTTAGTCACAAACTTAATTCTTATTAATTCTTGACCAATATTAATTAAACAATATGATTTCTCCTTTAATATATTATTCCCTTAATATATTAATAAATCATATTTAATCATTTCTCTCCATTATTCATCCTATCAAGTTGCTTTGGTGAAGGCAACCCAAAAGGACCATGCACCATCGGGTCAAGTACATACCAAATCAGTTATGGACTTAGACACTAATCCAACAGTCTCTCACTTGGATAAGTCTAATAACTATTCTGCGTATTACTTCAAATCCTGATATGCAATCGTAGCTTTCTAAAGCCGTTGTCAACTCTGATCTTATCAGATACACGTGTCCTTTAGATAAGGGATCATATATTCCTCCATTCTAGATATCGTATAGACTGAGACATGGATCTAAATCATTCTCTCTGTCTATGTGCTGTGTAACGACCAAAAAATTCAACCAATTTAAAATTTTCGAAAACAACCTGATTCCATTAAAGTTATCACAAAAAGGTTTTCAATACAATTTATTTTAAGTATTCCCAGAATCTCATCACAACACAAACACGAGGAGCGGTACGATCACGCCTTCGCGTTGCCACGGTCTCCTGAAGAACCTGAAAAACATAAAACCACAACTGTAAGCCCGAAATCTTAGTGAGATATCCCCAAAATACCAACCACATATACCATACACGCATAACATGCCATACACATCCGATCACAGAACATCCATGCACTTTGGGTCTACTGTGTGACTGGTCCGCCGCACCGGCCAATAGTCCACCTGGTCCACCCTATGAGTCTAGCCATAAACCTCGAGTCTGTAGTGTGATTGGTCCACCCTCACCAGGCCTTCAATCCACCTGGTCCACTCTCCGAATCTATCCACATACAACGAGTCTGTAGTGTGATTGGTCCGCCCGTACCGGGCCTTCAATCCACCTGGTCCACTCTCTGAGTCTACAGTATGACTGGTCCGCCCGCACCGGGCCTTCAGTCGGCTTGGTCCACTCTCCGAGCCTCGGCACGTCTGGTCCGCCCTCTTGGGGCCTACAGCCTATCCGGACCGCTCGTTGGGCCTTCGGGACAACCGGTCCGCCCTGGGTATCTTGGCCTACAGCACAAAGCATGACCCGCCTCAACCCAACTCCAGTCCAAACAATCCATGTGCACATAAACATACAATCACATAACAATTCACAGTCAAGAAACCAATCAAACAGATCACATGGCATATCATCATCCTAACCAGGATATCGACCTAACAGGTCACTAGCATAGCATCACCCTACATCTCAGAATACCAATCTCTATCAGGCCTCTAACACATACCATCCTAGCTACCAGGATGCAACATATGAAGCAATAACACACAACAAATACCCGGATCTCAATCCGATAAAGGGCCGGCCTTGGTGCCTTAGACCCTGTTGATATAGTGGGGATAACTCACCTCGAAACTATCGGCTGAAAGGATAAGATCCCGCTGCTCTAAACTTCGACACGAACTCCTCCACTGAACAACACCAACGCACTGAACTCAATAAATACCCATAATTACCAAAATACCCCTGGAAGACAACTGGTCAACCCTTGGACAAAGTCAAAGTCAACCCCTGACTGACTCTACGCGCAAAGTCAACCCGATGACTCACCGAGTCCCCAAGCTCAGAACTTCCCCAATCCGCGACTCAACTCGCCGAGTCACCCCAAGACTCGCCGAGTTCAACAACTCTGAGTCCACTCACATACAACTCACCGAGTCATCCCCTTGACTCACCGATTCACGGCTCAACCAGAAAAGATTGGGACTCTTCGAGAAGACTCGTAGAGTCCAAGAACAGACTTGTCGAGTCTAAGGCTATCTTCAACCTACTCGCCGAGTTGTTCTTCCAACTCGTCGAGTTCCAGCCTATCTTCAAGCAACTCGTCGAGTCTACCCATGTGACTCGCCGAGTACCACCGGTCTGAATCCATACAGAAGCATTCCAAGCCATGCAATTGATCCAAAACATAGATGTAGCCTCCTATAACCCATCCATCACGTAAAGTGGCAAACTTTACGTGAATCCAAAGAGATCTAGGCCTTTTACACTTTAGGGCTAGGGTTTGGGACATGATGGCTTCACTAAACACTCAAACACATGGACTTTAATGCACTCTAGACCTTCTCCATTCCAGATCTGAGGTAGCAACCTCAGATCTAACCTCCAAACTCCAAAACATACCAAGATGAGCTCCCATAAACCCCAAAGTGATGAATCTATATGAGTAACAGCCCAAGAACGAGATAATACCTCAAAAGAACGCCCTAACAGCAATGAAACTCGAATCCAAGCAAAGCCCCTTGCTCCAAGCATCCTACCCTTCAATATTTCCTCAACAATTGCTTCTCCAAGCTTCGAAATGCAACTTGATCCACTCACACACACGAAGGTTAGGGTTTCTGGACTTGAGGATGAGTAAAGAGGCTGGTGAAATGGATGTTATGTTCTTTATATAAGGCTCAACCCCGAGAATTAGGGTTTTCTCCACTCAGCGCCTACTTGCCGAGTCCAGCCTCTGACTCGCCGAGTCGGCCACTTAACACGCGACCAATTCGCGACCCTACTCGCCGAGTCCACCCATGGACTCGCCGAGTTCCTCTTTCCCATTTTACTCTTTTAGCCCTTCAACTTTACTCTTGCTATTCCGGGATGTTACAATTCTCCCCCACTTACATTAGGCTTCGTCCTCGAAGCCTGCAACAACTCAACTCATAGAAATACTCCTACCACGCATCACCTGCTATTAACCCAACCAGGTTCCTCAAAACACAACCATAGAACCAGAAACTCACTTTCTCCCTCCTTACGGTGTCCTGACCACTGTCTCGAGCCGGCCATCGGCTTTATTCTCTGATAACTCCACTTAACAACTGAGTACTACTCACGATGTAACACTGCTCCAAGTCACAACCATCACTCGACCCATATGAGCTAGAAAATAACCATGCACCATCGGATTCCCGATCCGAGTCCAACTCTAATCATTCTGCTGACAGAAAGACACATTTTTCAGGGCAACTCCCATGAGTTCTCCCCTGGCAATCACATACACATGCTGAACTAGCTCTAGCACCCTCAGGTTGGGAAAACCCGATACACTGATGACATCTTCAAACATCCCCCAAGATGAACCACTACTACATACACAATTCCCTGATCAGAATCACACTGAGAGCCCAAGACTCCCTCTCTGCATCCCTTCCAAGCCTCTTGGCTCTACACCCGCGAAATTCCTTCCGCGACCTCAGCAGACATCCCAAACCGGATGTACTTCCATTCCACTGCCGCAAACACGCTGCTCAAAAACCATACTCGGATCACTCTAATCATAACTCTTCTCTGCCACTTTCACTTCTGTGAACTTGCACTCCCTCTCGGAGTTACACTCCTCTCTCTTTCCTTACCAAGGAAAACCACTTGGATGCCTTGACACTACCACAAGTGCCACGACGCTCGCCCAAAGCTACACCACTCCTTCATAGCATAACCGCTATCCATCCAACACACATCCTCTAACTCTGATCGCAGGGACTCTCAAGCCCATGCACTATCTCAACTAATCAAGATCACTACCCGGGGCCAGACCTTCTAATGCTATCATACTGCAACATACACAATCCATATCCTCGAACCGATCCAACAATACCCGCAGAGTCTTCAACATTACTGGACCGCCTCATCAGGCCTTCAGCCAATCTGGACCACTCTCAGAACCTTCAGCCAATCTGGACCGCTCTCCGTGCCTTCAGTCTGGCTAGACCGTTCTCTGAGCCTTCGGCCTGACTAGTACGCCTACCGGCCTTCAGTCTATCCGGACCGCTCAACTAACATCCATCATTCCGAGCTATCTCTCTGGGAAATCCTCCCATGCATACTATTCTAGCCCTCTAGGGGTTCCGAACTCTAACTCCATCATACATACTCGATCCCGGCCCGATCTTAGGCCTTCCACAATCAAATGCCCTAGGTCTGTATCCCGCCCCGCATGCCCGACACTTACACATACCAGCCTACACACTGAGCTGACAGAACACTGCTGAATCCTAAACAACTAAGCAACCTCACATGCTCATCGATCTTCCGGAGAATTTTCCAATTCTCCCCCACTTAGGGTACTGACTATCAACCACCGGTCGCCATCACCGACCTCCCAGAACAACTCTGCACAAAACCAACACTTACACGCGGACTGCTTCCCACAAGCATAAACAACCTTAACAAAAACACATTTCCACACTGATCATCCCGCTCGAAAGAAACTCAACCCGCAGCTAACCACTCCTCAAAAGCAGATGCTACCAGGCATTCCAACCAACGCCCGATTCCACTAATAACCCTCACAAATAATAACCACGAAATTCCCATCCAATAACCCATAACCAACCACAACCCTCAAAAACGACGAATACCGCATCGAAAACCACACAAAGATACCAGCACAGAATAATACTTCACAATAAACACAAGATAACAAGATATCAAGAAAGAAACATACCCGCAGCTGCATCCGTCACTGCTTTGACCTCCTCTGCTGTAAGCTGAAAAGCACAACCCTGAGCCCTTGGGGGCTCCACTCCACCCTGACCTCCACCCGTGATCCTCAAAGTGGCCGGTGCTGGAGCCTGCACGGGTCCTGCAACAAGCTATGGACAGTTGACCCTCAAATGTCCAACCTGATGACAATGATAATAAATCCTCAAATCCCGAACTGGCGCTGACTGCCGACAATCCCTCGCATAGTGCCCCTCCTTTCCGCACTTGCGACATGCACCACCGGACCTACAAACTCCGGTGTGACCCCTCCTATAGTTCCCACAAGTGTGGCTGCTCAGATCTCCCACTCTAGCATCAACGGTTTTGGACCGTTTCGGCGCCGGCTGCGACTGCACCGGAGCCTGCCTCAGCTCACGCAACTGCAACTCAATCTCTAACTCACGCCGCCTGGCGGCCTCCTGCAACTCCAACAAGGTCTCACACCTCTGCGTAGACACAAACTGTCTGATATCCCTCTTGAGCATGCTCAGATATTGAGACATCTGAGCCTGATCCGAAGCGAACTCAGGGCAAAACATCGCCCTCTCAGTGAACATCTTGGTGATCTCAGTCACCGACTCCGAACCCTGCTTCAGCTCAAGGAACTCCTGAGCCAATCTTTCTCTCTCAACTCGCGGAACATAACGAGTGCTGAACATCTCTCTGAACTGATCCCATGAAACCGCAGCCCTCTGCACATCCGAATATGACCCCGTGGTCAATCTCCACCAATCCTTTGCCCCGAGCCTTAACAGGTTCAGAGCACACCTCACCCTCTGATCAGCAGGGCATGAACACGTGAAGAAATACCCCTCCACGTCCGATAACCATCTCATAGCAACAATCGGGTCCTGAACTCCATCAAAGGTGGGAGGCTTCGTATTATCGAAGTCCCGATACTGAAAACCCCAACCAACTCCTCCCCCTGCCGCTGCTACAGCCGCTGTAGCCGCCGCGACAGCCGTCTCTGTGAGAGCTGCATAACGCTCATCAAAATACTCAACCATGGCGGTCTTGATCGACCCAAACAGTTCCGACAACTCAGCCTGGAACAACGCAACAATCTCATCACGCAGGATCTCACGAATCCTCGCATCCAACTCGCATGTGCTCATCTGACCAATAACCTCGGGCGGTACTGACCCGCCCGGAACTCCCTCTCCTGCTCCCAATCCTGACCCGGATCCACTCCCAGCATGCCTCAAAATCTCCATACTAAAAATCACCACAAAGACTCATATACTTCCCACTATCCCGGGAACCAACTCTCTCAACCCAACCCTAGAGGTCATGGTTTCCCTGATACGCGTATGGGTCCTGTGCTTTCAGTAGTACGGGCCCATACTACCTTCCACACCTACCCATATTTGTATGAAGTACTACCACAACACCCTAGCAAAAACATACAAACAAGCGCTCAACCCTCACCACTAGAGAAACACTGGAAATCTCCCACAAGGAACCCTAGGCAACAGGCATCACAATCAGGCAGCATTATCATGAAATCCTGAAGATCCCTAGCCTAACACTAGCATGCTGTTCTATCAAAGCTCAAAAACAAATAACATGTATGGTATTTTGGGGTTACTTACTGGCTCCGGCTGATCGTACCTCCGCGTCCTCCTTTACTCATTTTGAAAACCATTTTAAATTCTCTTTTGAAAACTCTCCTCGATTTGAGACTGGAGTCTCACGAGTGTTTCTCCAATTCACTCAAACCAAGGCTCTGATACCAACTTGTAACGACCAAAAATTTCAACCAATTTAAAATTTTCGAAAACAACCAGATTCGATTAAAGTTATCACAAAAAGGTTTTCAATACAATTTATTTTAAGTATTCCCAGAATCTCCTTACAACACAAACACGAGGAGCGGTACGATCACGCCTTCGCCTTGCCACGGTCTCCTGAAGAACCTGAAAAACAAAAAACCACAACTGTAAGCCCGAAAGCTTAGTGAGATATCCCCAAAATACCAACCACATATACCATACACGCATAACATGCCATACACATCCGATCACAGAACAGCCATGCACTTTGGGTCTACTGTGTGACTGGTCCGCCGTACCGGCCAACAGTCCACTTGGTCCACCCTCTGAGTCTAGCCATAAACCTCGAGTCTGCAATGTGATTGGTCCGCCCTCACCGGGCCTTCAATCCACCTGGTCCACTCTTCGAATCTATCCACATACAACGAGTCTGCAGTATGATTGGTCCGCCCGCACCGGGCCTTCAATCCACCTGGTCCACTCTCTGAGTCTACAGTATGACTGGTCCGCCTGCACCGGGCCTTCAGTCGGCCTGGTCCACTCTCCGAGCCTCGGCACGTCTGGTCCGCCCTCTTGGGGCCTACAGCCTATCCGGACCGCTCGCTGGGCCTTCGGGACAACCGATCCGCCCTGGGTATCTTGGCCTACAACACAAAGCAGGACCCGCCTCAACCCAACTCTAGTCCAAACAATTCATGTGCACATAAACATACAATCACATAACAATTCACAATCAACAAACCAATCAACCAGATCACATGGCATATCATCATCTTAACCAGGATATCGACCTAACAGGTCACTAGCATAGCATCACCCTACATCTCAGAATACCAATCTCTATTAGGCCTCTAACACATACCATCCTAGCTACCAGGATGCAACATATGAAGCAATAACATACAACGAATACCCGGATCTCAATCCAATAAAGGGCCGGCCTTGGTGCCTTAGACCCTGTTGATATAGTGAGGATAACTCACCTCGAAACTATCGGCTGAAAGGATAAGATCCCGCTGCTCCAAACTTCGACACGAACTCCACCACTGAACAACACCAAAGCACTGAACTCAATAAATACCCATAATTACCAAAATACCCCTGGAAGGCAACTGGTCAACCCTTGGACAAAGTCAAACTCAACCCCTGACTGACTCTACTCGCCGAGTCCCCAAGCTCAGAACTTCCCCAATCCACGAATCAACTCGCCGAGTTCAACAACTCTGAGTCCACTCACATACAACTCACCGAGTCATCCCCTTGACTCACCAATTCACGGCTCAACCAAAAAAGATTGGGACTCTTCGACAAGACTCGCCGAGTCCAAGAACAGACTCGTTGAGTCTAAGGCTATCTTCAACCTACTCGCCGAGTTGTTCTTCCAACTCGTCGAGTTCCAGCCTATCTTCAAGCAACTCGTCGAGTCTACCCATGTGACTCGCCGAGTACCACTGGTCTGAATCCATACAGAAGCATTCCAGGCCATGCAATTGATCCAAAACATAGATGTAGCCTCCTACAACCCATCCATCATGTAAAGTGGCAAACTTTACGTGAATCCAAAGAGATCTAGGCCTTTTACACTTTAGGGCTAGGGTTTGGGACATGATGGCTTCACTAAACACTCAAACACAAGGACTTTAATGCACTCTAGACCTTCTCCATTCCAGATCTGAGGTAGCAACCTCATATCTAACCTCCAAACTCCAAAACATACCAAGATGAGCTCCCATAAACCCCAAAATGATGAATCTATATGAGTAACAGCCCAAGAACGAGATAATACCTCAAAAGAACGCCCCAGCAGCAATGAAACTCGAATCCAAGCAAAGCCCCTTGCTCCAAACCTCCTACCCTTCAAGATTTCCTCAACAATTGCTTCTCCAAGCCTCCAAATGCAACTTGATCCACTCACACACACGAAGGCTAGGGTTTCTGGACTTGAGGATGAGTAAAGAGGCTGGGGGAATGGATGTTATGTTCTTTATATAGGGCTCAACCCCGAGAATTAGGGTTTTCTCCACTCAGCGCCTACTCGGCGAGCCGGCCACTTAACACGCGACCAATTCGCGACCCTACTCGCCCGGTCCACCCATGGACTCGCCAAGTTCCTCTTTCCCATTTTACTCTTTTAGCCCTTCAACTTTACTCTTGCTATTCCGGGATGTTACATGCTGTTTCCCGAATTCAGATTTATGACGACTGAAAACAGACTACAATTTGAACACATCAAATTAGTCCCGACTTGGCCAAGCACTTAGGTACCATCACTAAATCATCGAGGGGCGCACAAATATCGCTTTTATCCTACTTTGGATAAAAGGAACAGATAAACTTTGACTCAATGCTCGCTTGCACTTACTCACCAAATCACACACAACAATATGTTTTATAACACCAAGTTAGTGGTGCGTTTATATATTATCAATGTGCAACCGACTCGCAAGATACAACTCACACATCTTGGTTTCAAGAATATAAGATGTTATCGTCTCACTAATCACTTATGATAACAATCCATGAAGTGATCCAAGTGAGTGTGGGTTTAATCCAATGCTCAAATCATATTCATAAGCACTCATGAACGTTGCAGCAAACATTTGCTTATGTCTAATGCTATTTAGACAATCCACACACCAATTCACGACAGTCTTCATTCATATCTACTTCCAACATATGAACGACTGTGGCCCGTTTGAATAATTTGACTGTTCTAAACCAATTAAATTATTCAGGAAGTCAAAACATGCAAAATGAAACACAAGAATAATACTAATCCCATATGGCCTCAAACCTTTGAGTATAAATAAAATTCCTTTTATTTATCACCATATCGATTACTCATTATTTGTCGTTTCAGGTAATCAACTTCTTACTTGAATTATTATAACACTTGTCCCATACTCTTAGCATGCACACAATGTTTACCTACGGTTCTTACTTTGTGAAATAGATCAAATGAACGCATTTCCAATCATACTCATTTCACAACTCCTAATCCTTTTTCATAAGTGAAATAATATCAAATTCTTGCCACTTATAGAATATGTTAGATTCTAACATTTTATGCAATGATCCTTTCGTAATATCACTGCACTAAAGTCACAATGACTATTGCCAATGAAATTACAAAGTCCTCTATCGGAGATTGTTACAAGACAATTCCACAGATGTGATGTCTCTCACTCAAAGTACATTCCTTTGAACATCCTTCTGCATAAAAGTTTCTAATCTGGACATTGATTCTCAATATCCAATTCCCAATATGGAAACGTTTCCATATTTTCCATATGACAACTCATTCTTAATAGAATCCTTTCTATTATTAATAATGTCGATATGGTCCATCCAATATCATACTTCCAACTATTCACAAGCGACCAATCCTTGGCGAACTTTGGATTGTCCTTTGATAGTTGTCTAATTATTTTAGTCAAAACCGATTCTTGTCCTTTTCCCTCTAAATGCACTAGACATTTGGAAAATTTTAGAATGGTCAAATATTATAGCATTTGCCATCGATCTTATACCTGAAGCGTATGCGACACGATGCATAATGTCTTACATAAAGATTCGATACTTTATCAATCTTCTGCCATAATATTTTATGTGCTACGTTCTCTCAATTCGAAATATGAAGAGGAATGCCGTAATCATAATCGAATTTTAAGAACGCACTATGTTTCATTGACTAAATTTATTAACATTCCATAACCTAATCCTTTAGATTTGAAATGAAGCATAATATTCTCTCCCTTAATTATAGCAAAACAACTTTACAACCATTGCGACTTTGCAAAGTATAACACTTGTTTTCTATAATTAATATTGCTAACTTGCAATACTTGCCTTAATAATCATGCAATCATAACATTTATGCTCCCACTATCACGATGATTATTATAAACATAACACTTATGCTCCCACTAGCTTTGACATGTATTCAGAAACAACTTAACTTTTAGAAAAACAATGCCTATTGAATTTCTTTAAGTTCATATTTCTAATACCCAATGCTTTGATAATCTTTTGTCAATGCTTCTTAAACTTATACACCTTTGCCTTAGATATCTCATATGTGTGTCTTAAACAATTCAGACTAATTGCCAAATCTCATAATTCGAATCATGGAAAGGGATACCGTAACCATAGTCGAATTCGAGAATACAATTTTCACAATTACTATCTTCTTAAAATCTTTCTTAGTGAAAGCATTTCCTCACAGTCATTTTCATGATGGAGGGAATCTCATGACACTTAGATTTTAATGGTGTATGTGTTCCTATCCATGTGAATTTGTCAAAAGCAAAGTTTGCGACAAATTCAAACTCATATGGACCGAACTTTCCTAATCTTGATTTCTTGCCTTATGGTAACATAGCTGCCCACCATGTCTTCCAAGTAGTTAAGCAGCTCACCCTTTCCAATCAATGTACTTTCAATTGATCAAGGTCCTTGCCTTTTATGCATTCAAATGAGAACTCATAGGGCTCACATGCATAATTAACTCAATTGGAACGGCACAAAAACAAGGTAATGTTAACACGATAGGTTGTAAACCTCTACTCGTGTGCTAGTGATGATCGGTAAGGTTTATTCTTGATTTGTTCTTGAAACCTTTCAAGACCATTGAGACTCCCACTGACTCCTTGACATATAAGATTCTCTTGTCAATAAACATTTCTTGACAAACAAATATTCTAGAGTTAGTGTAGCCTTTATCAAGACAAAACATTTCATAAAATTGGTCCTAGTTCGTCTTTGTCTTATCCAAGACATCACAACTTTCCAATTTCAAATGTGTGAGAATACGAAAGCCTTTTTCCAAATTCTACATTTGATGAATGTTATAAACCTTCCTAAGACTTGTCACTTAATGTCACAATCTTAACTCTAAGACTTGTTTTGGAATGAAGTATGATTGACTTCTTGATTTAACCATTTCTTCAATTCTTGATTCCTCTTCTTATACATACACTTGTACTAAGATTTATTCAGAGGATCAATTGAGATATGGTTCTTAATCATTAAGTCATATCATAAAGCATAAAAGGTACTCTCCCTTCTTCTTAGAATGGAGAAACTTTTATCTTTCTGCCTACTTGATTCTTCTTATTCGTTCTGCTGTTGATTTAAACCTTTTTCAATCAATTCAGAATTACACTTAATCTTATAAGCATAATCATATTTACTAATCCTTTAGTAAATCATGGCGAATATCTTTGTTACCCTTGTGGTGGACTTGATCAACACACAACTTTTGTGTACTCGATCTAATAGTTTTTCACTTGACACTTTTCAACGAATTAGTCTAATTTCCAAATATGAAATTTCTCATTTATCGTGCAACGAAGTCGCATGATTCCAAGTTTCTGTCCAATTGAAACTTGGGTGATGAGAAACTCTCCCTATTTGGTAAATTCTTGACATTTCCACTATTAACATAATTAAGAATCTTATCCATTCGTTGTAGAAATATGTAAACATCAATTTTCATAATGATTTCATTGAAATGAAATAAATAAATAAATAAATAAATAAGTCATATCAAAAAAATTTATTTTATTCATAAAAGCAGCGGAAAACATTTGTCCTTACAATGCAAAATCAACTGAAAAACTATGTAGTCAAAAGAAAAATTCCTAACAACTCTATCATAACTTTCTAAGCTCAAAATCTAATCTTCAAATCCATGCGATCGACATCCACTTCTTCGTGATTAGATTCATCTTGCTCTTTCATCAAGCTTCCTCTCTTTTCACTGATCCTGCAAAACATTCAAATGCAATCTTATCACATCATGTATTAAGAATCAACGAATAGGAACTTAATGGAGTTAGATAGTGGATTTTACCTGAAGCACAACCATACTCTTTGACTCTCCCATCTTTTGGACTCTTCAGGCTCTTAGGGCAGACTTGTATCCAACGCCCTTTCTCTTGGCAGCAAACGCAGGTCGGTTCTCCTAGAATGTCCTCGGAAGCATGGTTGGTTGACTTTCCCAACAAATATGCTCCATTGCTTTGCCAAATCATTTCTGATTCAGCAGCAATGAGCATGTAAGTTAGGTCAATGAGGTTTGCGTCATTATCCATCATATAATACTTTCTTTTGAACTCATTATATGATTCGGGGAGTGACTGTAGAACCCAGCCTATAGCCAACTCATTAGGGAATGATGCACCCAACATGATCAACCTATCGATGTGTGATTTCATTCCTAGAACATGGGCACACACGGGTTTACCATCTTCATGTTTCATTTCCAACAGGGCTTTAGTGACATTGAACCTTTCAATTCTTCGATCTTGTGGATTAGGGAGAATAATTGGAGGAGGAGGAGGAAGTGAAGCATGATCTCTTGTTCCTCGATCGAATCGTGGAATATCATCTTCGTGTGGAACGTTTGTTCCACGGGATTTAGGAAGACCATAGTTGTCAAACTTTGACATCTACAAAACAGGAGAAAAATAAATTCAAGTTAGTTGATTGATTGAGTCCTTAATAAATCACCCAAATGAGATATTAAGGCTAGGACCCAACACAATACGCTACAACCTAGAAAAGGGATGCCGTAATCTAGTTGCAGAATATTTGAAGGTAAGTGAATGACGATTCACTAATTTCCACCATGAAAAACGAAAAAGAAATTTAAGTTTTAAATCTATGAAAACTCCTAGATCCTTTGAGATTCATTGAACATTACAATCGGCATGTTTAAATCTCGATATGCCCCTCTAGTTTGTGACTGGGATGTCGAGGATCACAAAGCGGGTGTGAATAACCATCCAAACTTACATGGTGCCCCCACATGTTACAGTCCCCTATTCGATGTGCCGGTAAACCACACATGCTCCACCGAACTATGACAAACATTGAGTCACCCTTTGCTACCTTTGCTTAGAACCATTTAGTGTGCCGGTAAACCACACACGCTCCACTAACGTCTCCGCAAGGGCACAAAGTGTAATTTCATGGAATTGCATCAATTCACTTTTGCCTAAAGTAACTAAGATTGAGAATTTGTAAAACATTTAGTTACTTTTGTACTTCATTATACTTATAATGGAAAGTTCTGTCCTATCCTACCCGTTCGGCTAACGACCCTCCACTAGTCAAGAGTGCGGTGGGTAAGAGTGGATACCCATTCAATCGCCATTTTATAGGCAATTTCCTTAAACACCCCTTAAAGACTAGCTTCGTGAATGAGGCCTACTAACAATAAGACTGACTTTTACTCATACATATATATAATGTTAGACTTTTAATGTTATATATAGTATAGGGTGTATTTTACATTTTTAAAATACTAGGTGGTCAAATTTAACAATTATACTTTTAATTCAATTAATTTGTAAACCAAAACTTTTATGGATTTATTAAACCTCTTTTAATTATACACCTTAATTAATTAATAAAACCATAAGGGTGTGATTTGAACTTTTCAAAACAATACTAGTGTTTTAGAATTTAACATTCCTAAATTAAACTTTTAATCCACTTTTAAATTCCAAAACTTGAGGGCATGTTTTGAAACATTTCAAAACATTAGGGTTTAGAATTTAAATATACATCAAGATTAAAAAATTTTTAATCAAAATTTAAATTCCAAAACTTGAGGGCAAGTTTTGAAACCTTTTTCAAAACATTAGGGTTTCAACTATTTAAATTTCAAAACAAAACTTTTAAGTTCAAATTTAAACTATAAAACCTAAAGGGGAAAAATTGAAACTTTTCATGCAAGATAATTCAAATCCCAATTACAAATAATCAAATGTTATCTAATAAAACAAATGATTATCTAAATTTTGACAATTATCTTCTATTTAGGTAAGGATAATCACCAAATATTGATAAAATTCGGATTTTATAACAAAACATATTTAAGGTAATTATCCAAACCCAAAACAGGAAGAAAATCGCGAAAATTAGCTGTTAGACGTTTCGACTCGTTGAGTCTGGACTTGGACTTGTCGAGTACACTTGACTCGGCGAGTGCACCAAGTGACTCGGCGAGTCAAACACTCAGAACCCAAAAAATTTGATTTTCAGTGCTAATTTTGATCAAATATGCATCAATAGAATATAAACCAATCTAGGCTCTGATAACACTGATGGGTTTTGGCAATAAGAACATCCTATGTGCTAATACAAACCCTAATGCTTGGATCTAGGTTTCTCTATTGTACATGCAATTCATCCAAGACTAAAAACCCTAGTTCTAGCATACAAGTAATCATATTAACATAAGAGTGGGTTTAAGTTATGACCTTGATTGTTATGTAGCAATAACAATCTTAAATCCTCCTTGTATTGACTTTAGAAAGCTTAGAGTCACAAATGTCTCTCCTCTAATGGTTCACAAACACTAAGAGCAAGAGGATGAAGAGGAGAAGAGAAGGAGGCTGCCCAAAACATGTGGAAACCCTAGAAGGAATCTTGTCCACGTTTTTGGGGCATAAGGGTTCTTTAAATAGTGAGGCTATTAGGGTTATCTAACAAGGAAACCCTAATTTGGATGCTTAAGCCCTAAGCAACCCATGGGCTCCTTCCTTAAAGGCCTTAGGACGATTTCTAATGGGTTTCCCCATAGAATTCGTCCACTCCTTTAATATGGAGTCCAATAGCTCAATATTCAACTATCATACAATTGACAGTTCTAGTCCCTTAAGTTTAATTAATCTCTTTTAGTCACAAACTTAATTCTTATTAATTCTTGACCAATATTAATTAAACAATATGATTTCTCCTTTAATATATTATTCCCTTAATATATTAATAAATCATATTTAATCCTTTCTCTCCATTATTCATCCTATCAAGTTGCTTTGGTGAAGCCAACCCAAAAGGACCATGCACCATCGGGTCAAGTACATACCAAATTAGTTATGGACTTAGACACTAATCCAACAGATCCTTCATCTTGTTTCAAACTTTCAAAAATCAGCCCTTCTAATTATCTCTAAGGATTCACAAATTTGTACTTTGTCTAGTCATGGAAAATTGGGTTCCAACTAAGAAACTCAAGTAAGATATTTAATTCTCTTTATGTTAATCTACTATGTAAATGTTATTCTTTCAATGCGTTACTGTGTTATGTTTGTCTTTGAATGTTTTATGCTAATTATAAAAGCTCATTGTATTCTATTATTCGGGTTATAAAATCTTAATACGGTTTATTTGGGTTTTTTTTCCGGTTATATTAGGTCCTTAATCATCTTGTACATGTTATTCAGGTTATTCGGATAATAACCAAACCGAACCGATTAATACTTGAACCAAAGCGAACCTGTATTGGTTAATAGATTCGGTTTTCGGTTAATGCAATTACCCTTATTCGGTTTTTAGGTTATTCGGGTTTGGGTCGGTTCGGTTCGGTTCCGACCCGAATTACATCCCTATATATTATTGTTGTTAATTAGTTGAAAAACTATTTTTTATTGTTACAAAATTTGAGAGGATTAAAGTATAAGAAAATTACCATAATAGATTTTTTCTCAACGTTTATGTGAGACTTTTGGGATGTAATAGCACTTTGAAATTTTGAGAATCACGAAACACTTTCAAATTGAAGTATTTCGGTGCTACTTCCGAAATCAACAATTGGATAAAACTCAGAATGAGAAACTAGAACAGAGAAGAAGATTACTATGAATTTCATAAGTACAAGAAAAATGACCAAGCCACCAAAACTGTCACGAGACGCTTTCAAACTGTCACAAACCACCAAAAACTGTCATAAAAATGGATATTTGGATAATGATCACAATTGGGTCCTTTTCTAGAAATCAAGATTTCTGCCCCTTGGACCCTGCTAGGGGCGCTACCCCCAGACCCCCGTTCGTTAACAGGTTGGGATTCTGACATTTGATGATCCTGGCATTCAAGGATCCTAGGATCCCCAAAAATACATGGGCTTAATGATTAAAATAGGTACTTATCCAGATGCCTACAAATAGACACTCATCATCTCTCCTACGGCTAAGGATACTTAATCCCCTCTAAGGTTTAAAGAGTTAATTACCTCTTTCTAACGAGTTAAGTTTTCCACACCTCGCTTGGACACCTAAAATGTTACTGTTGGATGTGAATAAGGGGATCATTTCATGCTTTAGTGACTTGAAACCCTCTTATTTCTGAACAAAAGTTAAGATCCTAAAGTTTGAATCTAAGGTTAATAACATTGATATATTATCTTAAGTTGGGATCTTCCCCAGAAAACACATAAGGTTTATAACATTCACATGTTATCTTAAGTTGGGATCTTCCCAAGAAAAAACATATGGTTTATAACATTGACATGTTATTTCAAATTGGGATCTTCCCATGAAAATTCCCAATGTTCTTTGACATGCTATCTCAAGTTGGGATTCTTCCCGGTAAATTTTTAAGGTTTGTAACATTAACGTGTTACCCTGAATTGGGATTTTCCCTAGTGATTTGCTAAAAGTTATGGCATTAGCATATTTTCTAAAGTCGAATAACCCCGAGAATCTATCCAAGACTTGGAATAACACCATGTTACAAAAACAAGATTCTTCTTAGTTGTTTTCGAAGAAAAAATTATTTCCAAGCAATTTCTAAGCAGGTATCCCCCATAAAGTTCACTAAGTTATGGGTAATAAAGAATCCTACCTGATGAACTTCTAAAGCAAGGATCCTTTCATATGGAACCTTAAGGACCATATGAAACTAAGGAAATCATAACTACATATTTCTCCTATGTCAAAGGACAACCAGGTTCTATCTATCCTTTAAATTTTAATATTTGTTGAATAAAAAAAAGTGACCCTCTTGAACTTCAGCTACCGCAGCCTCGTAAGCAACCGCAGTCAAGAGATCTTATCATCTGGCCATCCGAAGTCATCAACACCGCATCCTTATCTTTACTTAGTATATTTTGTCTTTTATGTAAAACACTCTAATGTGCAGTATGCCTTGCATGGCTACTTTTAGGGTTGTAAAATTGTCTCTTCAAATAGAGTTCATTTCTCATGTAATCAGTACTGGTTTGAATCTCTCCTAAAATTCTAATACACATCAGTTCTCATTCTATCTTACTTAGCAAACCTTCTTATTCTCATAATCGATTACCATCTCTTTTAAAGAGCAAGTCACTTGTGACTTAATCACTAAGCTAGATCTTATTTACTAACTTGGTTTAAATGCATTCCTTATTATGAATCTGCTTTTGTGTATACTTGATATAACAATTGTTGTCATTTACATTTCCTTACTTTTACGCATCTAACTCACTAACTTCTAACACTTAATACTATTGTTGAGCTAACAAATCCTTCGAGATTAACTATTCCGATATATACTTGTTCTAACAATTTGGTTAAGTGTTTCTCAAAGTTTTTCTCTCAACAATTGGTATCAGAGCCATAGTGGTTGCTTTTTGAAAATCGAAACTCTGGTTTTTCGAAGAGTTTTCTATACCACTAAAGCTCAAACACAAAAAAATTCTTCAAAATGGCACAATCGTTATAACTAAATGTCTCCAACAGTGTTGGTGGTTCTAATCGAGCCCTAATACTGGTTGCAAATGAATACCATCGCCGGTCTCAAAGGATGGAAAGATATCTCAGACGACTTGGTAGAGATGTTTGGCGATCTATAAAGGCAGGACCACATGTTCCAGCCCTCACACCAATCCAAACTGATGGAGCCACTGCAAGGCCAGGAGGAGGTCAACCAGCTTTGAACCGTCCCACCAAAGATGATCTCGACAAGTTGGAAAATGATGCTATTGCCTTTTATGAAATCTCTTGTGGAGTTGCTCCTGACAACTTCGACATTGTCATAAACTGCAAATCAGCAAAGGAGATTTGGGATGTTCTCAAAAACTTGTACGAAGGTTCAGAGCAGGCTCACGACAAGAAGCTCACTATGGCCCTCAACGAATTCAACAACTTCAAAGCTCACTCCGGTGAAAGTTTGGAAGACTCGTTTAAGAGATTCAACTTGATTGTCACAAAACTGTCCAATGCGGGCACCGTCCGCAACAATCATGAAACAAATCTACAGTTCCTTAATGGCTTGGGAAGACATTGGACAATAGGCAAAATGATTGTTCAAGGAGACATGAATATTCACTCGTTGTCCCTCTATAATCTCTATGGTGAGTTGCAAGCTCAAGAGTCCACTGTACTTAAGGACTACTCAGACTTCGGAGGTCCACTTGTTCTTGTAGCGTAGTCACCCCACACTCAAACTTATCCCACTTCGTATGACTCATCACTGCAATCATATGAAGCAGACTCAGAATATGACGATGAAGAAGAGTTTCAAAATGCCATTACCCTTGTCAGTCAAAAATTCAATCGCTTACCACCTTCATTTCGTAAAAAATCAACAGTATAACCGACCACCTTTCAACCGCAACTTCCAAAATAATCACTTTCATTCCACCAAGAATCCTTTCCCTCCACCGCAGCCTCAGCAAACACAATCTAAATACATACCACCACAACCTCAATCAACTGAATCTGGTACCACTTTAGAAGACAAAAGTGACATTGTTATATGTCACAAGTGCAACAAGGAAAACCATTTTGCCAAGGATTGCGAGGCAAACGTAGTGAAAGATAGAGCCTTCTATCTCAGAATGGCTTAAGAACTGGAGGACAAAGAAAAGGGAAAAGCCTACATTGCTCAAGTAAAAAGGAATCATCAAGTGTGGTCATCCAGAGACGAAGATGAAGACGATTGTAGTAAAGGAGAAGGCAAGATATGTATGATGGCAACTGCTGATGAAGACGGATCAACCAAGCTAAAGAAGAACCATTGCTATATGGCGAAAGATAGAACTCTCAGTATTGTGGAACAAGTAAAACTTATGATTCAAACTTTAAATTATATCATGCATGACTATCAACCTTACTTGGACACATTTAATGACACATGGGCTGTCGTCCTTACCGACTACAATAAAGCCTTTGATGAGAAGAACATCGCTTCGCAGGAGATGTTCCACGTTAGGGGACGTTTGGACAATAAGAGACTCAAAATGGCAATGTTAGAGAAGGACTTGATGCTAGACAAGAATGCTAGGATGTTATAATAGCTTTAAATCAGAGAGATTTAGCACAAAATGAAATTGTATGCTTAAATCTTTTAATTGAAAAGCTTTTTAATGAAACCGAGGCCATTGAGAATCTTGTTAATAATGGGAATGTTGATACTACTTTTAATTGGGGTTGGTCCAATGGGTATCCAATCGCAACAGACTCCTCACCTCGGTTCACACCAGAACGTCCCTATGTCCCTCCAGACCGCAACTTCTTATTTCCAGTCAATGACAAAACATTTCCTGAGGAAATCCAAGCTCATTTTGGTAAACTTCATGATCTGAGTAATAATTGTGTTATCGAGGAAATTCTACCTGAATTTTCTAATCACGTTGATAACATAGATCACTCTGATTCTCAGACATCATCCGTAGTCGATGAGGAAATTGTTGTAGAAAGTCCTGAAGTCATATTAGACTTCCCATCTCTACAAACTGACCGCAATGTTCCTAACCGCATCATGAACTGCAAACTGTCCCATTACCCAGTAACAGTTGTCCCACTAAAGTGTCCACCAAGACTTACTCTGCGGTTGTCCAAAGCACTACACCACAGACCTTAGTCAAAAGTTCTGTGACTATTGAACCAATTAATCATGAATTACCAATTGAAAATTTTGAATTTGGTCAATGCTCTCATAATCCTGATTTCTCCAGTTCGGATGAATCAAGTTCCTGTTTTCAAAATCCCTAAAAGATTTAAGGAAACCGCAATTAAATGTCACTGACTGCGGTTCTCCTAAGACCGAAGCAAAAAGAGCTTTTAAAGAAGAATTTCATTCCCGTGGGAAGCAATGGGAAATTCATTCAAAACGAAAGAAATATGTGAAATATCCAAAGTCAAAGAATCCAGAAAAACTTGTTTTCTCAAATTATCATTTCAAATCAACTATTTCCAAGAAAACAAAAAAGAAGGAGTTTACTGTTTCTGGCATTGCTCAAAAAACACCTGACTCTAAGGATAAGTCTTTTCGATCAAATGGTTTTCAAGTATATTCATTAGACAATCCAAAATGGAAAGGTATTCTACCTACTCCGATTCTTCCAAAGTCACTTTCAAAAACTCAAAAATGGAAAGGAATTTTGCCAACCCCGGCACTCAAAAGGCCACCTCAAGAGTTTATGAAATCACATCATAAAAGGCCTACACGTGTCTACACACCTACGAGACCTACAAAAAACACCTTTTCAAAACACACAGACAAAAGTGTCAAATCTTACAATCCTCGGACTGGACAAAAGCATACATTTTCTTCAAAACAACAGTCTAAGCCAAATGTCAGGGTAAATGATAAAAAGTTCACGTGTCAATGTCAATGTCAAAAGATCTTCTCTCATGACAAATCTCATCGTTCTCAAAGGACTCGTAACTATCCACAATCTCACAAAGCTCCAAAAAATCTCAAACACCCAGGACTAGGCTTGAAAGTTGACTTAAAACCTGTCCCTGTCACCTCACATCATGCATCAATTAATATCTCGTAAGTGACTCCGGGCTCCAAACTCACTTGGGTGCCCAAATTAACCACTTAATTTCTGTAGGCATTGTGCAAGGAGGAACAAGAAGAACAATGGTTAATCGACAGTGCCTGCTCATTGCACATGACCGGAAGGTTAGAATACCTTCAGGATTTCAGGCCTATATGCAATGGTGGTAATGTTACATTCGGCAACAATGCGAATGGAATCATCCGAGGTTACGATGTACTCACTACAGGGAACTTTTCAATACAGAAGGTTGCTTATATAGAAAGCCTTAAACACAATCTTATCAATGTTGGCCAACTATGTAAGACAGGTCATCGAGTTGAGTTTGATGATCAATTCTGTTACGTTCTGACGAGTGATAGAAGTACCTGCTGGATCAAGTCACGATTAGAGGGTACCATGTATCCTTTGGATGTCTCTCTCATCATTGGAAAACCGCAGTTGTGTTTTCTCTCCAAAGCTGTATCCAAAGTTAGCTGGTTATGGCACCGCAAGCTCGCTCATCTCAACTTCAAGTATATCAACACCTTGGTTACTGGAGAACTGGTCAGAGGATTACCCATTCTCAAGTTTAGCAATGACACTCTATGTCCTGCTTGTGAATGTGGTAAGCAGTCCAAAGCAAGTCACCCCATGGTGATTGATTCTTCAATATCTGAACCACTTGAACTTTTACACATTGATCTCTGCGGTCCATCAACCGTAGCCAGTATTCATCATAAAAAGTAGATACTGGTTATAGTTGATGACTTCACTCGCTTCACATGGGTATTCTTTCTCAGACTTAAATCCGAAACACCGCAGATTCTCATCAACTTCATCAAAGAGATAGAACTTCAAATCAAGCCGTCAGTAAGACGCATCCACAGTGATAAAGGCACTGAATTCACTAATCATCCTCTCAACAAGTTCTTGGTGTCAAAAGGTATCTCTCATAATTTTTCAGCTTCGTATACACCTCAACAAAATGGTGTAGTAGAAAGGAGGAACCGTACTCTAGTGGAAGCAGCCATATCCATGCTCAACTTCGCACACCTTCCTCTTTACTTCTGGGCTGAAGCTGTAGCAACTGCATGTTTTGTTCAAAACCGAAGCATCGTGTGCAAATGCCTCAATAAAACACCATATGAGGGTCTCAACAACCGGACACCAAATGTTCGTTTCTTTCACATCTTTGGGTGTAGATGTTTTGTGATCAATAACAGAGATCAGCTTAACAAATTTGCACCGAAGTCCGATGAAGTCATTTTTCTTGGCTACTCTACAAACAAGATTACTTATCGGGTTCTTATCAGACGAACGAGGCTTATCATTGAAAGCTTCGATGTGAAATTCGATGATGCTTACATTCGCAACACCCCTCCATCTATTGAAACCACTGCCATAATGGAAAGTGACATTCCTGCTTCTTCAGGTCCTCTAAACCTGGTTGAAGTCAATTATATGATCTTTTCAACCCTGTTGAAACTTCAAAACTATCCGAAGTTCTTGTGTCACCAACTGCTCAACAAAAACGCACTGATGTTTCTGGTCCATCTCTATCCGAAGTAGGATCTCTCAATACTTTCACCTCTCCGATTGAGGGGGAAAGCTCTACTCCGGATCAAGCAACAACCATCGAGGTTCCAGTATTTGATGATGATCAAGCTCCTCTTCCTAAAAGACCACTACCATCAAACGTATCTTCGGATTCAGATGATGAAATCATAGAGACCATTGACACTCGAACCAACTCAAGGATCATTTCTCTCTCATCAGCAGTCCAGGGGGAACTTTCTCAAGTTCCAGAGGAACTCCCATCAGCGATCTAGGGGGAAACTCTCCAAACTACTCATGAAAATGTCATTATCGCTCCAACAATTCAATATGATTTTGTAGGCTGTTCACAAATCCAGGGGGAACTTCCTTCTCCATCCGAAGCAACCTCTGATATTGAAAACATTCCTTCTACCGCAGCTGCTGACCATCTGATGCCTCGTCTACACGTATGGACGAAAGATCATCCACCAGGTCAAATTATTGTCAACCCATCCGCAGGTATCCAGACTTGATCTACCAAAGCTTTATCTGATCATTGTCACTATGCATCATTCATGTCCGCAGTCGAGCCTCGATCTATCAACGAAGCATTATTGGAACAAGATTGGATTTCTGCAATGCAAGAAGAACTGGAAGAATCTGAAAGAAACAAAGTGTGGCAACTTGTTCCCATTCCACAAGGCCATACTATTGGTACAAGATGGGTGTTCAAAAACAAGGTTGATGAGTCTGGTGCGGTTATCCGAAATAAAGCAAGACTAGTTGCAAAAGGGTATAGTCAACTGGAAGGTGTTGACTACGATGAAACATATGCTCCGGTGGCAAGAATGGAAGCAATTCGAATCTTTTTAGCATATGCTGCCCACAAAAACATCAAGGTACCCCAAATGGATGTTAAAAGTGCCTTTCTCAATGGGGAATTGAAAGAAGAAGTTTATTTGCAACAACCTCCCGAGTTTGAAAATATTGAATTCCCTGACCACTGCTACAAGCTTCAAAAGGCAATCTACGGTCTGAAGCAAGCTCCAAGAGTTTGGTATGAGACTCTTTGTGAATTCTTAGTCTCTTCAGGCTACAAAAGAGGAGTGATTGATCCCACGCTATTTAGAAAAGCAAATAGTTCTCACATTATGCTTGTACAAATATACATGGATGATATCATCTTTGGATCGTCTGATCAAGGAATGGTGGATGAATTTGCTAAGCTCATGACTAACAAATTCCAAATGAGCATGAATAGAGAGATTAATTTCTTTCTAGGTCTTCAAGTCAAACAAATTCAACAAGGGATATTCATTCATGAAGAGAAATACACCACTGAACTTTTGAAGAAATACTCTATGGACAACTGCTCCTCGGCTAAGGTTCCTATGGCCTTCGGATATAAGATCTCTGCTGATCCTTCTGGTGAATCTATGGATCACAAGACTTATAGAGGTATCATTGGTTCTCTTATGTACCTCACCGCAAGCCGACCAGACATTGTCTTTGCTACTGGTGTATGTGCAAGGTATCAGGCTGACCCAAAAGTGTGTCACACATGACCACAGCCAAAAAAATTCTCCGGTACCTAAAAGGAAGCAAATCTCTTGGTCTATGGTACCCCGCAGGCAATGACTTTAGTCTTCAAGCGTTTACCGATGCGGATCATGCTGGATGAAAACTTGATCGAATAAGTACATCTGGTGGATGTCAATTTTTGGGAGGTAGACTTGTCAGCTGGTCCTCAAGAAAACAAAGTTATGTTTCTTTGTCTACCGCAGAAGCAGAATATGTGGCCGCTGCCAGTTGTTGTTCTAAGGTTCTATGGATGAAGACTCAACTATTAGACTACAATTACAGAATGCTGCGGATACCAATCTACTGTGATTCTGAAAGTGCCATAGAGATTTCTCATAATCCTATTCAGCACTCCAAGACTAAACATATTGAACTATGGTATCATTTCATCAAAGACCACATTCTAAAAGGTAACATCGAACTCATCTTTGTCCTTACTCATGAAGAGATTGCTGATGTCTTTACAAAAGCACTTGACTATACCAAACTCAATGCATTCTTAAAAATGTTAGGGATGATGAATTCGGACCCCCAATTCTTCTTGAATTGATAGGTACCGCAAACCTTCTTGGTCTTCATTGCGGTTCTAGATGAAAGACACTTATAACAGATGGTTTTGGTACATTCTGTGTACCGCATTCAATGTACCGCAAGCATATATTATATCTATCTTTCATGGGTCCTTCTTGTTTGTTGTTACTAATTTTTGTACAAGTGCTCTTCTCAGTTTCTCCCACTGTAGTCATCCGCAATGCGAAGAAAACCATCCGCAATGATGTGCTCGTCCGCAGTCACATTAATTGTTTTATAGACGGTTCATTTCTTTTTGAAAAACAAAAAATAGTGTGCTATTTAATGATTCTTCATTAAATAAAAACATTCCTTTGAGAAACTGGCACATTCTTTTTTTTTTTTTCCAAAAACCGCGTGTCAGACCTATTTTTGGTATGATGACAAAATAAAAGATTTTCCAAATCAAATCCTCTAATATGTCTTTTCCTATTACCCCAAACCATCCCATCCGTTACAACTTCTGATTTATCCAAAAGATTTTTCTCACTCCCCTCCACACGTTCTCAAGACGTGATTTTACCTCTAACATTTCATTAAATGCAGAGTTCTTTTTCTGGTTAATCCCAATTTCAATCTTTATCCCTTTTTTGTCAACTTGTGGTCAAGATTAAAAGATGCTTATTCTATGTTGAACCCAAACATTTTTACCCAATTTCACCTAGGTCAAAAACATAAACGTTTCCCACTCTAATAAAATCACTATAAAACCCTTTTCTTCTCCACAAAGAACTTTTTACGCTCTCAAAACCCTTGATCCCTCTCTGCATTCTTCAAGCTCTCAACAACTTAACAATGGTGAGATCCGGTGCTTCCAAGAAACAAACCAAAGCCTCTGGATCAGTGAACCCAACTGGTTCAGATTCTCCCACAATTGCCTCGAGCAATTTCAGAGCAGTGTTCGACGATCAACCAACTTACAATGCACCAACCAAATTGATGATCAAGTTCTTGATGAATCATCCCCTGTCTGGACCGTTTGATGCATTTACAGACATTGTTCCACTCTCCACTCTCTACAAGTGCGCCTTTTCTGCATATCGCCAGGTCGATAACCCTCAAGAAGTTCACCTAAACCTTGTTAATGATTCCTTGGTCATCCTGACCAAAGAAAAGTTCCTTTCAGCCATTAACCTTCTGATTCATCCTTCCGTCAAGTTCGTCACACCATCAATGGCAAACATCACCTCTGTACTATATCAAATGGGCTATCAGAAGCTGAACAAAAGTATTGGTGAATTCAAGAAAAATCAATTGCCTGCGCTATGGCAGTTTGTCTATCACTTCATCATCTACAGTCTGTCTGGCAGAACCGGAGGCACAGACAATATGGGCTTAAAGCTGTTAGAATTGGTTTAGAGCATCTTTATAGGCCGCGACGTGAACTATGGTCAAATTCTTTGGGATGATTTTCTCCAATACATTCCCAAGGAGAGCCCAAGGCAGAACCCATCCGAACTTACCTTTGCACGATTTTGGTCTCTGTGCATATCTGACTTGTATGCGGATGCAAAGATTGACATGGGTGATGGCATCAATTTCTTCATCACCAATGACTTAAAATGGTACAATCCTTCATCTGATCAAACTATTTTTGGTCTCATCCGCAGACTCCCTACACACATTCTTTCTTCTCTTGGTCTTGAGACTGTTGATGTCTCAGATCACATAGAGGCTATGGAAGGTATTGACCCATACCTTCCTACCCCGCCTCTCGCATCCGCAGCCTTATACCCTGAAGGTACTGCAATCCCTTCTTCCATTACTCTTTCTAACGTCTCTCAAAGACGCAAACATAAGGTTTCTTCTCTCCATGGTCCCCGTACCTCAAAGAAATCTAACACTCCCAAGAAGGATGCCTCTAAACCATCCAAACCATCAAAGAAGAGAAAAACACCACCGGTAATCACAACTGTTGAACCGAGTCACCATGACTCTGGTAGTGACTCTGAAGAGGATAACCAACCCATCTCTATCCTCAAGAAACAAAAAGTTGATTCCACTAGCCAAATGCATGACTGGATTGATACCTCAGCCTCTCCACAGGCTCCGGTAGTCCTTGGGATGCCTGCACATCCATTGGATAACACTCTGTTTTTCCTTTCAGACTCAGAAAGTGAGTCTGAATCACAACAAAGAGGAGACTCCCTACCAGTACATTCTCAAAGGGATAATACTGGTTATCGCCCTAAAGTCTCCAGGGCTTCCCGACTACGTATTTTTTCTTCTGCGGAGTTGAACTCCATCCTGTTGAATGTCACCCATACACTACAAACACAATCCCAAAGGGATAATACTGGTTCTCGCCCTAAAGGCCACACTATAGTTGGAACCAGATGGGTCTACAAGAACAAATTAGATGAATCAGGTGTGGTGGTTCGCAAGAAGGCTCTTTTGGTTACCAAAGGGTATAGTCAACTTGAAGGAGTTGATTATGATGAAACATATGCTCCCTTTGCAAGGATGGAAGCAATACATATTTTCCTAGCATATGTAGCACAGAAGAACATCAAAGTCCATCAAATCGACGTAAAAAGTATGTTTCTTAATGACGAATTGAAAGAAGAAGTGTATCTTCAGCAACCTCCAGGCTTCGAAAATTCAGATTTTCCCAACTAGTGTTATAAGCTAGAGAAGGCGGTCTACGATTTGACACAGGCACCAAGAGCTAGGTATGAGAGTCTTTCAGAGTTTCTTTTCGACTCTAGGTACGAACGAGGTGTGATATATCTCACTCTTTTCAGACGAGAAAATGTCAAACACTTGATGCTCGTGTAAATCTATGTGGATGATTCAGTTCAACTGATAAAGGAATGGTGGACGATTTTACCAAGCTCATGACCAACAAATTCCAAATGGGCATGAATAGAGAGCTTAATTTCTTTCTAGGTCTTCAGGTCAAATATATCGCTCAAGGAATTTTCATCCATCAAAAAAAGTATACCACTGAGCTGTTGAAGAAATTCTGAATGGATAATTGCTCATCGGCAAAGGTCCTCATGGCCCGCGGGTACAAAATCTCAACTGTCCCTACCGAAGAGTCAGTTGATCATAAGATATATCGATGAATCATTGGTTCATTGATGTAGCTCACCGTAAGTAGACCAGATATAGTCTTTGCCACGGGTTTATGTGCTAGATACCAGCCTGATCCCAAAGTATCACACTTGACCGCATTCAAGTAGATATTCAGATATCTCAAAGGGAGCAAG
This sequence comes from Lactuca serriola, assembly GCF_051521515.1. Lineage (NCBI taxonomy): Eukaryota > Viridiplantae > Streptophyta > Magnoliopsida > Asterales > Asteraceae > Lactuca > Lactuca serriola. Next base: position 297,828,259 of record NC_136412.1, read on the forward strand.
GCCTTAGGTCTCTGGTATCCAACGGGAAATGACTTTAGTCTGCAGGCTTTCACTGACGTAGACCATGAAAGGTGCAGACTTGATAGAAAGAGCACCTCGAGAGGATGCTAATTTCTAGGAGGAAGATTAGTGAGTTGGTATTTAAGGAAACAAAATTGTCTTTCTCTCTCCACCGCAGAGGCTAAATATGTTGTCGTAGCTAGTTGCTGCTCTTAGGTTCTCTGGATGAAAACTCAGCTAACAGACTACAAGCATAGAATGCTACGAGTACCCATCTATTCTGATTCAGAGAGTGCAATAGCCATTTCACACAATCCTATTCACCACTCAAAGACAAAACACATAGAGCTACGATATTGCTTCATCAAGGATCATATCCTCAAAGGTAATATTGAATTAATCTTTGTTCCAACTCATGAGGAAATAGTTGATGTTTTCACAAAAACACTTGACACCAAAAAACTTAATGGGTTTTTAGAATGTTAGGACTGATGAACCTAGACCCTCAATTCTTTTTGAATGGATAATGACCGAAGATATCATGCTCTTCGGGTGTAATTAAACTTGCTTTTTTTTTTTTCTTTTAAACAAAACTCTTGAAGCATTTTACTTACCTTATCTATTTCTAGAATAATTGATATAGTGCATACTTCATAAGTTGCTCCTTAGTTTGATCTGAATACCGAAGACTCCTTATGATCTATGAACTCCTCCGATCCATTTATTATTTTTATTTCTAACCTTTGTGTTGAAGTTGCTCTTCAGTATCAACTCCCGCAGACTCATTAAACAACCCGAAGCCATCTTGCATCAGACATATTAAATTTCATTGTGTGCTATTTAATGAATCTAGATCAACAATATTTCAAAAGGAAAATGTTTTATTCTTCATTTAATTTGTCGCACATGAAAAATGGTTACTCTTCAAAGGACTTTTCATAATCAGCCTATTTTGGGTTAAAGGATAAACATGTTAATTTTCCTTAAAAGAAATCTTCTTTGAAAATCTCCTTTTACTTAACCAATCCCATCAAGCAACCGTTGGGGTCACATCTATTCCAATTCCCCACTTTATTCAATGGATGAAACCATTTTTCACCCCACGATTGTATGACACATCATCACACGCCTGAAACTGCATTTAATGCTCCCTCTTTTCCCGGAAAGCTCATTTTTGAATTAATTTTAAAACCGATAAAGTTAAAAACTCAAAGGTTTTTACAACTATTATTAAACTAATGTTAATCATTTTTGAAATCCGGAAGTATAAAAACCCCTTTTCTTCCCCAAGAAAGCTTTACACTTTCTGAAATCTCACAGGCGATACTCTCCTTCTTCATCTTCTTGCAAAAAAAAAATATTTCCGTGCAAGTTCTTCAAAACATTTTAGCAACAAAAGTGAAATCAGGAGTCTCAAAGAAACAATCCGAAGCTTCTTGCTCTGCTAAACATACCAGATCTAGATCAAATCTCAAGAATCTCACTCCCTCCATCGCAGCAAGCAACAAAGAGGCATTTTTGATGATCATGAATGCTACAATGACCCTATCAGGCTTATGATCCAGTCTCTTCCCACTCATCCACTTTTTGGTGCCTTTGATTCCTTCATAGAAGCTATTCCGCAAGTAATCTTGTTAAAATGTGCCTTTTATGCAGTTTGGCCATTAGATAAACCGCAAGAAGTTCATCACCGTCTAATCGATGATTCCTTGGTTTTTCTAACCAGATAAAAGTTTTTGGAAGCAATCAATCTAAGAGTTTCTTCATCAATAGAGTTCTACACTCCCAACACCAACGACATCTTTTCTGCCCTGTACCAGATGGGGTATCAATCAAAGCTCAAAGCATTGGCTGAATTCAAGAAGGGCAAATTACTTGCTATTTGGCAATACGTTTGCCACTATACGATCAAGTGTTTATCTGGAAGGCAGGTGGTACAGACAACATGGGCAAGGCACTTCTCAACATAGTGTGGAGCATCTTTACTAGAAACTCAGTAAACTACGAAAATATTCTCTTGGAGGATTTTCTCCAATATGTCAGCAAGGGGACGCCGAAGGAAGGGACGATGGAACTCAAATATGCAAGGTTTTGGTCCATGTACTTGATCAATCTTAACAAAGATGCAAGCCTCAGTCTTAGCAATGACACTAATCTCCTCTCTGCAAGAGATCTCAAAAGGTACAATCCCTCCAAAGATCAATCTCTTTTTGGTCCCATTCGACGTCTTCCCATGTACCTTCTTGATTCTATTGGACTCACTACTGTTCTGATGGCTGACCAAATTGTGGATACGAGTAGTATTGCCCCATACTGCTCTACTCCTCCAAGCCCCTCTCAGCAAAATGAAGTCCAAGCACCACAAACCAAGCCAAAAGGGTTAAATATGTGGCTATCAAACGCACTCCCTCAAATGTTGTATCAAAGGGTGCGGGTGCTTGAAAGAAGAGAAAAGCCACCACCGCATAGTCCACTTGTCGGGTTCAACCTTCTCCATCCAAGGCTCATGATCCACCGGTTAATGTGGTTTTATGACAGTTTGAATGAGCCTTCGGATTCCCGAGACATTTTTAGAAGCAAGAAGTTGAAGCTTACCCCTACTCATGGCCAAATGAGAAACAAGGTAGATGTTGGAGTCTCTCAAAAGACTCCTGCAGCCATTCGAGTCCACGCCGACTCACCCAAAGAAACCCAATCTAACCACTCTGATACAGTAAGTGTATCAGTTTCATGCAAACATGGAGACAAAACTCAATCTGGATTCCAACTGGATCTGGGTTTCGATACTTGCTCAATGGTCTCCAGGGCTTCGTGTCTTCACTTTATTTCTCCCGAGGAGCTGAACTCCATTTTCCTTCGTTTCACAAAAACACTTCATGAAAAAGTTGCACCATAGGGTCCTTTTCAGAGACCCTTGGTAGAATAAAGCCGAGGCCAGACTTGGTTTTAGACCAAGGAGACCGAGGAAGCTTTGGAAATCCTGCGTTGTAGATATTACATCCAAGTGGCCTAGGCATGGTTAGCATGAATGTACAAGGATCCATGGACCCGAGGGACACCTCGGCACGACATGGAATTGATGGTTTTGCATCAGATGACTCATGGTCTCGGTATCAACCAACAACTGAATCAGGGATAAGGAAGTTTGAAGCCTTCAAAAGAGCACTCCACGCCAGGAAAGCAAGATAAATACAACAACAACAACAACAAAAGGAGGAATCTCTTCTCCATGTTGCCAAGTATTGAGCAACTTTAACAATGACAAATTGTGAATGACATCCTAACAATTTAAAAATGGATGTCTTACATGGAAAATGCAGTTCAAAGGGTTCAAGATATGGAAGAGAACGGTGGTGCATCAAAGCCTCCTCCCACCAACATTGAAGAGCATGACTCCAATGAAGGAGAAATTGCAATTGAAATCAGTTATGAACCTCTCTTTAGGTTAGATGATGACAATAATGATGAAGATCAACAACCCCTCCTATTTGAAGACTTTATTATGGTTCTCGATAATGAAGAATCCAGTGGGTCACAACATTCTACATCTAAGCCCAAGTAAAAGAAAAAGAAAAAGTTGGCTATGTCAAGAAATGAGTTCCTATACCTTCAATCTAAGGTGGATCAAATTCTGGACGTAGTCACATCTGTAGCCCTGAAGACAACTGAAGAATCAACTTCACAATCACTAGTCGACCGAGTTCAAACCTTGGAAACAATAGAGAAATTCACTGCTGACTGAATGCTTCTATAGTTGGAAATGGGCATTCGTCAGTTGGAAAATCAAAGAACTGTCGATCATCAAAAGTTCATTAAGAAAGCCACATATCTCATCAACAAAGTCAAGGATCTACAGAACGAGCTTCAGAAATCTATGAAAGAACAAGAAACCAAGTCTCAACAACTCATCAGTACGACTCACATAGCTTATAAAACGGGTTACTCAGTTCTTCACGATACAAACAAATGGTTGAGGTGATCACTTACAACAAAACAAAATGTTGATGAAATCCTTCATCTCACCAAGGGTATTTTTCAAACACTTTTCAACCATGATATACCATACACCAACGAAATGAGTGCACATATGGCAACCCAGCTCAACACCACTTTCTAGAAGCTTGATGACTTGAAAACTTGGTTTAAGGAGTAGATGGAGCCTTCTTCCACAAAAGGGTGAAGTGATCCAAACCAGGGAATAAGGATTGAAACTCTTTCATCCTCAAAAACCTCTAAGTCAAAACACCCTCGTTTCATAAATCCAACACTCCTACTTAGGATCAACCTTCTTTAGAGCACATCAAAAATCCAACTCCTTATGGTTCTCCTCGGCATTCAACTTCTCACAATTCTCCTCGCTAGTCAACACCTCCTACATCTCCACGGCCTCAAACTCCTCCTCACCTGTAAAAACTTAGAGGAAGATGTTTCATCAATTCACTTTGATGACTCCCCAACCATGGTTCAAAAGAAACAAGATTGGAGTGCTACTAAATTCACAGACAAGATTTGGAGAGCCCAAAGGTTCGATACCACTTTTCATGAAACCTTAATCAATTCTTGGGTAAATCGTACCCAAACACTCTTGGACTCAGACTACGTTCCAAGTCTCACATATGCAGAACCTCCTTCAGACAGCTACTGGGATATTCCAGTTTCTACAAACTCCAAATACGTCCCCATTTTTCAATCCTTTGAGCTCAACATTCCTGACGACCGAAGAATTCCAATGGAGTATGAAAGGATGAATCTTTTTCATGCCCGACATGGTGATAAGTTTGAGAACATCCGGTCAAATGATAAACCAGAAGGAGTGAAGAACTACAAGGCCACAAAGTTCATGAAGAGTGAATTCTTCCAGTACACCCTCTTCCACAGAGGATGTGACTACATTAGAACACAACCATACTTTGTGTTCATGAACCCGATGGAAATTTTCCTGATTGCCCAAGTATTCAAACTAAAATTTGAGAAGTATCCAAAGATGAAAGTTGCATTTGAAAGGGCTTGTGAATTTCCGATGCCCTAACTGGTCTGATACCTGGAAGGCGTACATGACGACCAGGTTCTAATGACCCCTTGTGGGAAGATTATGTGAACAGGGCTGCATCAAGACTTCCGGATCTGAATCAAACTCAAGTGGAATCCACTCTTATTTGCATGAGAAATAGGGCCATTCAGAGCAACTTGCCCTATACTCCTACTAACGCTGAAGCAGATGATGCACTTACTTCGACGCAACCTCCTCTGACCACTCATCAAAGTGCTTTCCACATTGATTCGGAAGAAGAGATTTCCGAAGAGGTTATGTTGGAGGACGACACTACAACAATTCCGGATGCTCATCTCATGACATCCATTCATTACCAGTCTAAAGCATCTGTATCCAAGTCTGCTTTTGACATCGGAACCTCCTCTACATCCACTCCGAACGATGGCTACATTTCTCACCATCAAGAAGACGATGATGCGGTTAAACCGTGTCCTTTTCCCATTCCGGATACTCACCATCCCTCTCCACAACAATCAGACTCAGATTCTGAATCCTTCGTTGGTGATCATGTTGACCCATTCGCCCTACTGGAGATCTACACCAATGTCTCTCTGACACTACGACTAAAGTGTCATATGTAGAGACCTCTGTAACCGAGCTAAATTTGAAAATGGATCAAAAAGTCTCCAAACATGACTCAAAACTTGATGCCATCCTTCAGTCTCTTTCAAAGCAATCCAAACCATCCTCAGCCGAGAGAGAAGCCCATCTTGACCAGCTCATATCTATCTAGATGAAACACACAGTTGAGCAGATTGATTCCAAATATGATGCTCTGGTCGACAACTACCTCAACACCATCTCTTCTATGCTCAAGGTTCATGACGACCTCGTGTCTGCTACCAACGATCTAATCAAGCAGACTCATGTTTGTCATGAGAAACAAATTCAACGCTTAGAAAAGGAGATCAGGAAGAAGGACGAGATGAATTTGATCATCCAACAAGTCCTCATCAAACTCCTGCGCTCAACTTGGAACGTTGTTGATGTTCCGAATAGGAAGTTTGATGAGATGATCGAAATCCTTAGCAGCACCTTCAAGCATTTATCAGCACAAGCTCCCACCTCTGAAGCCTATGACACCCTGACTCTTCAACTCTCCACCGGTTTTCAGAATGTGTTCTCCAAACTTGATGACATCAATAAGGACTTGTTGCTTGCACCGGTCTCCAGGTTCACCGATGCAAGAGGGTGAGAAGGCCCAAGCAGGAAATGGAAGCCAACCTCCGAATTTACACTCCGGGATGAGGACCTCGATTCCGAACAAGATGTCCAACTTGTCTCCGGAATCCTGGGCATTACTGAAGGAAATGAAAAAGATGAAGACTACAATGTCTATGTCTCGGATGAAGCTCCCAAAGGGATTCTTGGTCTTCAAGCCCCAAAGCAGCCTGCTCTGAAAATCTTATTAGATGAACAGAAGATCTGGTCCTCCGTCTCATGGCCATCCTCCCTTCCGGATGCTTTTCAAATGGCTGTTAAAATGGCTAAGACAAAATCCGTCCTTACTGCTCAAGCCTTCCGAGCCACTCCCTCCACGATGCCTTATGCTTCCATTCCGGAACCAAAAATAGCCCCAATTGATCAAGGCTCTCCTCTTCGCACTGCAGATGACATTCCGGAAGAACCACTTCCAACTCCTACTCCGGAACGCGTCATTGACGAAAACATGAAGATGGTTATTGACGCCCTTCAGAGAGAGAAAGGGAAGAAACCGATGACTTCGGAACAACAACCCCTTCATTCCGGACCTCCTCCCAAACAAAAATTTGGATGGTCTGAGGAACAAATTCAAAAGGCACTGGAGGATAGCATCTTGATTCAAGCATTGAAGGATCATCGCGATCCGATGCGTGTGATTTCTCCTCTGTGTCGTGAAGGCATTCTTTAAGCCAAGGACATCATCCCAACTCTCTTCTAAGACCTTCCCTCCCACGACAATGATCAACTGGATTTTCCTCTCTCTCTCTCTCTCTCTCTCTCTCTCTCTCCCTTCAGCAAGTTCTACACAAAGTTTGCTCCACTCCACCCAAACGACAATCCGTAAATGATCATCCGGACCGAACGTGAAAGGTTCAAACCTTTTACGCCAAAAATGCTCTGCCCCTCAAGGAAGTATGGACAAGAAAGAGGATCACTAAGGTTTTTGGCTTCGGAAGAAAAATCTTAGTAACATTTGAGTTGAACTGTCCTCTGTTCCGTTTCCATCTTTTTCGGAACAAACCAACTCCAAAGACTGTTACTGATGCGGATTTCCCGTCTATGAATCCAAACGTCATCCTCACTCTTGTTGCATACTTCAGAAAAAACCAAAAGGATGACATTAGTATGGGTGCCTATCACTATGCTCTCAGCTTTCTCAAAGACTATGTTGCTGAGTTTTGCAGATGAGATTACAAACTTGCTCACCTCTACAGAACCGAACAATTTGTAGCAAAAATTGACTTCGTTCTTCCGGAAACTGAAATTCTTGCAGACGGTCCGATCGAAGAACCGGTTCTAGGGTTTGTCTACACCACCAGAAGAACAAACAAGAAGGACTTCTTCCGAGTCCTTGATAAACACCCGGTTCCTACCAAAGCTCTGCAAAAGTTCATTTCCAAGGCGCCAAAGTCTGATGCTCCGGAACAGGTTAAAGCAAAGTTTGTAAGTCAACTGACTTGGTATATTGCAGTGCGAGAATGGTTGTTCCAAGCATACACCTTCATCAAGGAAGAAATGAACTAAACTTGATGGATTGCTAAGTTCACTTAGGGGAGATTGTTGGAACCTGAAAGTGAACCTCTAGCACTCATTGATACTAATTCCGAAGTGTGTTTGGTTCCGAAGAGATAGGTGCTCTGGAAGCTGTCCGAAACTGAAGAAATGAAGTAATGGAGAAAGGAGAGAAGAAACCCATTCTAAAGTGTCTCTCACATCCGGAATGCTTGCAGATTCGAAGGATGCTATTTTTTCTTTTGTCATTTATTATATTTGTATTGATGTAGCTTCTCATAGGACTTAACTTTTTGTACTCATAGACAATCAGAATGTCAGAAATAGTTCTTTTGTCCAGTCCTATGTAAGTTACTTAGTTAATTCGCTGTAATACTCTCTCCTATATATAGGAGCATTCAATACAAGTCAATGACGAATCTTTTCTCACACTTTTGGCATTTTATCTTTATCACATAAAAAACATTCTTCTTGTTCATTTATTGATCTTTCCTTGATCATTATTTACTTATTCATACTTAATGTCTTGATCATTTGTTGAACTAATTATCTAAAACTTGACTGGTCTTTCCAACCTTGACTTGAACATCTATTTGCAAGTAGACATTGATCTCAAGCATTCACACAAGGTTTGAGTTCTCAAACCTTGTCCGTGCGCAAAGATATTCTTCTCACAATTTACACATACAAAATTTATCTACAGTTATTTTTAGTAAGCCAATTAGGGAAGAACCCCGCTATGCGGGCATCTTTTACATATTTCTTAAGATAACTAATGCTTTAGTTTTGGTCTCCAGAGCTCCTGATGAGCTATGTTGATTCCACAAAATACTACTCCAACATGTGTCATTCCTTTATGCTTAGAAATTTTCAAATATACAAATTTAAATTCTGCCAGTTATGCATTTGACAGAATTACCCCTATATCAGAGCCTGCAAAATAAAAAACCAAAGAGTATATTATTATTTCTTTCATTTAATGTATGTTAATAGATTTTATATTACATGTATTACGTTGACGTATACATATATCAAAATATCAATACAAATCAGGTTTGAAACCTTTAAAGTTTGATTTTATAAAAAAAAACTCAATAGTTCTTTTTTATAATTTACTCTTTAGAAAAACAAAAAAAAAAAAAGACAAACCTTCAAAATATCCTTCTTCCTTTCCTGAGGCCACTAATATGTGACCTCAAGAAGGGCAGTGATTTGTCGGTCATTATGACTCTTGGAATACCTTTGGCCATTAACAATTTTGCATACCCGAAAATTAAGAAAATTAGAATGCATTTATTGTCAAACTATTATTACTAAATTAGAGAAAGTGAAGTAATTTTATAACCTCCATAGGGAGATAATTTGGCCTCCGAGTATTCCTAACTTGCAGACATGGCCATTGAATATGCTGAATGGAAAACCCATAAGTTTCCCTTAAGTATTCAACCACAGATTTCATTCTGCTTCTGTCGTCAACTGGAAAACTTATGTTTCACAAAAAAATATGTATTATCACCATGTAATCAACAAAGGCTGACATAAATAAGAAAGAATTAGTTCTTACTTTAGTTCTTGTGTAAAAGAAGATAGGAGGTCAAAAACTCATAAGAAAATATAAATATTTTCATGCTGAAAGTTTCCTATTTGCCTGCAAATGAAGTTTCTTTTACTGGATTAGGATTTGGTTGAACAACTATACGCTTAGCAACATGAAATTAAACTACAAACAACATCAAATGTATAAAGAAAAACAGAGCAAATGCAGAATAATTTTCACAAAAATTATAATATACGAGGAAGCAATCGACCCAAGAATTCTAAAAGTTGCCTTCTGTTCACCTCTTGGATGCAAACTTGCATACCTTTTTCAAAGCCAACTTTTAGCTTTGTGTCGGCTTCTTCAATACTGTATCAATTTAGAGCATTTGAATGATATTAGCAACATAATTAGACACCAAAGTCTAAAATAGCTAGAACTGACTTCTTCTGTTCGATATAAATATGGCTAACACACTATATGTCAATAACAAATTAACAATATAGGTTGGTTTTGTAGAAAATAATATTGAAATCACTTTATTAGCGAGCTTTCTATGTACCATTTCCTGCTAAGAATGATCTTTTCACGACCAGGGAACTTCGACTTAGGTATCAATTTCAATTCACTTCCTGGGGTCATAATTGACCTCCGCCAAAGCGTGTAATGTCGATGATTTTAATCAAGACTCAAGATTTATGAATTGTTACGAACTTTTGAGAAGAAGAAGATGCAAGATTTAGGGTCTGGAAATCATCCAAAGCGCCTAATTACATATGAACATATAGAATCATTCAGCATGAATGATAAACCTCGATTACATGAGTAATTTCAAGATATCAAACAAAAACTACATAACACAAATGAAATTGGTGGGAGAGATTAGTGAACTTAATGTATTACATAATAAGATCTCTGTCACTAATACTTAAAGATGTCAGCCATATTACTATACCCCACACATTCAACTATTACAAGATCATTCACAAATAATTGTCTAACCCACACGTAATTGTTTGTAAATGTCAACATATTACCATTTGGTTATAAACAAATATTCGGCTTTTGGTAAGATTTCTTACACACGTATCAAACTAATACTTCAAAATTAAAGTTTACAACTTCATTTGGTAATTCATAATATAATTATCAAGTAAGACAAGAATGTAAAGCCCTTTAAGGATAATAACTTGGTCGACGATCTAAAAAATTGCAAAAACACCATTTTAGACAAAAAGAAATATAGAAATGGACAAAGTAGCCTCTTTTTAGGCGGTGTTTCCCCAAAATACTTATTGTTTATCAGCTATGGTCTTATTAGTTTATTAGCTTATCTCTAAATATTATTAAAATACAAACCTTTTGACATCATCTAAAACAATATGGGTCGTTGATTGTGTTTTCTTTATAGGTTTTACACCCTTAGATCAATTTGCTTACGTCACATTGATCAAACAAGAAGTCAACCCGTTTGTTTTGAAGCCTCACATGATGATTTTGAAGTTTCCAAAATCAGATTCTGTTAACAATATTAATTTTCATTCGCTATATTAGGAAATTAAATATAGGAATTGAATGAAAATGATATTTGAATTTTTTCCAATCTTACAACTACAAGATTGGTTCCTTATTAATGTAAACCTTAAATTTAGGCTATATTTCCATTAAAAATTGCTTTCCAAATATATTATATGTTGAAATCTCAGAAACTATTAATTTCAAATTTCAAAAGTTTCGGATATTATTATGAACCAATACACTTTCAAGCATGATATCTTCTATTTTAAATTTAAATGGGATTTCAATTGATTACCTGCTAATTTTCATCATATTGACTTGTATATATATTTGAAACCTTTTTAATAATCAATTTACAAAAACATTCTATCATAATTCCTCCGCAGAAAGCAAAAGCAAAAAAACTTCAACCTGCCCATCAGTCTGATTAGTCGAATAAATGTATTTAGTTCTTCCTTAAATCCTTTTAATTTGTAAGTTTGACATTGTTTTCGAATTTCTATGTTTTTACTCATTCATATGGTTTCGTTGTTGAATACTTATAATTTGGATGTATAATGTTGTTTTTGAATTTTTTTTTTAATGTTGTGTTTGGTTCTTGGTTCCATATTTTTAATCAGTAACTATGATCCTATTTTCGAAAACAGTAAACTTAATGTTAAAATTGGATGTTATATATAATGAAATTATGATGTTACATGTGTGTGTATATCTTTGTAAAAAAACAATAGACAAGACAAGAGAGGACATGAGATAATATAACCAACGGGTTGTACAAAACACATGAATGCCCTCATTAGAAAGTTTTCTTGTGTCTCCGGTAGTAACATAATAAGAATAAGAAATATACCTTCTCAACAACTGATGCGAGCTTTAAAGTTAAATATAAACATGTTGTGAAAGATGAAAATAGGCTCTCGTATTCTCTGTTCAAAAAGAATCGGTACCATACATGGGCAGGTAAGAATGCACGATATAATAGAAGTGTGTACTCAACTCGAGTCAGCATTTGACACTGAAATACCAAAAACCCCTCAAAACTTTTTGAAAAAAATCATGTATACTCAAGGACCAAAAAAGTAATCTACTCTAAACTTAAGTAACAAAAAGAAAAAAAGAAAAATATAAATTTTGTTGTTATGCTATACTTTTTTTTAGTTTTGGTCCAAAGGCAAATTGGTCATTTAAAAAAAATTAACAACTAGGCTGTTAACTTAGGTAATCATAAAAGTTTTATGAAACAGTGAATCAAGGTCCAAAAACTACAACCTGATTCTTTCAGGGACCAAAACCGAAAAAATCAACTAAACATAAGGACCAAATATGTAAATTACTAAAATTAAATGAAAAACATTTGTTTATACTGACCCCCCCCCCCACGCAGTTTTGAGGTCATGGTGGTGGATTCAGCTTCACCACTTCTACCTCTAATTTGCTCTTTGCTTTGTAGTAAGAAATGTTTTTTTACTACTAATGGATCATTTCTTGCACGTTCTGGATCCATTGATATAATCCCTGTTGTATTTCAAATTCAATAACAAAATTGGAATTAATTAATTTCTCATTGAAGTTAATAAATTATAAATGTATCTAACTTCCTGCTCATCCAAGTTTTCTCATTGCTACAACATCATGGAGTTGATCATATTGCATATTTTTCTAAATAAGAAACACTAATATCAATAAAAGTAGCTATTTAATTTCATAATAAAGTTGAATTAAAAAAATAAGTAAATAAATAAATAATAAGAAGAAGAACCTTGTATTACCACCATATTTTATGTTTGACCTCATCATCATATTTAAATCCTTCCATAATTTGAGACATTGTGATTAACCAAAATACAACAATGCTTAGATCTTTCATGGTATCAATAATATGCTGAACCACAAAAACAGATGTCATGAAGTTTTGGGTGAGATAATTGTTACAAGAGGAAAAGGGGTAGAATCGTAATTGGCATTTACCTCATAAAAGTTTTTTGTTTTTGCATGGAGGCTCGATAATCTGCAAATTAAATACAACTAATGGGGTGTTTCTTTTTTCCTTCATTAAACTCTATAGTGAATGACTATATGGATAAAGTGTTCTATACATAAAGATTGTAGATAAAGATAGAAAATAAAAAGTAATGAATTATTAGAAATCATAAAAAATAAGAATCAAACCTAGGAACCAACATCGAACAAAAACCTTAGTTTCTTTATTCAAAAAAATCAACGTACCTACACATACTCAAAACCGTAGAACAAATTTCACAAAAAAAATGTTATTTCATTAAAAAAAAAGCCTGAAAAAAAATTGTGGTAAACCGAAGAAGGCATATCAAAATCAACAAAAAAACGAAGATATAAATATAAATGGTGCACCTAATAAATGATTTATGTCATATTATCCCTAAAATAAAAAAGAAATAATCAATGAATCTTAACATTGTCGATGATAGTGATAATAACTTAGACTAAGGAAAAAAAGACTTCATATTAGAGATGAAGTGGAGGGAAATGATTAGCTTGGTTGCAGATTTATTGATTATAGTTTCTTTATATTTAATATTATGGGGGGTTTTATATGGTTCATTTTGAAGGAACATAAATAAGTTGCTATTTTTTGAAATAAACAATTCTATTTCACAGTATAACCATCAAATAACAATGTATTTTGAAAGTACATCGTCAAATGTTGGATTATACTTGTGTAGACTCATTTTCACGCATGGTTGACTATACATAGTTGTTTTCCGTGTCACAATTAAAAAATGTTTGAAGGTACTTATATGTGACGAGCAAGGTCATTGAACTAATAAAACAAAAAATATTGTCTATAAAGAGGTTCTTCAATGCTATATAAATTTAGCTATTTGAGTGTAATTTCTACACATTTTAATAATACCAATAACCTTGTTTTTTTTTTATAATTATTCTGTAATATCTATATAAATTTGTATTTTATTTATGTGTTCTCCGCGTTTAACGCGGATCATAATCTAGTAAGAAAATAAATTAGAATGAAGCAACTTATGAAAAAAAAAAATAGTTTATCAGCGTTTTCACACTATTATACAAACACGTTTTAGCTGATAGCGGTATGGAACGGTTAGTAACCTAATAAGTTCAATTGCCAGAGATCCCTTATGAGATTGTACTTAGCTGACCACATTTTAGGGATTTCACACTGCTATACAAACACATATGAGATTGTATTTAAGTTCATGTTCTTCATTCCTGCATTGCTCCGCACTTCCGACCATAGCAATCGTAATCCCGACACCTTCCGTGTTTACATAACAATCATTCCTTTAATTTACAACAGAACTTAACTTTTTTCTTTTTATGTACGACAAAGAATTTCTACATTAATTTTTTTGAAAAATATAAAACCACATGAAAAAATAGTGGCTATTAAAACTATTTGAAGCACTTTTATCACGTTGTTATCAAAGCAAAAGATTGAATGAAGAATGGTCGAGATGATAAAAGTTGGAGACAAGTAATTGACCATTGCCTTAAAGTCAAACGATATTGCTTTCTGCATACAAATGTATATAAAACACCTTTTTGCAAACAAATAATTGACATAAAAAGGAAATAATACAGTGACGTAGATACGTTCCTAGGATTTTTTCATGTAGACTTTCGTATATATTTTTATGAACAAAGATATAGACATTTCTGCCACTACTTTTTGCCGACTCTATTTATTCTTTTCAACTTTAAATAAATAGAAAAAATAAACTACAACAACCCCATCTCGTTAAATTTCAATGATTTCTAAAATATATTATTTATAGTATAATAATTCAAAATTATTCATAATTCAAATGATGTTACTCAATATATATATATATATATATATATATATATATATATATATATATATATATATATATATATATATATATATATATATATATATATAGAGAGAGAGAGAGAGAGAGAGAGAGAGAGAGGAGTGTTCAATCGAAAACATTTCTTATTGCAAGACATTTGAGAACAAAATTTGACCCCGCAATTTTTTTTTAAATTAAAATCATCATATAATATTAATATAAACTAAGAAATAAGTAAAAAAAAATCACTAACCAACACCACTCACCTTCCAAACAATACCATCCACTACCCGTCACCGCCACCCACCTCCACCACCCCCACCCACTACTCAATATCATCACTACCATCCGTCATTTCCAACCATGTCCATCATCCACCACCACCACCACCACCCATCACCACCACCCGCCACCACTAACCTCACCAACCACCATCACCACCACCCGCCACAACCACCCACCCACCACAACTATCCACCTCCACCACCAATCACTACCACCTACCCACCACTATGACCACTACTTGCCACTACCACCACCGACCACCATCATCCCCACCCACCACCCACATTATCACCAACACCCACCTACCTCTACCACCCATCACTACCACCTAGCCATTACCCACCATTATGACCACCACAAGTCACTACCACCTACCACCAACCAACACCCACCACCCATCACCACAACTCGCCACCACCAACCACACACCACCACGATCCATCAACACTGACCACCACCACCCATCACCATTACCCGCCACCCGCCCCCATTCACCCCCACCCACCACCGACCAAAACCGCCATCCACCAACCTCTACCACCCACGCACTACCCATTATTATGACCACCACCCGTCACCACTACCCGCCTCCACCTCCAATCATCACCATCCACCTCCACTACCTCCCCCCCACCACCACCACCCGCTATTACCACCAACCACCACCTACCACCACCCGCCTTCACCACCTATCACCACCATCCACCTCCATCACCCCCACTACCACCCATCAACACTGACCACTAACACCTATTACCACGACCCACCACCATCTCCTCCACTCACTACCCACCAAAACCACCGACCACTACCCATCACAACCACTCGCCACCACTACCCCACTCATCATCCACTAAAACCACCATACATTATCATTACCCTAAACATCAACCACCGCCCACTTACCCACCACCACTACCTATCACCTTCACTCGTCTCCACCACCTATCACCACCGCTCGCCACAGCCACCTGCCACCCACTATAATCACAACCCCACATGTCACCCCCACCATATTTCACCACCACCACCACCTACCACCTACCACCACCAAACATTACTACATACCACCACCACCCATCTCCACCACCTGTGATTATGTGTATATAATCACATGTGATAATTTGTATTTAATCACATATGGTTTATATGGACAATATTTTTTCTTGTGTGCATATAAATCATGTGATTAGATACATATAATCACATGTGATTAAATATATTTAATCAAATGTGAATAGATATATTTAATCATATATTTCATTATTGTGTTCTTGATTCAATGATTATTTTTTCAACTTTAATCATATGTGATTATAAGTATTTAATCACATATGATTAATGTGAAGATTAATTTTTTTTTAATGTTCTTGATTCAATAGTTGTTCTCGAGTATATAATTACAAGTGATTATATATATATATATATATATATATATATATATATATTATCACATATGATTTATCGAATCAAGAATGTGAAAACAAATATTTTTCAAATAAATTGTATGTGATTAAATACACGATACCAACTATTGAATTAAAAACGCAAAAATGAATGTTGTCCACATAAATCATATGTGAGTAAATATATATAATCACATGTGATTATATGTACTTAATCACATATGATTATGTGGACAAAATTCATTATTTCTTTCTCAATTCAATAGTTGTACTCATGTACTTAATCACATGTGATTATTTGTATCAAATCACATAGGATTTATATTGATAATATTCATTTTCATATTTTTGTTTGAATATTTTTTTCTTATGTATTAAATCATATGTGATTGTATGTATTAATCACATATGATTAATGTGCAAAAAGAAAAACTATTTAATAAAAAACATGAAAATGAATCTTGTGTACAGAAATCATATGTGACTAAACGTATAAGAACAAGTATTGAATGAGAATGTGAAAATGAATATTGTGTGACAACACAAAAATTTTGACCTTGTAAAGTCATTCGAATCAACCAAAAGTCAGACTTAATTCTATTGCCTTCTAGCTTTGTTAAGAGTCATTCTAATGAGTTCTCAGCCTAGTGCACTTAAGGATTAAGTGTTCGGAAGTATTAGCTCGACATTAGACGGCTGCACTCGAACCAGAGAACCCAACACTTGAGGTTCACAGTCGCAAACCTAGTTCACGGTTGTGAACTCTCTTCTGGCCGTGATCTCTTCGCCTATATATATATATATATATATATATATATATATATATATATATATATATATATATATATATATATATATATATATATATAAGATCACTTCACTTTTCTTCATTTCTTTCCCCCTTGGCCACAAACTCTCTCAAGTATCATAATTCAAGAACACCATCTTTCACTCCTAAACACCCCTTCCCTTCGATACTTCATAGAATCTTACTAGAATCTACAAAGTTAAGATATTAGAGCAGAAGTGGTATGTAGAAGAGCTTTTATCCTGAACACATAAATGATTGAAATACCAAGGTAATTTCGAGTCAACTATAATCTGTTCTTATGGATGCAAAGGTTAACCACTCAAGTTCTGATACTAATTGTGAGTACAAGAATCAATGTGCAAGGACAAGGTTTGAAAACTCAAATCTTGAGTTAATCTTTAAGATCAATGTTTGATCTTAATTAGATGTTCCAGTCGAGTTTGGTAATACCAGTCAAGACATGAACGAAATATTCAACAAAGTACTCAATATTAAATGAAGTAAAACTAGGAGTATAATCAATGTAAATACAATAAACAATGTTGTGAAAGATCTTGAATTTGAGAGAAAATTGAAAGAGAGTTAATGAGAATATTTTCTATCTTTGGAGTAACAACTGTATATTTCTTGTCGTTCAAAAGACTCCTTAAATAGGGTAAGGAGGTACATCGTACATACTTTCGAAACATTCCTAGGACGGGTTAATAATCAGCTACCGGCAACTGTTTATATAAAATATACAAAAAGATAAGTCCTATGAAACGATACATCATGAATAAGACAAGAAACAACAAATGTTCAAACAGACAATCTGATCTCGAATCTTCACAACATCTCGGACCGATCTCCATTTCAGAGTCCATCTCTATTTCAAACATCTTCAATCTATAAAACTGCTGACTTCAAATCTACATACTTGTGATTGCTAGAGGTTCACTTGTCATGTTTCAACAAAGACACCCATTGCCACTCTTTATTAGTCCCTATTAGTGTGTCGGTTAACCATACACGCTCCACTAACAACCAATAAAGTGCAATGTGCAATTTCATTGATTAGCATACAATTTCACATGTTCCTTAAAGTAACTAAGATTGAGAATTTTATAAAAATGTATTTAGTTACTTTATAGATTGTGACATCCCCAATTTCACGGCCAGAAAAGACCTATTTGTTTATGCTTTGTGTTTAAAATCAGAGTAATCTTTTACAAAAAGTAGTTGCAGAATTTGTTCCTAAATTAAAATATGATAAGAATTTATCAAATCATTTCTTTAAAGAAATGTATTTTAATTATATAACAAAATCTTAGGATGTCATGTTCAATACAGACCAAAAGCATAAACAGAACAAAATAGACCTTACAAAAGTTATTCATAACTACTGGCCTATAATCCAAAATCTCTCGTTATGTCAGCCAACTTATGCTCACGTGCCATAACCTGTAATACAAAGAAAACTGATAGGGTCAGGCTTGGGAGCCTAGTGAGCATATAGGGTTTTCGACCCACAATAATATATAATTATTATATTCAACCATCAAACAATCAACCCAATTACCCATCCCCATTTTCTTCTTTATTTCTCAAGGCTTTACCCTAAGAATTCAACTATCCTTCATGCATTCATTCCTGAGGATTGACCTAAGGAATTGGCACAAAATCTATTGCTACATAAGGCGTATCTACCAACATCATCCTTTAAGCGCCTCTGCCAGGATTACGTCATACACTATGAGGCGCGGATACCAGGTTTATGGCATTCCCTTTTAGGCGCAACTACCGACATTATCTTATAAGTGAATCTGCCAGGATTATCCTATAAGCGCATCTGCTAGTATTATGAGATTCTCTATTTGGTGCATCTACCAATATTATTCTTAAGCGCATCTGCTAGTATTATGACATTCTCTAATTGGTGCATCTACCAATATTATTCTTAATCATCTTACATACCTCATCGGGTACTAATCGGAAATGGATAGTCCTTTAGAACTTTCTGTAAAGTTGGAATCGTCACCCCATGCTTCGAAACACAAACCAAAAATACAGGGGGACACGTCGTGGTAACGGTCAAACCATGTTTTGGTTCCTACAACTCAGCTTGTTCTTGTTTTTCGTCTGACCCTTCTGCCAGCAAACTTAAGTAAGCAAATAACACTAAAACAAAAGTCATATGTGTCAACCCAGTCGATTCAACTCAATGAGCATATGCAGGGCATACTTGCGTTGACTGGAAACGGGGTGGCTGACTGGGTACGCTCGGCGTGCACATAGGTACATATGACATACTCAAAGGTTTTTCTCTTTTCATATTAAGAGCTTAATATGTCGACTTAAGATCATAATCTCTCCTCGGAGTAAGTCATATAGATATTGTTTTCACCATAATGTGCAAATAATCATAGTTTAGTGAAAATTCTAAGGTCAGTTGTGATTATACATGACTTGTATACACAAAGAAATTATAGGAAGATCTGCTAAGAATCATTTCATAAAAAGTTCATGATTTCGAAGTATCAGAACCCTCGTACTCGTGGTACCCTACAATTTCGAATCAAACACAGGAAACACCAGAGAAATTCATCCAAGGGTATCAATGTCCTAACAAAACGATCCTTCCAAACTAACTTAACGTGTGATTCTACAACGTCGTCCCGCTTAGTCCAACTGAGTCTATGTATACCAAACCCTTTTGTCTTAAATTGTTCGATCGCGAAACTCTTGTCGCTCGTAACGTCAAACTAGATGCGAACTTCGAAAATTCACCTCTCTTCGAAACCCGAAAGTATTCATGCGAAGATTATCATCCACAAAGAAATGGAAAAAGTAAGAGAGCAATCCGGACAATTGTAGATAGGTCGTGGGACACTCATCTACCCTTTGTGGAACTTTCTTGCAACAAGAAGACCATTCTAGCATCAAGATTGCACCGCACGAAGTCTCTATGGCCGTAAGTATAGATCCCCTCCATGTTGGGCTGAGGTGGGAAACATGCAATTAGTCAAGAGTTAAGTCCACGACAATACTCTCACTAGTCCTAAAATCACCCTGGAAAGGCAAGATACGTTTCAGAAAGCGTGGAAAGCTAAATCCAAGGTACATTGGAAGATTCGAGTTCCTTCCTATGATTGGTCACGTAGCATCCAAACTCCAATTACCACGAGAACTTAGAAGCGTCCATCCTGTCTTCCACGTGCAAAACCTAGAGAAGTGTCTGTCGAACGAAACTCTTGTGATTCCTCTCGACGAGATTGAGCTAGACAAAAGTCTATGTTTCGTGGAAGAACCTGTTGAAATCATGGACCGGGAAGTAAAATGTATGAAGCAGAGTCGCATCCGGATAGTGAAGGTTCGTTGGAATGCCATGTAGGGACCTGAATTCACTTGGGAGCGTGAGGACTCAATAAAACAGAAGTACCCTCAACTCTTTCCAAGTTCATGATTTGTACTCTATCCTTGAATTTCGGGACGATATTCCCTTTAACGGAGGGATGATGTGACACCCTGAAACTTCTACCTTGTTTACCTATTCAATACTATCAATGTTAAACTCGTTTCAGCTATCTTTTAGCATTGTTTGAGTTTGTTTGGATGATCTAAAGCCTCGTACAACCAAAGTTTGACTTAGATATGGGTTGGTTTAAAATCTAGGGTTGCAAAAAGGCCAAACACTCCCTTTAGAGGAGTGTGTGGCCGCACACCCATTATCTATATATAGATGAGGCTCATTTTCACTTCATTTCCCCTGTCCTTAACCATACACCTCTCTCTCTCTCTCTCTCTCTACTTGTATCAACCACAAACACTTCTAAGGCTTCAAAAACGTAAGTATTCCATCCTTTTAGCTTGATATACTTCAAAGACTTCATGATTTGAGCCTTGATTCACCTTAAAGTCGACCACTTTAGCATGATCATGAAGGGGTACGACCGCACACTCTGACCACACACTTCGACCGCACACTCCGACCGCACACTCCGACCACACACTCCGACCACACACTCTGACAACGCACTCCGACCACACAGTCCGACCACACACTCCGACCACACACTCTTTTGTGTGTCCTTACACTCCCTTCATACAATCATATGTGATTATAACACTTGTCCCAAGTGTTTCCTAGTCCCGTAGGGTGTCGCTTATCATGATTAGTTGTATTATACACTAATTATGTCCATACATCGTTATATGTTAAATAGGGTCCATTTGTGCTCGAGGTTACACTTGACACTCAACATCCCTAACGATCTGTGACATCCCCAAAATCACGGCCAGAAAAGACTGGTTTGTTTATGCTTTGTTTAAAAATCAGAGTAACATTTTAAATAAAAGTGTTGCGGAATTTGTCCCAAAACAAAATATGATAAAGATTTATCAAAAGCATTTCCATAGAAATGTATTTCATTAAAAGACTTGGGATGTCATGTTCGTACAGATCAAAAGCATAAAAAGTACAATATAAGCCTTACTACATTATTTCATATCTACAGGCCTATATCCGTAATCCCTCGTCCAAAAATCATATCTATGCTCAAGCGCCACTACCTGTAATACATAAAATTGAGTGGGTCAGGCTTGGGAGCCTGGTGAGCACATAGGGTTTTCAACCCACAATAAATAAGTTTATTAATTTCATCAATCAACAATAACCCGATTACCCGTTCCCGTTATCCTCACTTTACGTCCCTAAACACCTATCATAAGGGACCTATCAAAAGGGACCTAGCCTAAGGATCATCATCGGGATGGACACTACTGCTAAGGGGATTCCTCAGCAATAAATGTCCTAAAGGCAACCATATGGGGGATGGAGTACACCGGTGAACACATCGTTCACAAACACCTACAGGTTACGAGCCTGCTAGTGTTCCACTAGACTATCTAGAAGAGTCCGTGGTTGTCATCCATACTCCGCTAGATGACAGAATCAAGAACATCAACATCGAGGCCTCTCATCATTTTATCACACATCACCTATTACATCTACCCATGTTTTACCCCAACATTTTCGTAGATATAAAATACATATACAGTTTAAATCATTGAAAACATGTATAACAGTGTTCATCCAGCATAGATAGCAAGTATTCAGATAATATGCACACATAGCACGTAATTTATATAAAATACTTCATATCTATGTGTAAGCTAAAAGTAACTATGCACTCACTTGAAAGGTGGTGACTCAGCACTCGGACAGCGCTTCGATACTCTCAAAACAATTTTCCTTCGATAAAACCTAGTATCGATACCACTAGGGTTTAGTCTAACGATAACCGCGACAAATTAATTGTCTGACTATTATAATTATTATTATATAAGCATTAATAACACTCAATATAACTCATAATAATAGCCCAAATAATTATTTTAAGGACCTAATAAGATTCCTATATTTATTTGAAAGCTATATTAAAAATTGCGTAAGCGTAGCACACTTACATCAAATTTTTTCGAAAACCGGAACTTAATTGGAGCAGCGTTTCGAAACCGAAAGACTCCTTTTTCTTGGGACTCCGGGAGCCTCGGGGCTTCTTTAGGGTGCTAGGGGGTTTTTCTAAGGTTTAGGGGGGTTTGGGGTTGTAGAGAGAGAAAGATTGTAGTGAGAGAAGTGAAAAATGGGTGAGAAATGAAGCTGCCTTCGCTGCCTTTTTATAGCCTGTGAGGCCTCAGTACGCTGGGCGTACCTCGGACCTACGCTGGGCGTAATGGCTCGGATAAGGCTGCCAGATGGACTCCAGCTGTCTCGCATTCGGAAGGGATAAGACCGGAGGGTACGTGGGGCGTATAGACTTCGGACGCGGGGCGTACAACGAGGGCAGGTGTCAAGATCCGAAGCGAGGACCGTGGGCCACAAGCGACAGCTGGGATCGTGCCACGTCATCCATCTCGCACCAGGTTTCGCAATTTCGAGTCCCAACTTCAAAAATTCGTATCTTCCACATACGAGCTCCGTTTTTGACATTCTTTATATCCATGCGAAGGTTGGAACGTACTCTACAACTTTTGTTTAGACTTCGTCGGCTAATTTTGACTCGATGTTAAATTTTATATTATTAACGGGCCGGGACAGGATTGGTCTGTTAAATCCTCATAACTTCTTCATCCGACATCCGTTTTCGCCCATCTTTTTCTCATTACGCTACTCTTAACGAGATCTTCGATTCTCATTTAGGTCATGTCGGCTAAAAACCGCTCGATCTAATATTCGAATTTCGGGCTGTACAGTGCTAACTCGAAACTTCGAAAAATGATAACTTCTTCATACGAAGTCAGATTTGGGCGTTATTTTTATCGATGTTCTTAGTTTATAATATTATATGACTTTCATTTAGATCGCTAAGGCTAAATCTCGCTCTATCGTAAATTCACTATTTACGCTTCCCGGTATCGTGCCGGTTCTATCACGAAACTTTGACGGGTCATAACTTCTTCGTTATAACTCAGATTTCAGCGTTCCTTATATCCCCGGAATCCTTGTTGCGACCACTACAACTTTATGTAAAGATATCGGCTTATCTCACACTTTAATTTTGACGCTTATTTTTATTCTTTATTTATTATAGATTTATAATTAAATAATAAACACATAAACACACATAATTCACATAATACTCAAATATTTCATCTTTATTACTTCAAAAAGAGTTACAATAGTTGACCTAGATTATTACATTGACAAAAATGTTTAGCCCTGAAACCCGAGCGTTACACGATCTTACATTCGAATCACATGTCAAACGGTGAGCTCATACCCCTACATTTTTCCATGTTTTTAATGGTTTCAGGGGGGAATACAAGCCAAAATCAAAGTATTTTATTAAGTTTTAAACTTATTAATATAGTTAATGATTTCCATGTTTAATAACATATTCATATATTTTATCCCTTTTTGTAATATGTCGAGCATAAGGGAAACTCTTAATTTGGAAATCTAACTTCATCGCTTTCAGAAAGGTTTTTACAAAGCACTTTCTATATAAACTCTAATAAACTATAATGGGTATAGTTTGGGATAACCCTCTAGGCAGTTTCTACCAAATCAGATTTTGTGGATGAATATGTATAAACTATGACATATTTAGTTTATGTTATATATTTCATCAGGAGTACAAAGTACATTTATTCAAGAATAATTACTGTTTTATATTATTTTCCTGCTAGTGAACTAGATTATACCGAATTGTGAGGCGCTGCTTCAATACTGTACCCTAAGGTGTACATGGATAAATCCTTTTAGTATAAGAACAGTCTCCTGGAGGGAGAGCGTGAGATTTGTGAATAGATCTATTCGGGACTGACAATCCCACACAAAAACTGCTAGCTATAGTTAGGCAGGCATGCCTGTGGCGAACAAATGTCATTTAGCTTAACGCCTGAAGAACGTTATAAAGGTCTCTCGGTCATATCAAGTATGGTTATACGACTCGCAAATAAGTATAAACTAACTTTTGTTTACTGAATCTACTCTTCTTTTGTTTTATTTTGAGTAATAAAACTACATTTATATATACTGATAGTAATCAGGGATTTCTAAACTTGCATCTCTACCTCTAGGACGGATAACCTGTTTTTATGGAAAATATGGGATTTTCCCAGGATAAAACTGGCATTTCCAAAAACCAATGGTTTATTTTCTACTAATAGATACTCTTTCAAAACTGCTTTTTATAAGAAAATATAGGATTTTCTTAAGGAACACTTTTTAAAAGGATCAAAGAAACATTTTCCATAAAAACTAAATGCTTATGAACTCACCAGCATTATGCTGATATTCTTTCAAAACTGCTTGTATTCTCAGGGGATTAGTAGACAAGTACTTTCAGGAGATTGGAGAAGTTAGAGAGTTAGAGTTACGTCTTTCTATTTTACCTAGGATATGAACAAAACTATGTACTAGGACAATGTAAACCTTATTCATATATGTATTCAATGTTTGGTTGTGTTTACTATGCTTGCTATGATACAATTGTTGTGATACTACGCATGACGTCCTCCACCCCAGAACGTTTCTGCCATTCCGGTTTTGAGGTGTGACAAGTAAACTAGTCGAGACTTGAATATAATATTCAACAAAGTATTCAAGTAAGTAAAAAAGAAGTAAAATCGAGTAAGATGATAGTAAAGACGGTTTTAGAACAAGTAGAATGTAAGTGAAACAAATTTGACTTTTAAGAGAGTTTAAAATTGATGTGAAGAGAATAATTTGATTACTATCTATTTTCTCGCATCCAAACATCAACTCCTTAAATAGTAAAGGAGAGACATAGTAAAAACCGAGACAACATTATAAGGACTAGATAATATTAAGTTTTTGACAAATCTAACACTTAAAAAATTGATATGATTTGGTCCTTAGAAATGTTCCATCAACAAAAGACAAAAAACATTAAATTCTTGTACAACGTCAATCACATCAAAATACTAATCTCGAAACTACTTCATCTCGGAATAGGATAAGCTTCAAAACATCTTCACATCTGGTACTGAAGTTGACTTCGTATCTGCTTTGGTTTGGATTGCTAGAGGTTCACTTTTTATGCATTAACAGGGCATAATATTGAGTACGTTAGGCATACTATCTTAAGTTGGGCGTGGGGGTTAGTGGCGTATGCTTGGCATACCCATACATACGCCAAACATACGTGAGCTGAACACAAACCCAATTAAATAGGATTTGGCCATATTTAAGTGTGATTATTGACTTTGAGGCCACCCCCTTATCTGCCTCCTTCCCGCTAAAGACTGCCAACGAAACGCCTGCTTTTCATTGTGTGTTCTTGAGCTTTGGTAGTGAACTTTTGATATTTTTGTGCATTTTGAAGAAGTAGGAACTTGGTGATCAAGAATTGATTGGAGTGGATCTTGAAGATCTAGAATCTTCATCATCTTGGAAATTCCCATAAGGTATAAAGTTTCAAACTTGTTTTTTCATCTCTTAGATCTAGTTAGCTTAAAGTTCTTGGTATGTTTTGGTCCCTTGAGTTTTTTTTTATGCGAGTATAAGCTACTCCAGCAGCTTAGGATGGTAGATCTTAGTGTTTTTGAGGTCCCTTATGCATAAGAATTGTATCTTTATGGGCTTAACTAAACCATGCAAGGTTTGATGTTCATTTCATGGGGTTGGAATTTTAGAAATCGGTATTGTCGACATTAAGCCATGAATAAGCTTAAAGCTTCCGACTTTATGATTTAAAACCTTGTTTTGGAGTAGATCTAAATTTAGGACGGGAGGGTATTAAGGTATTAAACCATCTATGTAAGGAATAGTTCATCGACCAATAGGTTGGACGTACTTTTATGTATGTTGCACATACTGGGTCTGAACCCCGTGTCCTGGTAGGTGTGAGTACCCATGGTGTATGAGTCGGGTATGCTCATTATGATTCCAACTATGGTTTTATAAGGTTTTAGGCCATTTTGGGCTTCGGGTGCTTTTGGGTTTAGGCCATGGTTATTTCAGCCGATTAAGGGAAAGGGTAAAATGGTCTTTTACCCCAGGAGTCGAGTTCAATGAATTAGGGTATTATTTGATTGTTTAATATGGGGATTCTCTGGTTCAGTAGTCCGAGCATCTATTTCTTTATCATTGAATCGAGGTGAGTTTGCTAACTATATTGTATGACACTAGGTTGTATGCGCTTGTTGTCTTTGTGACTCTTGTTGTATGCATGCAAGCATGCATGTTTTTCTATATGTATGTGGGGTGAAATAGACCCAGGGTGAAATAGACCCGTACAATTGAAAATTACTAATTGAGTTGAAATAGACTTGAGGGTGAAATAGACCCATTACAGCCTTAAGATGACATTTGAGTTGAAATAGACTCGGGGGTGAAATACACACGGTATAGCCTTGAGTTGACGTATATGTATAGTATACGATATCATGAGGAACTCACTATGCATTGTGCTTATGGTTTTCAGTTTATGTTTTTAGTACTTCCGGTTCGAATGAGAAGAGCTCAGGATGATTGCATTGCGCACACCATTATTTTCTGCCTTATTTGATCCTAATGTATTTTTGGAAGATTGCTGACATAATTTGGTTTCCTTTATGATTTTTATAAACATGTTTAAGTGATGGTTTTAATAATACAAAAATGAAATTTTTGGTTATTAATTTTTAGGACGTTACAAATTTCCTTGGGAAGTGGAAAGAATTATGAAGGCCCAAGCAAATCTAATCTAGATGGGGAGGCTAAAAAAGAAACCGAAGAAGTTTTGCATAGAGAAGAAGATGAACAAAGGAGGAAGAGAAGGAAACTCCAAAGATACCCAAATCGATTTTCAAGGATTACAAGCCGTTTCCACCATTCCCACTATGACGAAAGAGCAAGAAGCGCGAGTGAGATAACAAGGAAATCATGGACATCTTCCGTATGGTAGAGGTAAAATTTTCGTTACTTGACGTTATAAAAAAAATTCCTTGTTATGCCAAAATTTTAAAACATTTATGTGCTCCAAAGAAAAATTTAAAAACGAAAAACTAAAGCTAGCGAAAATATCTCTTCAATTTTGTAAAATAAAAGGCTTACGACCAAAGTGCAAGGATTCGAGAATTTTCTTGATTCCTTGTAAATTAGTAAGCTAAATTTTTCAAAGTTCATGATTGAGTCAGGTGCTTCAATCAATGTCCTTCCCTTTTTTGTTTTTGAAAAATTAAAATTGGGTTCTTTACAAAAGACCAAGACTATCATTCGGTTGGTGGATTATTCGACAATACACCTAAAACGTGTACTTTAGGATGTTCTTAACCTAGTGAATGAATTTATTTTTCTCGATGATTTTTACATCTTGGACATGGCTAATGTGGACTTTTTGATAAAAACCAAATTATCTTAGGAAGGAGAATCTATTTGGTTTTCGAAGTCTGCAGAATGCTAGAGTTGTGAAGTTCGGAAATAACCAAAAATGGATGGTAAAAGGTTATGGGAAAGTAACAAATGGAAAGTTGGCAGTCAACCGGGTGGCATATGTCGAAGGTCTTCAACACAACTTGATAAGTGTTTCACAACTTATTGTGGGCACTGGTAATATACTAGTCTTCAATGAGGAAGGTAGTCTCATCTCGAACAAGGAAACAAAGGAAGTATTGCTTAAGTCTAAAAGGAAAGGTGATATGTTCACACTCGACATGAAGCCCATTTTTGGTGTTACCTCTGTTTGTTTACTTTCGAAGGCATCGTCTGATCTTAGTTGGTTGTGGCATCGAAGACTCTCCCATCAGAATTAAACCCTAACAAACTGGTTATATATGATCTTGTTCATGGCTTACTGTCTTAAAATTTGATGACGATTCGTTATGTGCAACATGTGAACAGTGCAAGCAACATCATCAAGGTCATCCATCGTCATTGACTCAAAGATCATCGAACCTCTTGAACTTCTTCACATTGACCTTTGTGGACCTTCGACTGTTAAGACTCTCAACAAGAAGTACATATTGGTCATTGTCGATGATTTTTCAAGGTTTACTTGGGTTTTCTTTCTTCGTCAGAAGTCTGAAACTGTTGAAGGGATGATAGATTTTATCTAGCACATCAAACTTAGTTTGACAAAGAAAGTAAGAAAAATAAAAAATGATAATGGCTCAGAATTCTAGTATCAAATTCTTGATTCAATTTTGGCTTAACTAGGGACTACGCATAATTTTTCATCTCCTTACACACCATAAAAAAATGGTGTTATATAACGGAGAAACAAATCTCTATGCGAAGCTACGAGGATAATGCTGACCTATGCGAACTTGCCTCAATATCTTCGGGCAGAAGCAGTCTCGACAGCATGTTTTACTCAAAACAAATCATTCATTCATCCTTGCTTTAAAATAACCCCTTATGAAATAATAAACAATCGAAAATCTAATGTGAAAATTTTCCATGTTTTTGGTTGTAGGTGCTTCATCATGAATCTCAAATATAACCTTTCGTAATTTCAATCCAAAGCTGATGAAGGGATTTTCTTGGGATACTCGCACAATTCAGTAGCATATCGAGTGTTTAATAAGTGAGCAAGGAAGATTGAGGAGACATACAATCTTACTTTCGATGATTATCATGTTAAATGTGTCGAACAAATGTCCGCACAACATCCAATTCTTTCATAAACAAATGATGAGTCAGCAATTGTTTAGTCTTCCAATATTGATTATGAAATAATTTTTTGGTGTTCTACACAGAGTAATAGATGTTGAAGTTCATGCTAAAGATAATTGGATTCCTGAAGCATCGAAGCATTATGATGATTCGTCGGTAACTAGGGAAGAAGATGATTCTCAATCTACATCCACCTCACAAGTACAAGTCAAACGTCTACCTGCTTGGAACGGTGATCAAGTGAAGGGGGAGAACTTGAGTTCAATATCAAAAGATAATATACATGAGTCTAATGTTAAGGGGGTGCATGATACATATCCACGTCAGTTTGAGGAGGCGCATGGACAAAAATGTGCAGATGTCGAGGGGGAGCATCACCATACAAATCCATTAGTTGAAGGATCAAGACATAATACCGATATCGAGGGGGAGCATAACATTTCTAATAATTTTCATGACGTTTCTAATAATGTGTCTAATGTAGGTGAAGGTTCGGAATTGGACGAAATATTCGAAGAAGCACCTTTCGATTTCGATCCAGCATATTTACCGATGGACAGATGGACACAAAATCATCCTAAAGAACAAGTTCTTGGTGAACCCCAAGATGAAGTTATGAAGAGGGCACAAATTTGAGCTAAAAACGAGGTATTGAATATTCATGAGAATTTTGTATTTTATTGTCTTCATTTCAAAAATGGAACCGAAAATAGTTAAGGTTGCATTGGAAGATCCTGATTGGACTGTTTCTATGCAATCCGAACTTATTCAGACACAATAAGGTTTGGAGACTAGTTGCAAAACCTGATGTTGTCTAAGTAATTGGATTAAAATGGATCTTTAAAAATAAAACTAACAAAGAAGGTAATGTTCGAAACAAAGCAAGAGTTTTTGTAAAAGGATATTCGAAACAAGAAGGTATTGACTATGATGAAAATTTTGCCCCTGTAGCGAGACTCGAGGCTGTTCGAATATTTCTTGCATATAGAGCACATAAGGACTTTGATGTATACCAAATGGACGTGAAGTGTGCCTTTTACAATGAAGTCCTAGAAGAAACAGTTTATGTCGCATAACCACCAGGTTTTGTAATTGACAAATTCCCTGATCATTGTTATATTCCCAACAAATCTTTTTATGGCTTAAGCCAAGCACCTCGAGCCTGTTATGCAACTGTTACCAACTTCTTGAAACCCTCTAAATTTAAACAAGGATCAAATGATATTAATGTTGGCTCGACTAACCCTTCGTAATCTATGGAATTTGAGAATATGACGAAAAGCCAGTTTGAAATGAGTATGATGGTAAAGATAAATAACTTTTTCTAGGATTGAATATTCGTTAAAGCATGGATGGAATTTTCATAAATCAATAGAAGTACTCTCGTAACATGATTGAGAAATTTGGCATGACGAATAGTTCCAATTTGAAAGTACATATGGCAGTCGGCACATGCTTTTGTTTGTTTTTTTCAATTGTGCTATTTATCAATCGAATCCCAGAGAACCCTATCTAACAGCAGGCAAGAATATATTTCGATATCTCAAAGGGACTGTGTCGTTCGGTTTTTGGTACCCTTCGAAGAGTGGATTTTTCATACATGGGTTTTCTAATGCAAATCTTGGTGGGTGTTAACTAGACAGAAAGAGCACAATTGGTGGATGTCAACTTTGCAGAAGCAAAATATGTTGATGTTGCAACTTGCACTTCTCAGATCGTATGGATTCAAAGGCAACTTTATGATTACGCAATCAACATGAAGAAGATACCTTTATATTCTAATTCTCAAAGTGCCATACGCATCTGCCATAATTCGGTTCAACATTCGTATACAAAGCACATAGAAATTTGATACCATTTTATCAAAAATCATGTTGAAGATGGTAATATCAAGGTTCATTTTGTCAAGACAACGGATCAACTTGCTAACATTTCCAAAAAGCCTTTAGATGAGAAATCATTTCAAAGGACCTTGACTGGTTTAGGAATCTTGATGCAAGCTCCGTTCCAAGTTCATCCTCATCGTGAAATAACAAGAATTTGAATTACTTTTGATGGGTTTAGAAGTTACAATTCACCATTCAATGTTCGACTACCTTTGAATGCAAAATGCCTCTGAAAAGAAAAACTGTTCAATGTACAATGTCTGGGAGTGGATACTTCTTATATCGAATGCTCGGTAACATTTTACTGTTTTTGATTCTCGTTTTATAAAACAAAAATACCAAAAAGATTTTTTTTGTATTCACATTTCAAAAACAAAAACTCCAAAAATATTTTCTTATTTTTTTCTTTACATTTTAGAAACAGTAATTCCAAAAAGATTTTCTTATTTTTGTCTTTACCTTTTAAAAACAAGAATTCCAAAAAGATTTTCTTATTTTTATCTTTTAATTTCAAAAAACAAAATCCAAAAATATTTTTTTCGTTTTGTTTTGTGTGTTTAACATTTTTCTATGTCTTTTTGAATCAACATATTGCGGTGTGAAATTCTCAATGGAATATATTCAAAAGCGGGACAGGTACAATTTTAAGTCTTTGCACTAGTTAGGTGTCCCCAAAAGCATGTTGTTGTATGTTGACCTTAAGCCTCATAGACTCAATGTGTTTCAAAGCCTTAATGGATCTCTCACTACGAGTGTTCCTTACCAATCAGTCTATATTCACATTGATTGAAGAGCTACATTTCTCTTCGGGTTTTGAGCTAAGAGATTTCTTATATGTCCATTTTATTCGCGAAGGTATAGAATGCTTTCTAAACCAATATTTTTCACCAAAATTGTTCTTCATGAATCACAAACCTCACTTGCATATCCTCGACATCTATGGTAGAAACCAACTAGAATGTAGATATTGCACAAGTCTATGTTTATCATCCTAATTCATTTTTCCATGATGATGGTGAAATCCAACAATCCTAACTCTTATGGAATTGACGGAGAACTTTCAGTTCAAGATTTGAACGAAACATTTGTTTCTATATGACAATTCGATATTCAAAATTGTATTATTTTCGTTATGCATGGTCTTAACAAAACGTTCTTTCACCAAGACATTTTTGCCCAACAAGAGCCAACTTTTTTTGGAATATGGTTTTTGTATGAATATCTATTTGAATATTTGGCACTTTGAAATATTTTCTCAACCTCACTTGTTCCTGACTACACCGGTCATACAAGTAATTTTGTTCATTTTACTCACACTTATGTTAAGTTGTCGTTTTGGACAAAATTGATCCTACCTCCTAAGCCTATGTAAAAAGAAGCCCTTCGATACTCATTTACGAGGATTCGATTGTACTTCCTGGGAAACCACACAAGCAGTTCGACATCTCTTTTAATGTCGAATGAAGTGATCTTTTCCTGGGATCCATCTACTTTACATCGAATGCTTATTTAATTTCACTATACACACATTTTTTTAATCTGGCTCCTGCTATTTCTTTGGCACACATTTGCACTGAAATCCTCGAGGTCTTAGTTAATACCAACTCAAACCTAGATTTCACAAAGTCTGGCTATGATTCATTTTCCAATCCCAACAGTGAATGAGCCTTACCTCGAAGGGAAGTTCAAAGTGCTATCTTGATGACAAAGGTTAAGTGACATTTCTTATCTTCTCGAGGTAAACAAAAAGTCTGGTGGATGTGACAGTTCATTTTTTCATGGGTTTTGAGGAAATTGTGATCATCACATTTCTGACTTGACGAATTTTCCAGAAACTGGCCCACTATCCATGAAACACATGGCAGAATTTTATTGGTGAATGATTCGAATTCAAATTCTACGTTGAGTATAAAAGGATTTTGGTGGACTAAATTGAATACTTTACTTACTCTCGTCAAAAATTTCCCCAAGTATTCTTTCACGATAATCATCTCCCCACAAAGTTCTCAAAAACCCTAACAATGGCGGCACCAACTGCTCATGTTGATCCATAAAACACCACCACTAAAGAAGCTACATCTTAACCATTGATTATGATTCAAAGCTCCAATGTAACGCCCGCATATCCGGGCTAGTCAATTTAGAGACAATAGGGGTCGAAAACGACTTTTCGACAAAAAGATTATTTAGAATAAATAATCTTAACCAAGTTTTAGAATATGTCACAGGGTTTCCGTACATATAAAGAACGCCGAAATCCGAGTTATAACGAAGAAGTTATGACCCGTCGAAGTTTCGCGTCGGAACCGGCACGGCGCTGGGAAGCGTAAATAGTAAATTTATGATAAAGCGAGATTTAGATTTAGCACTCTAAACGAAAGTCGTAGAATATGTTAAACTAAGAACTTCGATAAAAAGAACGCCCAAATCTGACTTCGTATGAAGAAGTTACGATTTTTCGAAGTTTCGGATTAGCAGTGTACAGTCCGAAATTCGAATATTAGATCGAGCGATTTTTAGCCGACACAACCTAAACGAGAATTGAAGATCTCATTATTAGTAGCGTAACAATAAAAAGACAGACGAAAATGGACATCGGATGAAGAAGTTATGAGATTATAACGGACCAATCCTGTCCCGGCCTGTTAAAAATATAACTTTAAAAATAAATTCAAAATTAGCCGAAGGAGTCTAAACGAAAGTTGTAGAGTGCGTCTCCACCTACGCATGGATATAAAGAACGTCAAAAACGGAGTTCGTATGAACGAGTTACAAATTATAATAGCATATTTACGTATTAAAATAAAGTATAAATCATATATACGTACACATATATATACATATGTATATATCATTAGAAAGGTATCGACGATGCGGTCATTATAAGACTAATGTTGAGTTCTTTCGACATTAGTTTAGTGCAAATATCATTAAATCTATTTAAAATAGTATTATAAAGGGGTGTTTAGTTGTTTATATAACTATAAGGTCATTAAGTAATTATGAAGGGTAGTTTTTGTAAATTCAATTACTATAAATAAGAGGCTTGGGCTCTAATATTTCTTGCACCATTCTCTTGATTCAAGAGTCTTTCTCTCCTTATCCCCCGAGCATTTCGGTCCCTCGTGATTCGACTTCTCTTTCTGTAGTTTTAGTATAGTAAGGTGAGCGCTGAAGCGCTACACAAATCTTTCTTAGAAAGATTCAGCGACGAAGTTCTGCCCCTACAGAGCCCGACTCCTAGCAAAAATCCCCTTGTAAGTAAGTTATGCTTACCCTATTTTAAATATAGTTTATATTTAAAATTAGTATTGTTATTATAAATTTATAATAAATATTTGAGCTATTATTATGACTTATATAAGTGTCGTTATAATATCTTTTTAACTACTCGCGGTACGGGGAATCTGGTTTAAAGGGCCGCATAGGGTTGTTGGATTTCAGAAGTGCTATATGCCAAAATGGTCCTGCCCTCCGGTGTTTTATGTCTGGCCCCTGTCTGTACATAGTGGTTGGAAAGTATTGTTTAAACGCTTATATAATAATAATAATAAGACTAATAATTAGTCACGGTAAATATTAGACTAAAATCTAGTGGTAATAATACTAGGTTTCGTCGAAGGAAATTATTTTAAAGTAAACGAAGCGTTGTCCGAGTACCGAGTCACCACCTTCTCAAGTGAGTGCATAGTTACTTTCATCTTACACATAGATATGAAGTATTTTATATAAACTACGTGCTATGTGTGCACATAATCTGGATACTTGCTGTCTATGCTGGTTGAACGTTTTATACATGTTTTAAAGGACTTAAACTGTACACGTATTTTATATATACGAAAATGTTGGGTATGAGATGGGTAGATGAATGATGAGAGATAGAAGATGACGTGAGTATACATTGGCAGCTACAGACTTAGTGCCTATGGGACAAACACCGGTAGCTATGGACTTAGTACGTTTTAGACGTTGGTAGCTATGGATTTAGTACCTGTAGGAATTGGTAGCTATGGACTTAGTACTTGTTGAACATTGGTAGCTATGGACTTAGTACCTATTAGATAAAGACTGGTAGCTATGGATTTAGTACCCGATGAATAGACTATAGCAGCTATGGAATTAGTGCTTTATGAACGAACATTGGCAGCTATGGATTTAGTGCCAGTCCCATGACCCTGGAAGTAAGGGACTTCGGAATAAACGAATGCAGGATAGATGAATCTTAGGTTAAATCCTTAAAGAGTAAAGAAGATAATGGGGATGGGTAATTGGGTTGATTGTTTGATTGAACATAATAATTATATTATTGTGGGTTGAAAACCCTATGTACTCACCAGGTTTCCCAACCTGACCCACTCAGTTTATGTATATCACAGGTGACGAAGTGAAGTGACATTACACTGAGAGATTTAAAAGAGATGTAGATCACTAGTGTAAATCATTGTAAGTTCTGTTTATGCTTATGTTTCGGTATTAACGATGACATCCCAAACATTTTAAAATGAAATAAATACGTTTCTTCGAAAATGTTTTAATAACGTATTTACCATGTTTTTCTGGGAACAAATTCCGCAACCTTTTTATAAAATGAAGTACTCTAATTTTTATAAAGCATAAACAAAATCGGTCTTTTCTGGCCGTCATTTTGGGGATGTCACATCCAACTTCCTTGTTCAACCAGATGTTTAGAAGTGTACAGAACAATTACAAATTATGATTGTTTCTCAAAATCATTCTATTCTTTTAACGAGTATGTCTTCTTCATTCTTAGTACCTGTTACATGGTTATCCATAACTGGTTCAATGATAATGTTTAACAAGACATCTAAAGTGGTGACGTTTCAAGTCACAAATGACAAACTCTACAAGCTTAACAAGAAGCAGTTTGCTCAAATCTTGAAACTTCCACATACAGGTCAATTTTATGAAGTTATGAATGAACAGGTTGCTCACATGTTCAATAAGATGGGTCATCAACCGCTACTCATAGGAATCGGTCATTTTAGAAAGACTGCTTTGCCTTGTCTTTGGAATTTCTTGTTTGGAATTTTTCTTCGATTTTTAACTGGTTGCAGCACTGGTTTCGATAAAGCGAAATTGGAAGTCTATGCCATGATTACAAATCTATAATATGATCTCAATGTTGATTGTCTAACTCA
Organism: Lactuca serriola; assembly: GCF_051521515.1. NCBI lineage: Eukaryota > Viridiplantae > Streptophyta > Magnoliopsida > Asterales > Asteraceae > Lactuca > Lactuca serriola. The sequence goes on from NC_136412.1 coordinate 297,864,559, forward strand.
GTTGTGGGAAGAGTTCAAAACAAGTATTTCTCTTACCAATGTTATGAATGGCGTATCATGTGAGAGGTATTGGAGTTTAGTTCTCAAAGAAGTTTATGAGAAAGAGGGAATTTGATACCATCCAAAGATGCCAAGGCGGATTTTTCAATATATCAGCATCCTAAAGTTGTTTGTGATGATCTTGTGTTATTTCCCATTGTGGCTCGAATTCTAGATTCCATGTTACGAAAAGTAGATTCTTCCTATCAAGTTTTGGTTCATTATTTGACAACTATTAACCTAGGTGTTCAAAGTAGGGGTTTTGTTGCCAAAAAGGGCATAAGGAAACTCGAATTTGTCAAAGTTTCTAAGAAACCAAAGAACCTTGAGCAACCTAAACCAGTTCCTGTGCAAATCGAGAGGGAGGTAACGAAACCGGTTCAAGAAACTATTGAAAAAGAATTTCAAAAGGAGGTTTTTCCTTCGAAGCCGGGTATTCTGAAACAAACCAAGAAGAATGCTCATATCCTCGACACTCTCTTGAACCACCAATTGTTGAAGACATGTCTTCACCAAAAGACGATTTTGTTTCGAAGATAAAGAAAATTCGTAAACCTCAAGTTAATCAGATGGGTGTGCAAATTCGCAATGTTCTAGTTCCAATCACACATGCGTCGAAGAAACATAAAGTTCAAGACATTGTTAAAAAGATCAAAAAGAAGAAGAAAAAGTTGGTTGGTCCTCTTGATGATGTAGTAGATGAAACTGATTTCAATAGTGGAAGCGATAGATCTCCGATTTGTCATGATATTGGATTGGGCTTCGAGACACCTCAAAGAGTATGTCTGGTTAAGTCAAACTTCAAGGAGACTAGAAGTCTTGGTGGAAATGTAAACAAATCTAATACGGATACAACCACTAATTTGGTTGAATCTCCGTCTACTACCATCCCTGTCAAGATAGTTGTCATACCACCTGAGATTTTGAGCACTCAGTCTGTTTAAGAGGAGGTTTGAATCTCAGGCATCACTGTGAACATATCTAATATGGGCAAAAATATTAATATGGGTGAAGGGGTGACGAATAACGAAGCTCATGACTCATCTTCTTTTGACACTTCTACTTTTAATACCACACTCATTCTATCATCTACCTTCAAAACTACCCTTATTAATACTTCAACTTCTTTACCACCATTCTCTTCTCCTATCCCATCTTCATTGTCTGCTTCTACCATTTCACCCAATTATTCAAACATCATGCTTCAACCAATTACTTAACTTTTCTCTTCCCAATACATTAAAGGGGAGAAGTCAGTTCTAGAAGATGAATAGAATGAGGATGATGTGATGGTATCCATTGCATGGATTCAGTTTAACCTTGAAGAAGATAACATTCATGATCATATGCTTATGTCAGGGAAACAGTTTAAAATTCTTAATAACAAGCTGAATTCATTGTTAGAAATTCAGGCATATATAGGCGACAAAAATTCAATGTCTGGGATTGAGTTGGATGTTATGCTTCAATCACAAGAGAGTCATTTAAAGCTAGCTATGGAACAAATTGAGAATAAACATGAAGAGTGTTGAAAGCATCATGTTGAAAATTTCCAATTTTAGGTGACCAAGCTTCGTAAAGTTGCAAAAGAATGACATATCCTTTTCATTGAGGAAGTTAAGAAGGTGGAGGAGTGTAACAAACTGTTATTTCAAACCTATGTAATAGTGTAGGTCAATTTGTACTTCTTTTTAAATTAATAAAGAGAAATTTTGGCATACTGTGTATATTTACATAATTGACCCTCAAAAATAAATTATTAAATAATCTCAATTGGGATGAACCAAGTGATAGAGATTTTAAAAAGGTTTCCAAAAATATAAAGAACACTAAAATCCGAGTTATAACGAAGAAGTTATGACCAATCGAAAATCTGCGACAAAACCGGCAAAACGCTGTTCAGTTTAAAAACTGAATTTTTAATAAAAGGTTTTTTAGCCTTAACAATCTAAATGAAAGTTTTAGTTTATGTTAAACTGATAACTTTCATAAAAAGAACGCCAAAATATGACTTCGTATGAGGAATGTATGATTTTTCTAAGTTTCAGTATAACAGTGTACAGCTAAAAACTCGACGTAAAGATCGAGTGGTTTTTAGCCGACACAACCAACACGAGAATTGAAGGTCTCATCATTAGTAGTACATCGGTAAAAAGACAGACAAAAACGGACGTCGTATGAAGAAGTTATGAATTTATAACGGATTCCCGTCCCGGTCTGTTTAAAATAATAATATTAAAAATAAATTCAAAATTATCTGACGAAGTCTAAATGAAAGTTGTAGAGTATAATTTTACCTACGCGTGCATATAAAGAACGTCAAAAATGGAGTTCGTATGTAAAAGTTATGAATTTTACAAGTTTTTGGCACAAAAAAATAAAGAAAATTAGAAAAACCGGGAATTTTCGCATGAACAGTAATGCCACGTCACCCTCACATGCGAGGCCTCCACGTGTCAGCTGCTGAGTGGACCGAACCCATACATGGCACGTCCTGATTGGACCGTAGCCGAGGTCCACTTAGAACCGGACAGCCTCACATGAGACACACCGGAGACACCCCTCGCACGCCCCTCACACCCGCTCCTTCGCAAGTGTCTTCTTTCCATTGGACCGAGGGTTGGTCCAATCCGAGCCAGCCAGCAGCGAGCCTCTGGTCCGAAGAAGACCCCTCCCTTCGCCATCTATTCAATGCGTGGCAGCCTCGCATAGGCTCGAGTCCGAACCTTCGGACTATATATAGCATTCAAGGGCTTCCGAAATTTTTTCACTTTTCACCGCTAAATTCATTCTCTTTCACACTTTCCACTCCCATAAGCTCATATACAACCCCTAAAGCCCCGGTATTAAGACTCAAACCTGGAGCAAGCCTCGAAGCCTCGAAATTCCCGAGAAGTAACCTCTCTCCTGTCGAAACTCTGCCCGATTTAAGCCGGTTTTTCCGCCAAACAAACTAATTTCCGGGAAACGAAACGCTGCCCGAATTACCACCTATCAAGTGAGTTCATACCCCCGTATTTTTATAATTTTTACTGTTTTAAGGGGGGAAATACAAGTATAACACAATAACTTTGTGTTATAAATAAATGATTTTAAATCACAATAAAACAACTTTAAAGCATCAAAAATACTCCAAATATTGAACTCTTTTATTAACTTACATTTTTCCCAAACATTCATATTTGCATATATATATATATATATATATATATATATATATATATATATATATATACATATATATATATATATATATATATATATATATATATATATATATATATATATATATATATAAGATTTAAAAGGCTTAGGGCTAATAACTCATTCTAGGTCATTTTCCTTGTTTGGATGTGGACTTATAGTACTGGTTATTTGTCCGAAGGTCGTTTAACTTTTACTTATATATAAAATTGTATATGTATATAAAACTAAGAGCTATTTCATTAAGTTTAATTACCTTTGTAACATGGTAAGCAAAGGATTACATGCAACAATAGTTATTTACCAATTCATAAAGTACATATAAATTATAATAGGTATAATTTATGATACATAGAACAATGATTCATGATTTAAGTATACGAGAATACACTATTTTACATGAAACAAAGGTTGTAATTCAAAACAAATCAAGGGTTTACACTTGTCAAATACATGTTCGGAATACTAATTCAAGAACATATTGTCAATCATTTATTTCAGAATGATTGGGTTTTCATAACTGATATACATGTAACGTTTATATGCTTTTTATGAGACATTCAATTCAGGTTGTTTAATTCATTTTAGACAACCAAGATAAAGCCCTGACATTATAACTAGAATCTCCAGTCTGGGGATCGAAACAAGTTGTGTGTAGATCTATATAGGGATTGATAACCCCGCACTCAGGTTGCTAGCTACAGTCAGGCATGCATGCCAATGAGTAACAATTGTTATCAACAGTTTAAACGCTCACAAGGCGTTTGTTTCAGGCGTTCATGTCTTAGTGTGGTTATAATAACTCATTAAAAAGATATTAACAACATGTTAGTGTATAAACAACTAAACGTAAGTACATCTTCAAAGTACCAGTTTACAAAATACAAAGTACAATGGTATACTACAGTTTTCAATAACAGCTGGTGAAGCCAGGCACACTCTCAGTTAGAAGTTTTACAAATACATTGGTTTACAAATAGGACAGTTTTATGGGAATAAAACTACTTTTCAAATACCACATAAAATATGGGATTTTCTAGAATAGTTTTCATATTCAAAATATAAAGACACCCATTCAAACATAAAGACTTATGTACTCACTCAACTTATTGTTTATACTCTCTTTTTAAATTACGTGTATTCTCAGGGAAATAATAACAGGTACTCCCCGATCTTTTTGAGAAGATGGAGCCATTATGAGTCTTATCTTCTTCTTTTGTATAACTATTTTGGTTTCAATATACAATGATTAAACGCATGTAAATATTATACTTTTAAATACAATGGTTGTTTGTACTTTGATTACTATGATGCATGTGTTGTGATACTACAAATGAAGTCCTCCACCCCCGGACGTTTCCGCCGTCTGGTTTGGGGGTATGACAGATTGGTATCAGAGCATTGTTTATAGTGAACTCAGTATATCAATCCATAAAAGATATACAAACTATAAATACATTGGGGCTAAGAGCTCTGACTACAAGTATACTTTTTAAGAACTTTTAAGTATTTTTACAAGAAGTATACTAACCCTCATACCTACAAGTACATAGTCATAAGAACTTAAAAGTATTTGGATGTTGAACATTACAATTAAACTCGGGCAGTTATGTAATCATATCCACAATTAATATAGCCTGATCAACTATATTGATTTAAGATATGACCAACATGTGTTTGGGAGTGATAGTAGTGTTGTGACATATCTAAAACTTACCAACTACAGAAGAAACTCTAGAACAGAACATAAAATACTTTAAACATCGATATGCTTTAGTTTTTTAGGCATTTCTCATAACCTTATTCTCGTACAAACACAATGGCAGGACATCATCTACCAGGGGACCCTTATTTTCCAAATCATGGCAACGAAGGATGGATAGTGGAGGATCTGGAGGAGGATCCAGAAGAAGACTCAGATGAAGAACCATTTGAGGACAACGAATCAAGTGGTACGGATACAGAGCCACAAGTCTGCAACCCGTGGTTACGTCCCCCGAGGCAAGAGGAAGCAATGCCCATACCCGAGTGGGGCCAATACATAAACCATTGGAGTCGATAAGACGGCCAACGCCCTCCCTACGGAATGGAACGTGGTTTCTATAACGTCTCAGAAGGAGGAACAGCCGACAGAGCTCTTCTAGTTATAGTGAACCGAATTGCCCGACAATTCGATCAATCAAGGATGTCAATCAATCGCATCCTAGAAGTGAATGCGGCTGCGCAGGCTAACACTGCCGATATCCTTTGTCTTGACGAGATGCAAGATGATACCCAGCACCATACTGATGCCCTTCAAAGGCAACTTAATGTTGCTGAATCAGAGATCAGAGAACTAAGGGATCATCAAGTTGCCCAAGAAAGGCGCTGGAAATCGCAAGACGAAGCGGAACCCAGTAACCGTCGTAGCAACCATCGCAAGTAGTGTTTACACTACTTTTCTAGTTTAATATACTGAATGTATAGACTACTTTCAGGATATGTACAAAATCAAGTATCAATAAAATAATAAGCACTTTACTTCAACAAGAGCTATTACAATTTTTACAAACATTCCATTCCAAAGTTTTGGGATTATGGATCTGTTCCAGTGTTATTTTTCATACTTTGCGATACGACCGCAAAATTTTTTATTTTCGGTAGGTCGGTTTTGATGGGTTTTGGTCATAAGACATCCTATGTGCTCATACAAACCCTAAAGCTTGGATCTAGGTTTCTCTATTGTACATACTTTGAATCCAAGACTTTGAACCCTAATTCTAGCATATGGAAATCAGAATTCACATGTAAATAGGTTTAAGAACATACCTTGATTGTTATATAGCAATAACAATCCAATTCCTCCTTGAATTGACCTTGGAATGCTTAGAGTCACAAGTGTCACTCCTCTAATGGCTTACAAACACCATAAGCAAGTGGAGAAGGTATAAAGAGAGAGGAGGGAGGTTAGAATTCGTCCTTAGGACCTCTTGGGAAGGGTTGGACGAATTCCTATGCCTTAGGGGGTTTATATAGGTGTAAAGATTAGGGTTTTAGTCCTTATCCTTATCTAGTTGCTTGTCCACCAAGCAACCATAAGATAAGTCCTAGAAATCCTTATCCTAGTCGAATTCTAAGAGATTTACACCTCAAATCGTTCACCATATATATAAGATAATCCTTACCTTATTTTGTAACTATCACATAATTACAATTCAGCCCCTCTAGTTTAATTAATTACACTTGATCACAAAATTAATTCTTAATTAATTATTGACCAATATTAATTAAACAAATATGATTTCTCCTTTAATATATTATTCTTATAACATATTAATAAATCATAATAACCTCTCTCTCTATTTATTTCTCCAATCAAGTTGCTTTGGTGAAGGCAACCCAAAAGGACCATGCACCATCGGGTCAAGTACATACCAAAATAGTTATGGACTTAGACACTAATCCAACAGTCTCCCACTTGGATAAGTCTAACAACTATTATGCGTATGACTTCGGATCCCGATCTGCAATCATAACTTTCCAAAGCCGCTGTCAACTCTGATCATATCAAATACGCGTGTCCTTAGATAAGGGGTCATATATTCCTCCATTCTAGATATCATATGAGAAATGATTTCAAATCATTTTCTTTGTACTATTTCTCGATTTCCGATTTATGACGACTGACTGATTGAACAAATCAAATTAGCCCTAGCCCGGCCGAGCATTTACGTTTGTCATCACTAAACCATCGAGGGGCCCAAAGATATCGCTTTTATCCTACTTTGGATAAAAGGAACGGATAAAATTTGATACAATGCTTGCTTGTACTCACGCACCGAATTACACACAACAATATGTTTTATAACACCAAGTTACTGGTGTGTTTACATATTATCAATGTGCAACCGATTTGCAAGATACAACTCACACATCTCGGTTTCAAGAATATAAGATGTTATCGTCTCACCAATCACTCGTGATACAATCCATGGAGTGACCCAAGTGAGCGTGGGTTTAATCCAATGCTCAAGTCACATTCATAAGCACTCATGAATGTTGCAGCAAACATTTGCTTATGTCTAATACTCTTTTAGACAATCCACACACCAATTCACGACAGTCTTCATTCATATCTACTTCCAACATATGAACGACTGTGGCCCGTTCGAATAATTCCATTATTCTTAATAAATTCAATTATTCTGGAAGTCAAAACATGCAAATGTGAAACACAAGAATAATACTAATCCCATATGGCCTCAACCCTTTGAGCATAAATAAAACACCTTTTATTTATCACCATATTGATTACTCATTTTTTGTAGTTTCGGGTAATCAACTTCTTACTTGAATTACAACACTTGTCCCATGCTCCTAGCATGCACACAATGTTTACCTATGGTTCTTACTTTGTGAATTAGATCACATTGAACACATTTCCAATCATTCTCATTTCACAACTCCAAATCCTTTTCATAAGTGAAAGAATATCAAATTCTTGCTACTTATAGAATATGCTAGATTCTAACATTCTATGCAACTTATCCTTTCGTAATGTCATTGCACCAAAGTCACAAAGACTATTGCCAATGATATTACAAAGTCTTCTATCGGAGATTGTTACAAGACAATTCCATAGACGTGATGTCTCTCACTCAAAGTACTTTCTTTGAACGTCCTTTTGCATAGAAGTTTCTAATCTAATCATAGATTTCTCAATATTCAATTCTCAATATGGACACACTTCCATATGTTCCATATGACAACTCATTCTTAATAGAATCTTATCTATTCGTAACGATGTCGATATAGTCCATCCAATATGGAAACATTTCCATATTTTCCAATACTATACTTCCAACTACTCACAAGCGACCAATCCTCGTCAAACTTGGATTGTCCTTTGATAGTTGTTTAATTATTTTAGTCTAAACCGATTCTAGTCCTTTTTCCCTCTAAATGTGCTAGACATTCGGAAAATTTTAGAATGGTCAAACATTAAAGCATTTGCAATCGATCCTATACCCAAAGCGTATGGGACACGACGCATAATGTTTTATTTGTTATGTTCTCAAAATTCGAATTGTGAAGAGGGATGCCGTAATCATAATCGAAATTTTAAGAACACACTTTGTACCTTGGACTAAATTTTATTAACATTTCTCAACCTAAACCTTTAGATTTGAAATGAAGCATAATATTCTCTCCCTTAATTATAGCAAAACAACTCTTCAACTATTGCGACTTAGCAAAGTATGACTCTTGTTTTCTATAATTAATATTGCTAACCTTGCAATACTTTCCTTAATAATCATACAATCATAACTTTTATGCTCCCACTATCTTGATGATTATTATAAAACATAACACTTATGCTCCCACTAGCTTCGACATGTATTCATAAACATCTTAACTTTCAGAAAAAAAAACAATGCTTATTGAATTTCTTAAGTTCATGTTTCTAATACTTAGTGCTTTGATAATCTTTTATCAACGTTTCTTGATATTATACACATTTGCCTTCGATAGTTCATATGTGTGTCTAAACAATTAAGACTAATTGCCAAACCTCACAATTCAAATTATGGAAAGGGATGCCGTAACCATAATTGAATTCGAGATTGCAATTTTACAATCACTATCTTCTTAAAATCTGTCTTAGTGAAAGCATTTCCTCACAATCATTTTCATGAAGGAGGAAATCTTATGACACTTAGATTTAAACAGTGTATTTGTTCCTATCCATGTGAATTTGTCAAAACCAAGTTTACGAAAAATTCAAACTCATATGGAGCGAACTTTCTTAATCTTGATTTCTTGCCTTATGGTAGCACAGCTGCCCACCATGTCTTCCAAGTAGTTAAGCAGCTCACCCTTTCCTATCAATGTACCTTTCATTGATTAAGGTGCTTTGCCTTTTATGCGTTCAAAATGAGAACTCATAGAACTCACATGCATAATTAACTCGATTGGATTGGCACATAAACAAAATAATGTCATTACGATAGGTTGTAAACCTCAACTCGTGTGCTAGTGATGATCGATAAGGTTTATTTGATTTGTTCTTGAAACCTTTCAAGACCATTAAGACTCCCACTGACTCCTTGACATATAAGATTCTCTTGTCAAAAACCATTTCTTGACAAACAAATATTCAAGAGTTAGTGTAGCTTTTATCAAAAGACTTCATAAATTGGTCCTAGTTGGTCTTTGTCTTATCCAAGACACCACAACTTTCCACATTTAATGAAAGTTACAAACCTTCTAAATACCTTTCACTCAATGTCACAATCTTAACTTTAAGACTTGTTATTGGAACGAAGTATGATTGACTTATTGATTTAACCATTTCTTCAATTCTTGATTCCTCTTCTTAGACATTCAATTGTACTAAGACTCACTTAGAGGATCAATTGAGATATGGTTCTTAATCATTTAGACCTATCATAAAGCATAAAAGGTACTCTCCCATCTTCTTAGAATGGAGAAACTTTTATCTTTCTGCCTACTTGATTCTTCTTATTCGTTCTGCTATTGATCTAAACCCTTTAATCAATTCAAAATTACACTTAATCTTGTAAGTATAATCATATTTACTAAACCTTTAGTAAATCATGACGAATATCATTGTTACTCTTATGGTGGACTTGATCAACACGCAACATTGTGTGCTCGATCTTTTAGTCCTTCACTTGACACTTTGTCAATGAATTTGTCTAATTTCCAAATATGAAATTTCTCATTCATCGTGCAACCAAGTTGCGTGATTCCAAATTTCTGTCCAATTGAAACTTTGGGCGATGAGAAACTCTCCCTATTTGGTAAATTCGCAATTTTTCCATAAACACCATAAATAAGAATCATATCCATTTGTTGTAGAAATATGCAAACACCAATTTTCATAACGATTTCATTGCAAGGAAATAAACAAATAAATAAATAAGTCAAACGAAAATTTATTTTATTTATAAAAGCAGCGGAAAACATATGTCCTTACAATGCAAAATCCATTGAAAACTATGTATTTCAAAAGAAAATTTTCTAACAACTCTATCATAACTATCTAAGATCAAAATCTAATCTTCAAGTCCATGCGATCAAGATCCATCTCTTGTGATTAGATTCATCTTGCTCTCTTATCAAGCTTCCTTTCTTTTCACCGACCCTACAAAACACTCAAATGTAATCTTATTACATCATGTATTAAGAATCAATGAATAGGAACTTAATGGAGTTAGATAGTGGATTTTTTTACCTAAAGCGCAGTCATACCTTTGACTCTCCCATCTCTTAGATCTCTTAGGTAATTAGGGCAACTTCGTCTCCAATGCCCCTTCTCTCGGCAATAAAAGCAAATTGACTCTTTTGGAACAACACATGGAACTACTTCAGACATCGCCTTTCTCTTATGATCAAACTTTTCGATCATTGCATGTCTTTCATTGCCATTGTCTATATCCATAGAGGTCTTGAAGGCAGATTCACCAATCAACTTTGCTTTTCTATTGCGCCAAACCATTGCTGATTCGGCAGCAATAAGCATATAGGTGAGATCTATAAGGGTCACGTTGTGGTTCGTCATATAGTACTCTCTTACGAACTCACTATATGAGTTGGGAAGTGACTGAAGAACCCAATCAACAGCCATCTCTTCACTAACAACGGATCCCATCATTCTTAGTCTATCAATGCGCGACTTCATCCCTAGGACGTGTGCACACATCGACTTTCCTTCTTTATGTTTATTTGCCAAAAGGGCTTAAGTGATATTGAACCTTTCAATTTTACAATCTTGTGGGTTAGGGAGAATAATTGGAGGAGGAGGAGGAAGTGAAGCATGATTTCTTGATCCTCGATCGAATCGTGGAATATCATCTTCATGTGGAATGCTTGTTCCACGGGATTTGGGAATACCATAGTTGTCGAACTTTGACATCTACAAAATGGGAGAAAACGAATTCAAGTTAGTTGATTGATTGAGTCCTTGGTAAATCACCCAAATGAAATTCCAAGGCTAGGACCCAACACAATATTCTACAACTCGAGAGAGGGATGCCGTAACCCAAATTGCAGAACATTTGAAGGTAAGTGAATGACGATTCACTAATTTCCACCATGAAAAACGAAAATTAAATTTAAGTTTTAAATCTATGAAAACTCCTAGATCCTTTGAGATTCACTGAACTTTCAATGGCATGTTTAAATCTCGATATGCCCCTCTTGTTTGTGACTGGGATGCCGAGGATCACAAAGTGGGTGTGAATAACCATGCAAACTTACATGGTGCCCTCACATGTTACGGTCGCCTATTCGATGTGCCGGTAAACCACACACGCTCCACCGAACTATGACAAACATTGAGTCACCCTTTGCTACCTTTGCTTAGACCCATTTAGTGTGCCGGTAAACCACACACGCTCCACTAACGTCTTCGCAAGGGCACAAAGTGTAATTTCATGGAATTGCATCAATTCACTTTTGCCTAAGTAACTAAGATTGGGAATTTTGAAAAACATTTAGTTACTTTTATAATTTATTATACTTATAATGGAAGGTTTCGTCCTATCCTACCCGTTCGGCTAACGACCCTCCACTAGTCAAGAGTGCGGTGGGTAAGAGTGAATACCCATTCAATCGCCATTTTATAGGCAATTTCCTTAAACACCCCTTATAGACCAGCTTCGTGAATGAGGCCTACTAACGGTAAGACTGACTTTTACTCATACATATATATAATGTTAGACCTTTAATGTTATATATAGTATAGGGTGTATTTTTATACTTTTAAAATACTAGGTGGTTCAATTTAACAATTATACTTTTAATTCACTTAAATTGTAAACCAAAACTTTTATGGATTTATTAAACCTCTTTAATTAAACACCTTAATTAGTCAATAAAACCATAAGGGTGTGATTTGAACTTTTTCAAAACTATACTAGAGTTTTAGAATTTAACATTCCTAATTAAACTTTTAATCAACTTTTAAATTCCAAAACTTGAGGGCAAGTTTTGAAACATTTCAACATATTAGGGTTTAGAATTTAAATATGCATCAAAATTAAACTATTTAATCAAAATTTAAATTCCAAAACTTGAGGGCAAGTTTTGAAACCTTTTTCAAAACATTAGGGTTTCAACTATTTAAATTTCAAAACAACAAAACTTTTTGGGGTTCAAATTTTAAACTATAAAACCTAAAGGGCCAAATATGAAACTTTTCACAACAACAAGGATCAAATAACAAATAATTCAAATTAACATTTAATCACATAATTATCCATATTTGATGATTTCTTGCAAAATAATTTATCAATTTACTTAAAATAATTAATCAATTATCTTATAAGGAAACAATTATCCTATTAATTGATAAATATCTTCAATTAGATTAAAATTATAGTCAAATATATCATATAATCGGATTAATATTAATCTAACATGATAAGGTAATTATCCCAATGCAAAAACAGCAAGAAATCCCGAGATAAGCACTGTCTGACACACCGACTCGCCGAGTCACCCTCTGGAACTCGCCGAATAAGGCTGACTCGCCGAGTCCAAGAGTGACTCGCCGAGTCAAGTCGAACAGTGAGGCCAAAACACGATTTTCAGTTACATCAAGCATCAATACAATAGAAACCAATCATGGCTCTGATACCACTGATGGGTTTTGGTCATAAGACATCCTATGTGCTCATACAAACCCTAAAGCTTGGATCTAGGTTTCTCTATTGTACATACTTTGAATCCAAGACTTTGAACCCTAATTCTAGCATATGGAAATCAGAATTCACATGTAAATAGGTTTAAGAACATACCTTGATTGTTATATAGCAATAACAATCCAATTCCTCCTTGAATTGACCTTGGAATGCTTAGAGTCACAAGTGTCACTCCTCTAATGGCTTACAAACACCATAAGCAAGTGGAGAAGGTATAAAGAGAGAGGAGGGAGGTTAGAATTCGTCCTTAGGACCTCTTGGGAAGGGTTGGACGAATTCCTATGCCTTAGGGGGTTTATATAGGTGTAAAGATTAGGGTTTTAGTCCTTATCCTTATCTAGTTGCTTGTCCACCAAGCAACCATAAGATAAGTCCTAGAAATCCTTATCCTAGTCGAATTCTAAGAGATTTACACCTCAAATTCGTTCACCATATATATAAGATAATCCTTACCTTATTTTGTAACTATCACATAATTACAATTCAGCCCCTCTAGTTTAATTAATTACACTTGATCACAAAATTAATTCTTAATTAATTATTGACCAATATTAATTAAACAAATATGATTTCTCCTTTAATATATTATTCTTATAACATATTAATAAATCATAATAACCTCTCTCTCTATTTATTTCTCCAATCAAGTTGCTTTGGTGAAGGCAACCCAAAAGGACCATGCACCATCGGGTCAAGTACATACCAAAATAGTTATGGACATTTATAGAAAAAGCTTCTTGTAAATTAAGTGTTTAAGTTCAGAGATATCAAATTCATATTCATTCTTGATATCTCACTATCTTTTTTATTGACATTTATAGAAAAAGATGCCTCCTCGTAGAAATCCAAGACATAACAATGAAACTGAAGCACCGACGCCACCTCCTCCACCACCTCCTCAATTCGATGCTGCTATGTTCCAAGCAACAGTCACGGCAGCTGTAGCAGCTACCTTATCTCATATCAATGCTCCTGGTGCTAGTGGGTCGGGAGTTGGTGCACATCCATCTAACCATGTCGAGGGTCATGAGCACTCGCGAGAGTGCGCTTATAAAGACTTCTCGAATGCCAAACCCAGGACCATTAATGGAACTGGAGGAGTGATGGTTTTAAGGCAGCGGATTGAGAAGACAGAAGCAATCTTTGAAATTTGCTCCTGTCCAGAGGGTAGCAAAGTTAAATTTGCTGCCTGTACTTTCTCAGATAGGGCCCTAACATGGTGGAATGGCCATGTTAAATCACTGACTTTGATAGTGGCTAATACTATAAGCTGGGAGAACCTAAAAACCATGATGATGCTGGAATACTGCCCGCGAGGGGAAATTTAGAAATTGGAACAAGAACTCTGGGGTCTTACCATGGCTGGTGTAGACATAACAACTTACACGAATCGATTCTGCGACTTGGCGATTTTGTATCCGGAAATGGTTGCTCTAGAGAGAAAAAAGATTGAAAGGTATATTTGGGGACTGTCGCCCCAGATACAGGCAAGTGTCATTGCATCTAGGCCTGTTACCTTTGACAGTGCCAAGGAACTGGCACAATCACTTATTGACCACGGAAATCGTCAAAACTCTGTGGTTACTGCCCTAGAACAACCTAGGGAGAACAAAAACAACAACAAGAAGTAGGGTTGGAACAAAAGGAAGGGCAAATCTCCTCTGGAACCTTCAAAGAAACAACAAATAGTGGCAGTCCATGCTACTACTATACCTGCTACCATACCTACTACTATGCTTGTTGTTGCCCTTAACAACCCAACACCAACTAAACCATATGCTGGTAGCCTCCCGAAATGCAACAAGTGCAATTTTCACCACACTCGAAATTGCCCAGAAATGCAGTGCCGTAACTGTAACAGGAAAGGGCATACTGCCCGATTCTGTAGAACACCACCTCAACCCCTTAACCAAGTACCTGCCACTGGAGTAGGTCGAGCATGCTACCAATGCGGTGATGTGGGGCATTTCAAGAGAGATTGTCCAAAAGCTAGAAATGCCGGTGGGGTTAGGAGAATTCTAGCACTGGGTCATGAAGAAGCAGTGGCAGACCCTGCAGTGGTCACAGGTACGTTCCTTCTCAACAATACTTATGCATGTATTCTTTTTGATTGTGGTGCTGAGAGGAGCTTCGTGAGCCATAACTTTAAACATGTACTAAATCAAAACTCCCAACCACTAAATGAAACCTTCACAGTAGAAATGGCCAATGGGAAATCTGAATCCACCAATGATATATAGATGGGATGTACCCTTACCTTAAATGACTTGTCTTTCTCAATAGACCTTATGTCGGTCTCTATCAAAAGTTTTGACATCATAATAGGTATGGATTGGTTGTGCCCCAACCATGCCGACATCCTATGCTATGAAAGAGCTATTCGATTGAACTTGCCAACTAACGAAACTCTTGTTATTTATGGCGACAAACCCGGAACAAACCTTCAGATCATTTCTTGCATCAAGGCACAAAAATACCTTCGCAAGAGTATTGTGCATTCTTAGCTCACGTGGTAGACAAAAAGCAAGAAGTGAAAGACATCACGAGCATTCCCGAGGTCTGCAGCTTTCACGATGTATTTCCCGATGATCTTCCAGGGGTGCCTCCCGAACGACAAGTTGAATTCTGAATCAACTTAATCCCTGGAGCTACCCCTATAGCCAAATCCCCCAATCGTCTTGCACCTTCTGAAATGCAGGAATTATCCAGCCAACTTAACGAACTCCTAAGCAAAGGTTTCATAAGACCAAGCTTATCACCTTGGGGAGCACCGGTTTTGTTCGTAAAGAAGAAGGATGGATCATTCCGCATGTGTGTAGACTACCGCGAGCTGAATAAACTTACCATCAAGAATCGATACCCTCTTCCTCGCATCGACGATCTGTTCGACCAACTTCAAGGGGCGAACTACTTCTCGAAGATAGACTTAAGATCCGGGTATCACCAGTTACGAATTTTGGAGGAAGACGTTCCCGAAACCGCGTTCAGGACTCGTTATGGTCATTACGAGTTTATAGTGATGCCATTCGGATTGACGAATGCACCTAAAGTGTTGATGGACCTAATGAACAGAGTGTGTCGTCCATTCTTGGACAAATTCGTTATAGTCTTCATTTACGATATCCTTTTCTACTCAAAAAGCAAAGAGGAACATGGTCAACATCTTCATCAAATACTACAAACTCTTAAATCAGAGAAGCTCTATGCGAAGTTTTCAAAATGAGAATTTTGGATCAGCAAGGTAGATTTCCTAGGTCACATGATCAGTTCAGAAGGAATACACGATGACCCTTCTAAAATAAAGGCAACTGAAAACTGGTCAGCACCCAAAACACCTATAGAAATCCATCAATTCTTAGGTCTTGCTGGCTATTATCGCAAATTCATTCAAAATTTCTCTCGAATAACTAAGCCTCTTACTACTCTGACCCAAAAGGGTGTAACCTTTAGCTGGGGAGAAAAGCAAGAAACAGTGTTCCAAATGCTGAAGCGAGCCTTGTGTAGTGCACCAATCTTGTCTCTCCCTAAAGGGACAGAGGATTTTGTAGTATACTGTGATGCTTCTAATCAAGGGCTTGGATGTGTTCTTATGCAAAGAGGAAAGGTTATATCATATGCCTCAAGACAGCTAAATACATATGAAGTCAACTATACAACACATGACCTTGAACTAGGAACAGTGGTGTTTGCTCTGAAGATCTGGAGACATTACTTATATGGCACGAAATGCACAATATTCACGGACCATAAAAGTCTCCAACACATCTTCGATCAGAAAGAGCTTAATATGAGACAACAACGATGGGTGCTACTACTGAACGATTATGAGTGTGAAATTCTTTATCACCCTGGTAAAGCAAACGTAGTAGCTGACGCCCTTAGTAGAAAAAATACTCGGGACGCCGGGTAAAGTAGTTGACCATGACAATCCATTCGCATCCGTCCACACAGATCAAGGAAGCTCAACTTGAAGCCTTGAAACCCGAAAACGTGGCAGGTGAAACCCTGAGAGAAATGGATAAGAACTTTGAAGTCAGGGATGATGGAGTCTATTATTTCATGAACCGGATCTGGACACCAAAGTTCGGTGGTTACAGAGATGTGATTATGAATGAAGCACACAAAACTTGATACTCCATCCACCCAAGTTCAGACAATATGTATCTGGACCTTAAGAAATTATATTGGTGGCCTAGCAAGAAGGCCGAAATCGCTACCTTTGTGGGCAAGTGCCTTACTTGCGCCAAAATTAAGGTAGAATACCATAAACCTTCAGGTTTATTACAACAACCCGAAATCCCTGAATGGAAGTGGGAGCGGATTACAATGGATTTCATAGCCAAGTTACCCAATACATCAAGTGGTTATGATACTATTTGGGTAATCGTCGATAGATTAATCAAATCCGCACACTTCTTACCAATCAAGGAGACTGACAAGATGGAGAAGCTAACAAGAATATACCTCAAGGAGATTGTTAGACTGCATGGTGTGCCAATATCTATTATTTCGGACCGAGATAGTAGATTCACCTCTCGTTTTTGGCAGTCTTTACAAAACTCTCTGGGAACTAGGCTAGACATGAGTACGGCCTACCATCCGCAAACCGATGGACAAAGTGAGAGGACGATTCAAACGTTAAAAGATATGTTACGAGCTTGCGTGATAGACTTTGGAAAGGCATGGGATATTTATTTACCCCTTGTTGAGTTCTCTTATAACAACAATTATCACACTAGCATAAAAGTTGCTCCATTCAAAGACCTCTATAGCCGCAAGTACAGATCCCCTCTATGCTGGGCTGAAGTGGGTGACACGTAGCTAGCTAGAGGTCAAACTCCTGACAGTTCTCTCACTGGTCCAGAAATTATTTGGGAAACTACCGAGAAGATCGTACAAATTCGGGAGTGACTTAAAGCTTCCAGAGATAGACAGAAAAGCTACGCTGACAAGAGGAGAAAACCCTTGGAATTCTAGGTCGGTGACCGCGTTTTGTTAAAGGTCTCACCCTGGAAAGGCATGATACGCTTTGGAAACCGTGACAAACTGAATCCAAGGTACATAGGAACATTCGAGATTCTTGCCCGAATCGGCCTTGTAGCTTACAAACTTCGATTACCCCAAGAAAGTAACATTCATCCTACCTTCCACGTTTCAAACTTGAAAAAGTGTCTATCCGACGAGACTCTTGTGATACCACTCGAGGAAATCGAGTTAAACGAGAGCCTCAATTTTGTGGAAGAACCCGTAGAGATACTAGACAGGGAAGTTAAGAAAACCAAACAAAGCCACATCCCGATAGTGAAGGTTCGCTGGAATGCAAAGCGGGGACCTGAATTCACTTGGGAGCGGGAGGATCAAATGCAACAAAAATACCCACATCCTTTTCCCTAGTCTATCTGTAAAGTAAATTTCGGGACTAAATTCTCTCTAACGGGGGGATAATGTAACAAACCGTTATTTCAAACCTATGTAATAGTGTAGGTCAATTTGTACTTCTTTTTAAATTAATAAAGAGAAATTTTGGCATATTGTGTATATTTACATAATTGACCCTCAAAAATAAATTATTAAATAATCTCAATTGGGATGAAACAAGTGATAGAGATTGTAACAAGGTTTCCAAAAATATAAAGAACACTAAAATCCGAGTTATATCGAAGAAGTTATGACCAATCGAAAATCCGCGACAAAACCGGCAAAACGCTGTTCGGTGTAAAAACTGAATTTTTAATAAAAGGCTTTTTAGCCTTAACAATCTAAATGAAAGTTGTAGTTTATGTTAAATTGAGAACTTTCATAAAAAGAACGCCAAAATCTGACTTCGTATGAGGAAGTTATGATTTTTCTAAGTTTTAGTATAGTAGTGTATAGCTAAAAACTCGAAATAAAGATCGACTGTTTTTAGCCGACACAACCTAAACGAGAATTGAAGGTCTCGTCATTAGTAGTACAACGGTAAAAATACAGACAAAAAACGGACGTTGTATGAAGAAGTTATGAATTTATAACGGATTCTCGTCCCGGTATGTTTAAAATAATAATATTAAAAATAAATTCAAAATTATCCGACGAAGTCTAAACGAAAGTCGTAGAGTATAATTTTACCTACACGTGCATATAAAGAACGTCAAAAACGGAGTTCGTATGCAAAAGTTATGAATTTTACAAGGTTTTGGCACAAAAAAATAAAGAAAAATAGAAAAACCGGGAATTTTCGCATGAACAGTAATGCCACGTTACCCTCGCATGCGAGGCATCCACGTGTCAGTTGCTAAGTGGACCGAACCCATACGTGGCACCTCCTGATTGGACCGCAGCCGAGGTCCACTTAGAACCAGACAGCCTCGCATGAGATACACTAGAGACACCCCTCGCACGCCCCTCGCACCCGCTCCTTCGCACGTGTCTTCTTTCCATTGGACCGAGGGTTGGTCCAATCTGAGCTAGCCAGCAGCGAGCCTCCGGTCCGAAGAAGCCCCCTCCCTTCGCCATCTGTTCAATGTGTGGCAGCCTCGCATAGGCTCGGGTCCGAACCTTCGGACTATATATAGCATGCGAGGGCTTCCGAATTTTTTTCACTTTTCACCCCTAAATTCATTCTGTTTCACACTTTCCACTCCCATAAGCTCATATACAACCCCTAAAGCCGCGGTATCAAGACTCAATCCCGAAGCAAGCCTCGAAGCCCCAAAATTCCCGAGAAGTAACCTATCTCCTGTCGAAACTCTGCCTGATTTAAGCCGGTTTTTCCGCCAAACAAACTAATTTCCGAGAAACGAAACGCTGCCCGAATTACCACCAATCAAGTGAGTTCATACCCCTGTATTTTCATAATTTCTATTGTTTTAAGAGGGGGGGGGGGGAATACTGATAAGTTATAATTCTAACTTGAAGATCGTTTGGATCTTTATAACAGGTAAAATGATGAATACGAAAACTGCAAATAACACAAGTATGGATCAAAGTGTGTCGAATGATTAGATCAACAATCCTCAGCAGAGCTCGATAAAGAACTTCCGCTATAGAGGATTTAGGGTTACAAGAACGATAAAGAAATAATGCTCTGATCTATCGTAATAATCGTTTTCTATCGTTTTCCTAATATGCATGCAGGCATATATATTTATACTAAACCCTATCAAGCTCTCGGTTGGACAGGCCCAAACCGGAGTTACAAACCTGGACTAATAAGCGAGCCCAATAGACACAATACATAACAAAACGCTACCCAACAATCTCCCCCTTTGCGTCAAATTGGAGCGAGATTACTTCTTCTTCTTGCTTGGGCCAGCAGCGGGAACTTTCTTCTTTACAGTTTCAAACAGACATGAGATAAGCGCAAGGATCGTCTGTCTGAACCGAATGTACCATTGTATCATGTCGTCAAAGTACTTGATATCATCCGCTGTATTTTCCTTGCATCTGTGGATGATCCCCAACACATGCTCTAGGCAAGCAGTGGTGTACAGATGTTTATCAGCTAAGGCAAAAAGACATTTTTGTCCTTCATTCCTAGTGAACATGACTGAGTTTTGCCTCGAGTCAATTTTGCCCATCTGCATTTGATTCAGATCACTGGCCGAGCCAACAGGAGATATTGTTGGTTTCTTCTTGAAGACGCTTGCTATCTCCTGATCCATCAGTGCAACTTCCATGATGTAGCACACCAGCATCCTCTTGAGATGGTCGATGATCGGACCATATTCAGCTTCATTGGTCAGAAGGATGTTGTGCAGGATGATCCAATCATGGGGATTGAGGTTCGGAAGATCTGCTAAAGAAATGGCATGTTCGGTTTTGGCAGATCCCCTAAGCACCTTGAACCGAACGTTAATGAACTTCCCTTCAGTGTACGGTTTCAAGACCCGAACGTTGATGATCTTCT
Source organism: Lactuca serriola (assembly GCF_051521515.1). Classification (NCBI taxonomy): domain Eukaryota; kingdom Viridiplantae; phylum Streptophyta; class Magnoliopsida; order Asterales; family Asteraceae; genus Lactuca; species Lactuca serriola. The sequence continues at coordinate 297,885,397 of NC_136412.1, forward strand.
GAGCGCTCCAAGTTTGATATTGAGGTTGAGCAGCCTTCAGATAGAAATCAATCAAGTCCCGATCAACCTGCGGATGAGGATGAGGGAACTCTGCAACGTTGGAGAAGGCGTGAAAGATGAACGCCTTTCGGGTCAGTGGCATGTCGAATTGAGAGTCGACAGTATTGGAACAGTCAAACGAAATTACGGGTTCCAGCCACAACATGCTTGGAGTGTCGATAGCTTCCTTTATCATCCTCTCGAGAGTCCAAGCAGGAAAAAGAGTTTTCCTACTCTCGAGAAGGTCGTGGGCTTCCTTCTGTTTTCGTTCAGCTTCTTCAACTTCTTTTGCCACACGAGCACTATTATCTGCATCATTGCGTCGACTTTTACGTTTCAACAAGTCGGCAATGGTTTCTTCGTCATCTTCCTCTTCTTCCTCATCAATCTTCTTGCCTTTATCTTTCACACCCGAACCAGAGGCTTGGCCTACAAGAGGAGGTTCGGTTGTGTGAGTTGCCTTTGAGGAATGAGGTGGTTGAGATACAGACTCCTTTTCTCCCCCTTGTTTCGGAATGGACACGAAATCGGGTAGCCCTTCAATTTTGCTTAATAGGTCTAGGTCAGGAGCGAGCTTCTCTGCAAGGGTACGCCTCACAGAATGATTAAGGATTGGATCATGTGCTTCGAGGATGTTGGAGATGGCTGAGTGGACATCCGAAACACACGTCTTAATGACCTCCTGTTCGGACCGAAGAGTGTCAATCTGCTGTTGAGAATCGGAGAGTTGAGCACTCTTGACCTTCAGGGCAGTGGTCTTCTTTGCCAAGACATCCATCAACGAGTTCTCAACAGCCAAATCTTCTTGGAGCTTTGAGAGACGCTCGTCAATAGTAGCACGGAAGGTTGAGTTGTCGTCTGTGAGCGATTGACGAAGTGAAGCAAAGGACTTCAACTCAGTAGAGACAGACGTGGCCAACTGTTGAACAATTGGTTCCAACATAGTCTTGGTGGCATTAGCACTCTCCTGTAAAGACTTTAACAGGGCAGAGGCATCAGAAAATAGTTTATCAACTTTTTCGGTCGCAGCCTGACAGGCTTTCGTTGAGACATCGATGGCGGAGGTTGCAGAAGCGATAGAATCTTGCTGAGCCCTTGAGAAAGTATCAACAATCTTCTGAATAGCAGCTTCAGAGAGTGATGATTGAGACGTGGAAGAAGAGGCAATAAGCAAGTCGACCTTGTCATGGAGCTCCTTAAGATGTTTCTTTGTGACCGGAGCGTCATCATCATCATCGCTCTGAACTTGAAACGGACTGTAGTAGACCGAATCAAACGTCATGTTTTCCCCGCCAAGGAAAGTGTCGTCTCCGTCAGAGGTGTGACCAGGAGATGGTGGTGGTGGTGAAGCTGGTGGTACAGTGGTATGGGTAGGGTCGGGTTGGGTTGTTTCGGGTGTAGGTGTAGGGGTAGGTTCCGGTGCTTTTTGGGTTTCGGTTGTGTTTATGGTTTCGGGTGCTGGTGGAGGTTCGGTTGCATCAGTATGAACCCCCGTATCAGATACGTTGGCTCTAACATCTGCAGTGGATGTTGTGGTTGCGTCGGTGAATATTGGTGGTGGCATTGGGATTGAAGTGTTTGGAATGTGGGTAAAGGGGTTTATGGTGGGAATAGAAGTAGGAATAGTTTTAGGAGGAGAGGGAATTGGAGAAGGAGGGATTTGAATCTTAGGGGTAGGAGATCTGGGTAGTGTGTTGCCTCGTGGAGAGTCGTCAGAATCCAAACTCTCACCCTCTGACTCACTGGAGGAGGAAGCGATAATCAGCTTTCTCCTGGGTTGTGTTTTTCGCCTCTTATGTTGCGGAGACTGAGCAGCTTTTGTGGGTTTCCTCTTCTTAGGAGAAGGGCCCTTATCCCCTTTCGTCACCTGTTTCCCTTTGTTAGCCTTCTTGCCTCTTGAAGCAGGCTTGTCGGCTTCATGGATCGACTTCAACATCTCCGGTGTGAGATCCCTCAGACCAGAACGCTTGAATTCTTTGTAGGTTCTGATAATCCGGCTGTCAGCTGGAACGTCAGCATACATAGATTCAGGAATGGAACCATTGAAGGGAAATTTGGAAGCATCTGAGACGATGATCTTCGTGGTATGAAATGTACCAATCGAAGACATCGGAGCATCGGCGACAATGGGGACGTTGTACTTGTCCATCACCCACTTCGTAACCAAAGTCCAGAATCTGGGGTATGAAATTTCAGAATGCCTGGAGGTGGAGCAGAGACTCTGGATGAGTTGTTGCCACAGAACAGACCCATAATCCATGTTGATGCCATTGTAGACACCATACATTATCAACAAGAAAAGGCGACTGGCCCCGTCAGATCCAGAGCTTCTTTCAGATAACCCTTTGAATAGCACAGTGAACATCCCGTTCCACTGTGGCGGCAAGCATGACTTCTTAAACTTCGCGATGGAAGAAAGCGCCTCCGTATAACCCATGTTGTAGAACATATTGAATAAATGCCCCATTGGAACTGTTTCTGGGTTAACCCTCGATGAATCAGGTTCAAACCCTAACAACGAGCAAAATCTTTGCTTTGAGATCGAGGCCTTGTGCTGAAGAATATCAAAGAATATTCTATCAACAACCTTGTCGTAGTGAGCAGTCGCAAAGATCTGCGACAAGAACTCCATTGGAACGGATTCAGATCTTGAAAGTGCAGGAGCAATCGGCGAAAACTTCAAACACTCGACAATGGGGAACATGTAGGAATCATAAGCATGAGGGGTTAGATCGATGATGAGGCATTGTTGTGGGCGAATAGGCAGTATGTGAGAAGTGGCGTGAACAGAGGATGAATCTGCCATTGCTTGAAGAAAGTGGAGAAGATGATGAACAGTAAAAGTTCAGGGATTTCTTGCGCTCTAGGAATTTTACTTGCAGTAAAGAGGTAAATGGTAGAGGATGTTGCCTTTTATACTGGGGTTTAAGGAGAGAAAGATCTTCCCAAATCTTCAATTGAGAATGGAAGGGTTTTTCGGAGTTGACTAATGCGTGACAGTTGGGGTTGCCGATGATATGAAGCGTTTCGGATTCACACGCCTCCCATCAAGCGCCGTTTAGATATGAAGCGTTTCAGATTCACACGCGCCTCTTCTGCGCCATTTGGAGATGAACCGTTTCAAATTCACACATACGTCTGCGACGTCATATAGAGATTAGACGTTTCCAATTCGCACGCTTTCCCTTTTACGCCGTTTGAAATCAAATCGATTAGACTCCTGCCTGAGTCAGCAACTCTTCATCTTATCCCTTTAAGGTGTAACGGTATCTTTTGAACAATGCTCCCACGTGGATAAAAATTGACCACAGCTTATAATTAACCACCAATCCAATGAAAAAGCCTGTAATTATTAGAACCAGAGTTTTGAAAAATCAAAGATTTTCGTGCTAAGGGTGTAAAAGAAAAGAAATAAAGCAATCCTTTTTAGGAAAAATTGTGATGTCAATAAAGACATGAAACAAATGATCCCGGGCACGAATCTCTTCCTTCAAGGTCAAGAGAGACCTTAAAGTGTTAGTGTGGTTTCCCGTTGAATAACGATCAAACACTTATTAAGAAGTGTTGAAAGGCTTCTTTTAATTAAGCTTTTTAGGGTGGCTTTTGCTTTGATTCAATAGTCCTAATCTTGAAATAAGATAGAAAGTGAACAAAGTACTTGTGAGACTGGTGTAGTCTGTTGAACAAGTAGGTTGGTAGTAATTTTAAATTAGCTGGGAAATATAAAATCTCAACAAAAATTAAAAACTGGATCCCAAGGGAAGAAATGTTATGGTTTTTAACAATTTCATAGGAATCACACAAAAGAAAAATTTGAGACTTCATGAAGATATGTCCGTCAATTCATTAGTGAAAACTAGAGCAATAAACTGGTGTAGTCTGTTTATTTCGGATGAGAAAAATTGAGAAAGCGAACCCGAACGTTCGGTTTATTTCGGTTACCAAAGAAAATGGTTTTTCAAAGAGAGAATACTTTTAACAATAAAAGAAATGTAATAGGAACAATTCTACATGAAATTTACAACCAAGAAAACCACCTTTGATTGATGAGTGAAATCCAGATTATCCAACCGAATCCAAGCGTTCGGTTCATTTCGGTACAAGAGTACAAGAACCGAACCCGAACGTTCGGTCTATTTCGCTTCTTACTTTTGAGTTTGAGAGGTGATTTGTGGTACTGACTCTGATTCCATCATGCCTAGCCCTTGTAGAATTTTGTTAAATGATGCTTCAGGAAGGGCTTTGGTGAAGACGTCAGCCAGTTGATCAGTGGTTCTAACGAAATGAATTTCAACGTTTCCATCTTCCATATGATCATTAATGAAGTGATACCTCAGTGCTATGTGCTTAGTCTTTGAGTGTTGCACTGGGTTATGACAGATCCTAATTGCACTTTCATAGTCACAATATAGTGGGATCTTTTTCATATTGAGTCCATAGTCTCAGAGTTGACTTTGGATCCAAATCACTTGAGAAGTACAGGATGCAGCTGCAATGTATTCTGCTTCAGCTGTAGACAAAGACACACACGTTTGTTTCTTTGATTGCCAGCTAACCAACTTCCCGTCAAGGAATTGGCAGCCGCCAGTGGTGCTTTTCCTGTCTAGTCCACAACCTCCAAGGTCTGCATCTGAGTAGGCCTGAACGAAGAAGCCCGAGTTGGATGGATACCATAGACCTAAAGAGGTAGTTCGCTTGAGATAACGAAGAATGTTCTTGACTGCAAGCATGTGAGGTTCACGTGGATTCGCCTGAAATCTAGCACAATAACAAACAGAGAACATGATATCAGGCATGCTAGCAGTAAGATACATTAGTGAACCAATCATCTGGCGATATAGCGTAATATCTACTGCTGGCTTATCCAAGGATGGAGTGAGCTTGGTGCCGAACGCCATGGGAACTTTGACTTTTGAATCTCCCATCATGCCAAATTTTGCAAGGAGAGTCTTTGTGTAAGCTTCCTGATTAATAAAGATGCCTTCGGGTCCCTGTCTAATATTTAAACCAAGGAAAAAGTTAATTGGACCCATTGAGCTCATTTCAAATTTAGTCTCCATCAGCTTTCTGAATTTAGCCGTTAAGCTGGGATTCGTAGAGCCAAAGATGATATCATCGACGTAAATTTGAACAATCATAAGGTGGTTACCTTCCTTCTTACGAAAGAAGGTTGGGTCAACCGAACCTTGTTTGAATTTGGACATCTTTAAAAACTTTGTCAGCGTTTCATACCAGGCTCTCGGAGCTTGTTTTAGTCCATACATGGCTTTGTCCAAAATATAACAATGATTAGGATACCTTTCATTTACGAATCGAGGAGGTTGCTCCACGTATACTGTTTCTTCAAGTTCTCCATTGAGAAATGCACACTTGACGTCCATTTGGTAGACTTCAAAGTTTTTGTGTGCATCATAGGCGAGAAATATTCTAACGGATTCCAGCCTCGCTACAGGAGCGAAAGTCTCTTCATAGTCAATTCCTTCCTCCTGACAGTATCCTTTCACTACTAGACGTGCTTTGTTTCGTATCACGTTCCCTTCCTTGTCCATTTTGTTCCTGAAGACCCATTTGAGACCAACAACTGAGGCATCTGGAGGAGTTGGAATGAGTCGCCAAACTTTGTTCCTTTCGAATTCATTTAGTTCGTCTTGCATAGCTTGAACCCAATCGGAGTGATCAAGAGCAGTGTTAACTGTCTTTGGTTCGACTTTTAAGACAAAGGAGTTAAACATACAGAATTCTACTTTTGAAAACAAGGAAGTCTGTTTTGCCTTGAGTTGTGATCGGGTTAGAACTTTTTCAGACACATTACCAACAACCTGGGAGACAGGATGATCTCTGGTCCATTTGACGAGAGGAGGGTAGTTTGGATCAAAGGTTGGATCCAATTCAGCGTTTACCATCTCTTCTATTTCGGATTGACTTTCATAGTCGTAAGACATATCTACATTCTCCCCCTCGACAGATAAACTTTCAGGTATTTCTTGAGTATCTTGAGCTACAGAGGTTTATGGTGGTGCGGAGGTTTTGGGTGTTGATGCACCTTCGGGTGATGAAGCATTTTCGATTGGTGTGGCACTTTCGGTTGGTGAAGTGCGTTCGGGAGCAGCTTGAGAACTTATCTCCCCCTCAACTGAAGCATTGTGTTGTGGAGGGTCGTCAGAACTTGATCCTCCTTCATTCATTCTCTTTGCAGCATCTTCGACAAGTTGCTTTAGATGATCTACCATGTTGTCTGCTGCACTGGCTTCTGAGAGAGTGGCCTTCTCTGGTTCATCAAATAACTCAACGAACTTCTCAAATAGGTTTGCGATTGAGGCTGTGACTTGGCCAATTTGAGGAAAGATTTCTCCAACTGTGTCTTCGTTGGCCTTTAGCTTTTTGACATAGCTATCGTCAAAAGTCACGTAATAAGTTTCTTCTATTTTCCTCGAGCGCTTGTTTAATACCCTGTACGCTTTAGAAGTGAGAGAATAGCCCAGAAATATCCCTTTGTCGGCTTTGACATCAAACTTGTTGCGGTGTTCTTTAGAATTGAAGATGAAACACCGTGAACCGAACACATGGAAAAACTTGACATTTGGCTTCCTGTTGTTGATGATCTCATAAGGAGTGAGAGTGAAGCGCTTATTGAGATATGACCTGTTCTGTGTAAAACAAGCAGCAGAAATAGCATCAGCCCAAAAATATAAAGGTAAGGAAGCGAAACTTAGCATGGTTCGGGCCGCTTCACACAAAGATCGGTTTCGTCTTTCGACAATTCCATTTTGTTGAGGTGTGTAGGGAGCTGAGAAGTTGTGACTAATTCCTTTTTCTGCCAGGAATTCTTCGAATTCTTTATTTTTGAACTCCAGTCCATTGTTGCTCCTGATGTTGCGAACGACTTTCTTCAGTTGTACTTCAACCTGCTTGATGAACACCTTTAGCTTGTAAGTCGCTTCAGATTTAAGCTTCAGAAAGAACACCCATGTAAAACGCAAAAAGTCATCAACAATAACAAGAATGTACTTGCTACCACCGATACTTTCGATAGAGTATGGACCACACAAATCAATATGAAGTAACTCTAGTGGTTCAACAACTTTAGTGTTTATTATAGATGGATGACTTTGACGACTCTGCTTCCCCATTTCACATGCAGCACACAAATGTTCTCTATCGTACTTGAGCAATGGAAGACCTCGAACATGACCTCCAGTGACAAGTTTGTTGATATCCTTAAAGTTGAGATGAGAGAGCCTTCGGTGCCACAACCAGCTTTCGTCAGATTGTGCTTTGGATAACAGGCAGATAGTTGGGTTCCCTTTGATAGGTTTGAGGTTTAGGGGAAACATTTCACCTTTACACTCCGATTTGAGAATAACTCTTTTCGTCTTCTTCTCAATTATTTCAGAACCCTCATCGTCGAATGAAACCTTGAGACCGGTACCTCCAACAAGCTGAGATACACTGATGAGGTTATGTTGTAGTCCTTCCACGTATGCAACCTTCCTAATCGTGAAATCACCGTTTGTAATCATTCCATAGCCTTTTATGGAGCCGAAGGAGTTGTTCCCGAACTTGACATTTCCACCGTTTGAAAGAGATCTATATTCCCTTAGCTCTTCTTTCCTTCCTGTCATGTGACGCGAGCAGCCACTGTCAATGTACCATTCTTCGTCACACTGCTCGTCACTGATAACCTGCAAAAATTAAGCAGATTTAGGAACCCAAAGTTTCTTGGGTCCTCGTGAGCCTTTCACAGGAACATGAATGGTAAGAGAGATGTCAATAAGATATGTTCTTTTTATTAGTGTTGTTTCATCTTTCTTTTTGATGGTGAAAACCTTAATTTTATTGGGATTCGTTGCTTTTGGTTTGGACTCTGGTTTAACTGATGAAACCTTTAGTTTTCCTTTTAGTTCAGTTGATGATTGAGGTTTTTGAGAGTGAACAGAATGGAATTTAGAATGGGGTTGAGAGGAATTAGAAGAATTTGAAGAATTAGAATAGCTAGAATGAGAGAACTTAGACTGATATGATTTCTTGACTTGAGATTCTAGGTGACCCTTTTGCTTTTGATCATTAGTGGGACCGAACCTAGAATTTTGATCTCTTTTGTTCTCTGAACCGAACCTTTGCTTTCGGTTGATGTTGTTTTCTGAACCGAACCTCTGCTTTCGGTTGATGTTATTTTCTGAACCGAACCTCTGCTTTCGGTTGTTATTGCTCTCTTGTGATTTAACAGGACTTTTCTCTGACTTTAAGTTCCTGTCATGATATGAGAAATAGGCATTTTGAGATTGCCAAAACTGTTTTCTTTCAGAGAGATTCTTCTTGTATCTCTGATTCCTTTGCTGTTTTTGATTTCTCATCTGCTTCGGTTGATGATGGATATTGGCTTTTGGTTTCTGTTTTCCTTTAGCTGGTTCACTCTGAACTGATGATGTTTCGCTTAAAGGAGTGACTTCTTTTGCAGTAATTCCTTTTTCTTGAGGAACATCTTTTGTACCACTAGTACTTGGCACATCGAAGCTATCAGGCTTATTCAAAGGTTCTGGCACATATCTGCCTTTGCATTTCCACGAAGTCCTTTCAGACAGACCTACCATTTCGTCAGCATTGTCGATGGGAGCTCCAGAAGAACCCGTCGTAGCCGTCAGCATTGTCTTCGTTTACAATGGCTGTGAGTTCAACGGTCTGATGTTCGGTTACGCCTGTGACCTTATACACCTGATTTGGAGTGGTTCTTACCTTTTGGTATACTACTGCCTTTTCTGCAAGAATCGGGGACTTTTGTTGGGACAAACGAGCAAACTCCACTGAATTTTCTGAAATGAGATTCTTGTGGTTTTCGGGTTCGCTCTTGACAAATTCTGAACAATCAACTGTGTCCTCTACATAAATTTCACTCATATTGTCTTCCTCATTAAGCTCAGATGCATTTTCAATATCAATTTTATTTTCTGAGCTCAAGTTAGCATTCAATGAGTCAAATTTTTGTATGGTTTCGGTCCTCAGTTTCAGTTTATCATTTTCATCCAAAAGGTTTTTAAGCATGTCCTTATGGTCCTTGGACTTTATGAAAGATTCGATTTTGTCTAGTCCATACATATATGTTGGATTAACATCTTCAGACGAAATAACACTTTCACAATTATATGCTTCAGCATCAATTTCATCCTCCTTAAACTCAAGGAAGGGTAAAATCATGCGATGAATCTTTTGTCCTATTTCACAGTCCAAATGAAGTTGAGTGATATTAGTATAAAGACGTTTAGCAATCAAACAAAAAACATTTCTCTGTTTTAAAAGCTTTAAATTGTCTCTTTGCAAATAAATGTTTTCACAAGTGCTCTGATACCACTTGTTAGGATTAAAACCCTAATTGAGATTTGATGAACAAGATGCGGAAAGTAAGAACAAACACAAATATGAAGATTATGTCGAATGATCACTCGATTTATTCAAATATGAGGAATAAATTACACTTTCAGCATAGACTAAAGAATCTAACACTACATAAGAAACCTCACGCGGCGGCTACATTTTGCCTCACTTTTTGAAGATACCCTGCTTATTTGGTCAGTTAGGTTAGAATTGGTGACTTGTGTTTGAGTTAAATTGCTATCTAGATGAGAGATTCTTGAATTAACATTTTTAGTTCTTTTTCATATGAGCTTTGTAGGACTTTAAATGCAATAAAAACGGATTGTACCTTCTTGATTAATTCATCAAGTTCGTTGAACTGTACGCTGAGCGGTTTTGCTGTGAAGCACAAGTCCTCTCGCTCCTTTGCGTCTTTAATCCCACCATCTATGTTGTATCCCCTCATCTGAGATACATCGGACACCATGAAGCATTTTCCACCACTACTCTCTTCTTTCGCCACATAAGCCTTTCCATGAGAAGGCTTCCTTACTTCATCATCTTCAGAGTCGGTTGACCAGACCTCCACGCCACCGAACTCATCATCCGCTACCGAACCCTGCACAATTAAAGCATTCATAGAAGGGTTAGTAGTAGATTTCTTCTTCCTGATCTCATCCAGCTTTTTCAGCAACAAAGCTTCTTCATCTTTTTCATCATCTTTTTCTGCCATTTTCTTGAGGACACAATCTTTTGCATAGTGGTTCTTTCCACCACAATAATAGCAGTTCACTCCCGAATCTCCTTCAGCTTTCGGTTCCTTCTTTGGTTCTTCCGTCTTCGGTTCTTCCCTGACCTTTTCAGAACTATAACTTCCCTGCCAATTTCGATTCTTGTTGGTGGGGAATCTTTTCTTGATGAACCTTTTTGGGTTTGACACCATCATTGCATAGTCTTCAGAAGTAAGGTCATAATCCTCTAGGTTGAGGTCTTCATCTTCCATCACAGCTTTGCTTTTGGATAGAAGGGCTAATGAACCCAAGCTTGAAACCACATTTTTCTCCTGTAACACGATCTTTTCTTGAGACTTCAGAATGCCTACCAGTTTCGCCAGAGAATAAGATTTGAATTGCTCATGCGCTTTAACTGTGGACACTACAGCTCTCCATTCAGATCTAAGGCCGTTTAAAAACGTGACCTTTTGTTCAATCAGCTTCCTTTCAATGTCATGTTTAATCATCTTGCTAAGAAGATGATTGAAGCGATCGAACGTTTGAGTTACAGTTTCTTCTGAACCCTGCTTAAATTCACCAAACTCGGACAGGAGTAAGGTTTGAATGGAATGCTCGAGATCTTCGTCCGTTGAATATAACTCTCGTAGCCTATCCCATATTTCTTTAGCAGTTGTGCATGAACTCACCAGCCTGAAAGTGTCAGATTGAAGAGCGAATCTGATTAATCTCAATGCTTTAATATTGCACTGAAATTTATCTTTTTCGTCTTGAGCAATATCTTTAACATCCTTCAAAAGATCATTATACTCCTTCTGAGTCTTAATAATTCTTGAAGTTGCTGAATGAGCGAATGGTCCAGATACTATTGCTTCCCAGATGAGGTATCCATTGTCCTCAGATCCTATAACATAGTCTTCAAAGTGATGAGCCCAGACTTCATAATCCTGGGTGTAAAGGATGGGAATCTTCGTCGTTGATCTGATGTTGTTCGAGATATTAATTGGATTTGATTGTGACTCGTCCATGCTTGATCGAATAACCTGTTTAAAAGATCAGACTTGTAATGAATTAAATTAGGGCAAAACAAATAAATACCGAGTTACGTCAATTATGGGATGACGGCTCAATAAATATCAGTAAATGCGGAATAACCCTAATCGCAATCTTTTTCACAGAAAAGAAGTGTATGAATTACACAGCCTCCTGCTCTGATACCAATTGATAAGTTATAATTCTAACTTGAAGATCGTTTGGATCTTTATAACAGGTAAAATGATGAATACGAAAACTGCAAATAACACAAGTATGGATCAAAGTGTGTCGAATGATTAGATCAACAATCCTCAGCAGAGCTCAATAAAGAACTTCCGCTGTAGAGGATTTAGGGTTACAAGAACGATAAAGAAATAATGCTCTGATCTATCGTAATAATCGTTTTCTATCGTTTTCCTAATATGCATGCAGGCATATATATTTATACTAAACCCTATCAAGCTCTCGGTTGGACAGGCCCAAACCGGAGTTACAAAACTGGACTAATAAGCGAGCCCAATAGACGCAATACATAACAAAACGCTACCCAACAAATACAAGTATAACAAAATAACTTTGTGTTATAAATAAATGATTTCAAATCACGATAACACGACTTTAAAGCATCAAAAATACTCAAAATATTGAACTCTTTTATAAACTTATATTTTTCCCAAACATACATATTTGCATATATATATATATATATATATATATATATATATATATATATATATATATATATATATATATATATATATATATATAAGATTTAAAAGGATTAGGGCTAATAGCTCATTCTAGGTCCTTTTCCTTGTTTGGATGTGGACTTATAGTACTGGTTATTTGTCCGAAGGTCGTTTAACTTTTACTTATATATAAAATTGTATATGTATATAAAAATAAAAGTTATTTCAATAAGTTTAATTACCTTTGTAACATGTTGAGCAAAGGATTACATGCAAAAATAGTTATTTACCAATTCATAAAGTACATATAAATTATAATAGGTATAATTTATGATACATAGAACAATGATTTATGATTTAAGTATACGAGAATACACTGTTTTACATGAAACAAGGGTTGTAATTCAAAACAAATCAAGGGTTTACACTTGTCAAATACATGTTCGGAATACTAATTCAAGAACATATTGTCAATCATTTATTTCAGAATGATTGGGTTTTCATAACTGATATACATGTAACGTCTATATGCTTTTTATGAGACATTCAATTCAGGTTGTTTAATTCATTTTAGACAACCAAGGTAAAGCTATATCGGGATTGACAACCCCGCACTCAGGCTGCTAGCTACAGTCAGGCATACACGCCACTGAGTGGCAATTGTTATCAACAGTTTAAATGCTCACAAGGCATTTGTTTTAGGCGTTCATGTTTTAGTATGGTTATAATAACTCATTAAAAAGATATTAAGAACACGTTAGTGTATAAACAACTAAATGTAAGTACATCTTCAAAGTACCAGTTTACAAAATACAAAGTACAATGGTATACTACAATTTTCAATAACAGCTGGTGAAGCCAGACACACTCTCAGTTAGAAGTTTTACAAATACATTGGTTTACAAATAGGACGGTTTTATGGGAATAAAACTACTTTTCACATACCATAGAAAATATGGGAGTTTCGAGAACAGTTTTCTTATTCAAAATACAAAGACACCCATTCAAACATAAAGACTTATGTACTCACTCAACTTATTGTTGATACTCTCTTTTCAAATTACTTGTATTCTCAGGGAAATAATAAGAGGTACTCCCTGAGATTTTTGAGAAGATGGAGCCATTATGAGTCTTATTTTCTTCTTTTGTATAACTATTTTGGTTTCAATATACAATGATTGAACGCATGTAAATATTATACTTTTAAATATAATGGTTGTTTGTACTTTGATTACTATGATGCATGTGTTGTGATACTACAAATGAAGTCCTCCACCCCCGGACGTTTCCGCCGTCTGGTTTGGGGGTGTGACAAGGAGTCTTTCAATCTCAAAGTGGAGGAACTCAAGTCAGAGATGTCAAAGGAGGTGGCAAAGATAGAACATAACTATTCGAGTCTTCATGGCTAGGTAGATGTTATTGTTGATGTGATTAAGAAGCTTGTGGAGTATTACACTTCGTTCTCTACCAAGCTCGATGCCAAGACAAAAAAACAAATTTGAAAGTGTTTGAAAAGATGGAGGAGTTTTTGGGAAGCTTGAAGAAGTCTATGTCGAAGATTAATCTTTCTCAACAATCTTTTGTTTCTCAGGAGTCTATATCGGAGACGATTTCTTCTCTTAAAATGAATCTCAAAGCAGAACTTGCTCCTTTTCTCATGTTAGTACATCTCATCCAAACGGTTGCCCCACTTGTGAAACAAGTGGTGCAAGGGGGATATAAGGGGGTTGGCTCTTCAAAGGATCTTGATCAAGGAAAAGTTATGGTGAAGGTGATGTCGACGCAAATTCCTACATCACTTCTTTTTTCTCTAACAACCATGTGTACAATAATGAGTTCGATGCCAATAAAGAAAGGCATTATTATTAGAGAAACTGATAGGGGATCGAGTTCGAGTTCAAAGCCACCACCTTCTATGAATGATAAAGATGAAAAAGGAAAGGCTATTTAGAAAGTGATTTCTGAGGAAGAGAAAGGAAAAATGTTGGGAAGGAAATAGAGATGCAAGGATAAATAAACAACATACCGAGACAAAGGAAAAGTGATCCACCTAGATTAAACAAAGGCGATCCAAGTAAACGTCGGTGTTACGAGATAATCGAGCAAGTAGTTTCTTCAAGAAAGATGCATGACTTTGGAAAGTTTCCAAAGAAAAGTTATGAGCTTGAAAATACTGATTTTAATCAGTTGGATTTTCCGATTAATCACATCATGTTCAGCTCTGCTCAGTATCAGTTGATTGATAAGTTCGAAGATAAAGATGAGTATAAGAGATTGAAGTTAAGGTTTCATGTTGTTATGGGACAGAAGGAAGATGAAGTGTGGACTTTGGTCAAAATTGTGATGGTGTTAAACAACTTAACAGAAAGTTTGTTCGAGGGTCTGTTGCTGAATTTTCAATACTATGTAGTCAGAGCTAAAAATGTTGCTTTTGACTTCTCGGTGGCAGACTTTCCTCTTATGAACCTTAATGATGTTATCAATATGGCAAAGATATTAAGCAATTTCGATGTGTCAAAGCATCAAATTAACAACAAAGATGATTTCTTGATTGGTATTGCTCATATCAAAGTCTTCATAGATAAATATTACGATTGCTCGGTTGTGACAAATATCGAGCTTGCTATATCAGTAAATAGAACCTCGAAGGTGCCTCAGTCAATGTTGAAAGGGCAAGGTAGTCTTAAGGACTATGAGGATGGGGAGATTGTTCACAAATGTTAAGGTGTTGTCTTTGTTGGAAAGAACAAGAATAATAAGATAACAAAATTTTTGTTCCAAATTTGTGATGTTGGGAGGTACACAAACTCTCAGTAAACGAGTCTTTTGGTTCGTCTTAACAATTGAATAAGAACTTTGCAGAAGATAAAAATGAAATCTAAAAGATGATCATCTGCTATACCAAGATTCTCTGAGTACTTCACCAGGCTGTGAAGATGATGATGACATAGATTCAAGAATTCTCGCTAAAGGGGAGATTGTAAGGTTCAAAGTATGTAATGACGTGTCAAATTACAGATAGGCTTGGTTAGTTTCGAAGTCGTTGTGATGTGTTTCGAATGTATGTATTACAAAAGGCATTGTTAGAGGTCGAAGCTCTCATGTGTATTCCTTCTGAGAGTACATTTTGAGAGCTTGAGTTCTTGTACTCTTTGGTATTCCTGTATTCTTTCAGAAAAAATGAAAGCGCCAAACAGATTATATTTACATCTTTGTTTTTCATTCATTTTGTACTTGATTTTGTTCTTAATTCTCGATTCATACGAACTTCATTACCTCGCAAGGCCTACAACCTATCTGGACCACTTTATGGGCCTATAGCCTAACTAGACCACGTCACAAGGCCTACAACCTATCCAGTCTACCTCAAGTATGTTTTCCTTCAGTACAAAGGAAGACCGCCTTAACCCAACCATCTCACTATATCGACATATATACATAATCAAACAACAAGTAATAACTAGCAAACATGTAATCATACAGATATACCAACTATCCCATCTCTACAACGTACCATATTCTACATACCAAGATACATACAAAATCTAGAGTGCCGACATTGGTGCCTTCGACCCCCGAGTATAGTGAGGAAGAGCTCACCTCAAAGTCCAAAATATAGCTGAACTGATCACTGCTCCTACACTGTCTAACCAGATCACCTATACCATAAACAGGGAGTCAACCTCAATCTATTATTCAAATTACCCCCATTTAACCTAAATTCAAACTTGGTTAAAGTCAATAGTCAACGGTCAATGGTCAAAAAGTCAAAAGTCAACATTCAGACCAAGTATGGCCATCATACCAGCTCTACATCCTACATAGAGCATCAGACTTATTTTACGAGGCAAAACAATGCTACATGTTGTGTAGCCATAAATACGCCTTACGTACTTACACTAATGCCTATCTTTCAATTAAGAGCATAATATAGAAGGACACGATGTCTAACTCTCAGTTCTAGTCTAGATAATTTTCATGAGTGATAACGCTTCAAACTTTATGCCTTTGCATGGTTTATCAAGGCTTAAGAATAAACCATAACCTTATTACGTTTTCTAAGGATCTCAAACTAATGCATGGATGGTTGGATATGGCTAAGATACCATTTTTATGACTTAATACACTTAAATACATCGAAAAATACACTATATAAGGTCTAGAGTAGCTCATACTCAAATGGAGAAAGATAATGGGACCAAAAATGAATAAACTTCACATCCTAGCTAGATCTAAACAAATAAATATAAAGGTACACAATTTATACCTTCTGGAGAATCCTAATGACATGCAAGTTTCAGATCCATAAGGCTTGAAGCTTTCCAAATGCTCTACAATGGAATTCCTCTTACAAAGATGAACAAAAAACACTCAAATAGCTCAAAAACTCACTAATGGAGATTAAGCTTTCGAGGTGGTTGCTTAAAGGGACTATAGATTGATAATAGAAGGCCTCGAGAGATTTATAACTCTTAAATAGGGCTCAAAACCCTGAAATTATGGTTTGGGCTCTAGGTCAGTACGTTTTGCATACACAAACCTACGTGATGTGTAGGTGACTAAAACCCTACCTCAAAGTTTCCTTTTATACAATGCATAGAAGGCTATCTATGCCCTTCGTAGATTAAAATTCAACACTTAGACTTATCAAATAGAGAAAGGAATTTACCTGCAAGGATTGGGTGTTACACTCTAGTACATTTTTTTTAATGTTTCATGGAATGGTGGTGTCTTTTCTATAGATTTAGCGAAGAATCATCCTGATGCCGCTAATTTATCGTTTAGTGCTTGTATTGCTTTCTCTGTATTCGGCGAGCGAAATTTTAAATAAATGACTCTATCTTTTTTGGGTTTGCCCTTATTGCTTCCTTTGTAATGACATGTCCTAGTAATTTTCCTTCTTCTATCCCAAATAGGCATTTCTTTGGGTATAATTTCATGTTTATTGCCCTTAAATTTGTAAAATTTTCAAATATTTCTTGTAAGAAATGGTCGTTGTCCTGACTTTTGATGACCCGGTCGTCAACATATACTTCGTTGTTCCTACCTAATTGTGGCTCGAAGACTTTGCATGCTAGTCTTTGATATATCGCTCATGCGTTCTTCAGCTTGAATGGCATTTTGGTATAGCAAAATGTTCCTATATGCATATGAAGGAGGTTTTCTCCCCATCTCCTTTGTGCACATGTATTTGGTGATACCCTTTTTAATCATTCAAAAAACTCTTCCATTTGTGTCCTTACAAACACTCTATCTTTTCATCTATGAATGGTAATATGTAGCAGTCTTTTTGGGCATGCTTTATTTAAGTTTGTAAAATCGATGCCCATTTGCCACTGCTTATCTTCTTTCTTCACTAATACCACATTTGCTACCCAAGATGAGAAAATTGATTTTGTCATTTTTCCCGCATTGAATAACTTATCTACTTCGCCGTTTATTGCTTTATTTGTATACTTGGATTGGCCTCTTTTCTATTTGTGGACTAGTTTGTTTCCCGGTCTATCATTTGATTTGTGTTCAGTTAGTTTCCTTGTTACACCTGTCATGTCAGATAACTGCAAATCAAATACGTTAATACTTCCTTTTTAACAGTTTTGTTAATCCCTATCTTAGCGTATTTGGTAATCCTGCCCCAATCCATAATCCTTGCTTTGGGTATCTTTCGTTTATTGTAAGTTCCTTTGTTCCAACTTGTGACGGTTCTAGCACTGGTGTCGTTATGTCTGCTCCTTTTACTATGGACATTTCCATTGATTTTCCTAATGGCTTGGTATGAATTGTTCCCTACCCACTTGGTACCTTGAATCAAATTACTTTGTGGATTGTTGAAGAAATGGGCTTAAACTTCTTCATGACACTTCTCGAAAATATGATATTATATTATGATACTGACTGTATGACTGTGAAATCCAACATCTTTGAGTTTTTGTCTTTTGTTAATTGGTCTCTTAAAGTCAACGACATTGATAGTATTCCTTTAAGCCATATTAAGCATCGCGCGAAACTCGTTAAATTCCATACTGGTTGTTTGGGATTTTTCTTTATTTCCTCTAGTAGCTTTGAGAAACAATGGTCATACATGATATCGGTTGAGCTTCCACTATGTATATCCAGTGAACAGATATGTGATGAATGTGCCTGTATATGAGTATCGGTTCATCTCCATTTCGATGGGTGATATGCCTTTTTTGTATGTTAAACATATTGTGTAGTGGTGGTATCCTTCTTTTCACATGGTGGAATCTGATTTTTTTTCCTGGTCGAGTGATGGTAATATTGCATTGGTTGTATTTCCTTAATCGGTAATTATTTTTGGATGTCTTTTGTATATTACGTCAAACCCTCT
The DNA here is from genome assembly GCF_051521515.1 of Lactuca serriola. Taxonomy (NCBI): domain Eukaryota; kingdom Viridiplantae; phylum Streptophyta; class Magnoliopsida; order Asterales; family Asteraceae; genus Lactuca; species Lactuca serriola. The sequence continues at coordinate 297,903,588 of NC_136412.1, forward strand.
ATAATGTGGATGATGCCAATGTTGTTATATATGGTGAAATCCAAGTACATATGTAGCTCTTTGTTTGAGAACTTTATCTAATAAGCATCCAAGAAGTCACACTGGATGAGATAAGCAACTCTTAGGCTAGAAAGCCATACCGAGGGTTGGTCTCCGATATTGCTCTCTGATGCCTAAGTTAGACAACGAACATGTAAATTTCTTATGGATTGCTTTTCATATTGCATTCTCCAATCATACTTTGTTATAATTCTTTTGGGAGTATTTATAGGCATCTCCAATCCTCTTGGTTTAAGGTTGGGTCCGGTCCTTCCTCATTATTCGGTTAATGAAGAGTTACACCTTTTGTCCATCATTTCTCAATTTATTTCTTTAGATCTTTCTTTTGCACGAACCCCGAGATATGTTTCCTATGCCATCTTTTATCCTTATGGTATTAGTGATGTCTTACGAGGTTAGTTGTGATAAACCTGTCTCTTGTTGGTTAAGGAATTTTTATATGATTATTTATGCCAAGATTCTTTCATGATGGGCTATAGTTGTAGTTTATTGGTTCCCGACCTAGTGGAAACAGGTCGGTATTGGATAAGCTTGGATAACCGACCCGCGTACACCATTAACAAGAGGAAGGCCACGACGAGGCACAAATTGCAACCTAAACCCATGATTTTTAGGATTTCTGCCATATCTTAGGACCTAATCTCGAGGATTAGGGCATCCTCTTGAGCCTCCAACCCATCATCAACGAAAACCTAGCCTCTATGAAGATTCGAAAGCTTTTTCTCTTGATTTGAAGCTTATTCCGTATATTTTCGTGAAGCTTGAGAAGAAGGAAGTTTAAAAGGAAGCAAGGAGCAGGTTTATATAGTTCACATTTTTGACATCTCTTGATCTGGAATCAAGTTTGAGGTCATTTTGAGTGGTTTTGGTTCTTTCCATGAACACAAAGTTTAAGTAACTTCAATTATTGATATGGCTCTCTAATGGTCCATAGGCTATGTTGAGTGAGAAAAGGCCTTATTTTGGATGATTCTTGGTCCCATGCATAAGTTTTAGCCCCATTAAGGAATTAATGGACTTTGGCTTATAGATCTAGCCTTAGAATACAGTCCTAATGGATAAAGTTTTAAACTTTATCCATTAAGTAATTGAAAAGAAGTAGATATGGTATTTTGGGCTTAGAATATGGCAACACGTTTGGAGAATATGGCAATATGCCAGTTTCTACGACGTGGAAATGTGTTTGCTAAGACGCGCTGGTTCTCTGCTTCATGAATATTTTGACCTGGTATTTCCACGACCTGGCCAAGGGGTCTATACGTCGTGGTGAGCATGGACTTGGTTGATTGTTGACTTTTGTTGATTGTTGACCTTTGTCTTTTTGACTAGTTTGACTTCAGGTCAAACTTGGATTGGGATACTGACTTAGGGTCCATATTTTTTTTAGTGCTATTCGGTTACATGGATTGAGGTTGTTGTGGTGTTTCCTTGCGTGTTCGATTCAGGTGAGCTTTCTTACTATATTATGTGTTGTAGTATATATAATTTAACATTAGGATATATGAGTAGTGGTATGCTGGTTAGAGTACCAGGGGTCGGTGATCGTCTAGTTGAGTACCTTAGGGGTTATATGTAGCCATGTAGGATAACCTAAGAACTCTTGATATAGGCTTTCTTGCATGTTCCTTTTTTGGTTGTGGCTCGAGAGGGGGATCACCCATTCAACTATCTATCTCATCTCTGATTACATATAGCTATACATTCATTAGCGATCTGCCAGTAGTGACGTGGAGTAATGTATGAGGCTATGTATGTGGTAGTAAGTTTTTAGACAGATAGACTAGTGTAGAAAGTTGCATGTGTTTATATTCTTGCTTTATTGTTTGTTTGATCTATATGTCGACATATTGGGTAGTGGGTTGAGGCGGTCCTGCTTTTAGGTGTAGGCTAAGAAATCCACGCAAGCCAGCGATGTGTTATATACCAAGTTTGGATTAGTTGTATGTTGAGGGAGAGCGGTCCAACTGTACTATACACCTTACGAGGCAATCTAGTCAGACTGTAGGTTCAAGAGAGTAGTCCATGCATGTTGTGGTCGTGCGAGGTAGGTTAGACAGACTGAAGGATCATGTATGCATGCATTATATGTGTTTTGTGGTGTGTGGTATTTTGGGGGAACTCACTAACCATTGGCTTACAGTTGTAAATTAAATGTTTTTCAGGTATCATTAATGATCGTGGGAAGATGAATGCATGACTAGAAAACCATCAACAATAATGGAGATTTCACATTATTCATATTACTCTGATTTTAAAACAAATGGGTTTTATGTAAATGATGATTTTACCTTATTTAAAAATGAAATTTTGCTTGTGAAAATGGGACGTTACACTCTATTACCTATCTCTCTTTTCTCATCCTACATCACCACTGAAACCCAACATTCCTCGCCTCAGGACCATTGTCGATCCTCTGCGTCACCATCTGATCATCTAGCCATCGATGTCGCTCGTCCAACACCACACGATCTCATCTATTACAGGCCTTCACGTGAGAGCTAAAAACGGAGGGGAGATATTTAACGGTGGGATTGTGATGTAATAAAAAATAAAGAGACTGAAACACATTAGGGTTGTGGTTTTGATATAAACAGATGCTTTGGGGGTGTATGTCTGTATGTTGGTGGTGGGGGGGGGGGGTGAATTATAAACTAATAACGTATAATTTCTTTATAACCTTTTGGCTATGTGATTTTATGGGTAAGAGTGTATAATTTTATTATGTATATTTTTAATCTAAACCAGTTATATAATAATATTAAGGTTGTATAAGTGTGGTTTTATGGTTCTATAAGTTTGTATTGGTTTTACAATTTTACAATGATCTCTCTCTCTCTCTCTCTCTCTCTCTCTATATATATATATATATATATATATATATATATATATATATATATATATATGTGTGTGTGTGTGTGTGTGTGTGTGTGTGCGCCCACGAAAAAATTATGATATGGAATTCTGTATAAGATCGGAGGGTATGAGTGGGAAACTCCCTCATTTTTTCCCTTTACTTTTCTTTCTTTTAGCTAAACCCAAGGAATGGGATGAAAACTTCCCTCACTATTTTTTTATTATTTTTTTTAAATATATTTCCTATAAATATTATACTCATTTTGTAGAGAATTAAAAATCATGAGTTTTAAGATATTTTTTTTTATAATTTTTAATAGATATATAATTTAATAAATATTAAAAAAGATTAAAAAAAAAAGTTGACAAATATACATAGGAGTGAGGGAATGGGCTCCCTCACCTCTTTCCCTCACTACATTTACTACATTTCCCTCACTCAAGGGATGATGTTTAATTGAGAAGGAAAGCTTAAAAAAGTACAGTATTACCCTACTAATTTGAAATTATATGTCATGCATGGTGTCATATAGCATAGCATTATTTGATAGGAATCATACAATTGGCAAAATGGGACCTATTTTTCAATGTCAAAGTTGGTGTCGTTTTATTTTTAAAATCCATAAAGAATGATAAGTACATTGTATAGAGATATTATCCAAAGTTATATGGGTTTTATTTAACGTTGTTAAGTTCATATGATTCAATTATATTCTAATAAAAAATATAGTTCCGCATAGAAAAGCTAATGTCATTATATTCACAATATGATTCCAGTAATATTCATTTGATATAATAACCGTCTAGACTTTAGACAACTTTTATTGTCAATATCAAAACATTTAAAACACAAGAAAAACCCGATTATGGTGCGTTGTGTATTCTGTTTTGTAACATGTGTTTGGGATTTGTTACAGAAGATGTTTATTATTCTATAGCGGTTTGGTGCCTCGAATAAACATTTTCTTTTCTTTTACTTTTTAGTCTTCGAATATGATAACATCAAAAAAGTTTATCGACTCAAATATGCAGCTTTTTGATAAATTATTTTATTTTTAACGTATTTAAAGCTGTTATTCGAACCTACTTTTTATATTTGAGACTTAATTTACCTATTTTACCATTTTATCTTGTTTACAACCCAAATCTCAATTTGTTTGATTAGGACACACATCCACTTTCATATACATATACTAGGTTAAAATCCGTGGAACCCATAAATGTTAATTTTAAATAGAATTCAAAAGTTAAATATGTAATAAAATAATATATCATTAATTTAGAAAAATTATGAATTATAATATTGTATTTTTGTAATAACGTTGTGATTTGTAAACATTTAATTACAAAGTATTTTGGTGAGACTAATAGAAATTATTGCCGACTTCGTCAGTTTTTTCTCAAAACTTTACCTTTATTTACTACGTCATGTGTTTCTTAACCATAACCTTGAAATCCCTACAACGGTGGTGTTTTTGTTAGGATGTGTTTCCTATTTTAAGTAACTTTGTAAACTGTAAGTATTTAATTGATAAACTGAGATTTTTAAAACCCGTACTTTTGTTGCATGATTCTTATTAAGTATACGGAGATGATGATGCAACCACAAATGAGCGTGTAGGAAGAAAAAACGTTTGTTGGGTAAAACATCACTTTTGTTATTGTAAAGTGAAATTGGAATAATTCGATTGAAAAACACTATTTTTATTTATATTTACTTTTTTTATTCAATTTTTAAGGATTATCGTGTTTCAATTTTCATTTGAACTAAACCTGCTCAATTATATTAGTATGTTAGTTTTCATCAATATGAACCTAAATTTTATTAATCAAGGCATCAAATTTTATGTAACATTATTATGTTATCATATTGCATCAAATTAGGCATTAGCACTTCGTTTTAAATGTTTTTTGTTATGAAATTTTAATAGATATTTTGATTAATTCGAATAATTTGTTAATGTTTATATAACAAAAACCAAACTCGAGATATATAGTATTATAAAATTGCAAACTTTTGAATTAAACCCACTATTGAATATGATCTTGAACATAATTTTAATATTAATTTGCGACTGTAATGATAACATGATAATTATTTTATAAACAAAACAAAAATCACCTAAACAATAAAACATATATCTTAAATATATATAAGCTACATTACTAAAAGTTATAAAATAAAACACTTCATCCATGTAAGTTAAAACTTTATGCTTATTTAAATGTAGACTACAACGGGGATAGAAGCCAAGAAAGGGTGGAGGCAAAACACTTCTGTGCCACAACAACACCACAATGTTGCTAGGAATGGCAATGAACTTATTGGAGTAATATGAGCATATAACTTCTTTAACACATCAACACCATAAAAATGCATTCTACCAATAATTAAATGTAAAAAAGTAACCACAATCTTGTATCAACACAATATAGGACTTCTACATCACATAAGAAACATAGAAGCAAAAAAGATAGATTTGCCTCTATAGTTGCACACTGTAATTGCTTGAATTACCTCTTTTACCCTTTCTAGAATATGTCAATTTTAGTAGAGGCGTAACACAAAGTTTTTCTAAGAGACTAAATTGCGATTTTTTAGCCAAAATATTTGAGCTTGCCTTTGAAATTAAATAAAATGTAAGTAAGATAAAAACAAAATTCTTACCAAAAAATTGGAAGAATTCCACTTTGAAACTAAAAGTTTGATGAACTTAAAACTCATAGTTGGAACACGAAACGTGAGAGAATCTACACAAGGTGTGTTACCAATGTCCGGTTCACTACTTACATATATATGGAAAGCTGTAAGCAGAATATGAAGATGAATTTAATGGTTATTTAAGGATATGAATAGTTGTTTATTAAGAATTCAAATCTTTAGAAAACAGGATCTTTTAGTTTTATATAAACCAAAAAACCAATAAGAATGACCCATCTTTGAAAGACTAAAATATCTAATTTTTAGGTAGAAAAGTTAGCTGACTACTTACTTCAAGTGGATATTGATTAAAACTAAAATATCCTAACATGCATTAAAAAGCTAGCTTTAGGTCTTACTCAAACTCCACAAATAAAATTAAGTTAAAGAATAAATCAACACCCCAACCAATAACGATTCCTAGTTGTCTGTTCGACAATCGGCCCTAACCAGTAACAATTGTGATTTTTTGTTGCCAATTGCCATTTGTAGATATCGATTGCTGATAAATCTTTAGGGTAAGTGTCATGGTGGTGGTCAACGGAGAAGGAATTCAAATCTCAGAAGACTCATCTGTAGATCAAAATGGGACCAGAGCATACAAAGATAAGAACACGATGCCCATACATGTTCAAACCCCTACAATAAACTTCACAAAAAAGCCATAATTTCAAATAATCAATTACATAAACCATCCTCTTATTAAAATATAACAAATTCATGGATCCAATGTAAAGGAAACATTTGTTACCTCATTGAGTAGTTTCATCAAACAATTGGTGTTCGACTGAAAGCCAATGAATCTCCTGGAACCTTTTCGTAATATTTAAACCATTTTGAGAACAGTCGTAGGGGCTTCTTATGGTGTTCAAGATAGGTCAAATGGAAAAAACATTTCTCTACATATCTTTTCGGTGCATCAAAACCCACAAACAAAAGGAAAATGGAGAAAAGGTTAGAGAATGCTCAAAACATTGCATGAAACTACAAAATGAAACCTGGTTTTCACTTCCCAATGGTTGAAGCAAGGCAAGAGAACACGATTTTTTGTGTAGACACATCATTTTATTTGATGCTTCCATTCTTATATCGCTAATATGAAATCCCTACTTTTTTCTGCTAAAACTTAACCTAAATCGATTGAAGATGTTAGCAATTTTTTCAAGTCACTATAACATGAAATTAGATACAAAAGCCAATTAAGGAAACGAAGAACACTAGGAATTGGAGGAGCAGAGAGAAAGTGATGGTGAAGATTGTGGAGACCCAAAAGGGGACCAGAGCATACTAAGATGAGAGACCCACGAACTTGAAATGCGATAGACAAAGGTGTGGAGATGATTATCTTTATTGGAGACGAAGGTGAAGGAGTGAATCTTCTCTATGGAACTCCTGATTTCTTGCTGTAGAATTCAAAACTAATTGCCGATAATTGGGTATATCAATTCATAAGTCAATGCATACATATTAAAGATGAAGCAAGAGGGGCATGTGGGGAAATTCACTTTGGTATTTTAAGCGGGAAAAATCGAATGGGAATGGCTTAGATAATGCCACGTGGCAAAATAGGTTTTATTTATTAGATTATGAGATATGTACTGGTACATAATAGAAGGTGCATTTAGTAAATAGGATATAAAAAAACGACTGTTCCTTTTTACCATCCATGTACGTTGGGCTTCGACCTTGGTTGGTTTTTTTTATTTTTTATTTTTTTTTTTACAATAGAAGGCGTTAGGTACTAAATTTATCAAAATATGAAAAAAGTTGTGGCTAAATTTTGAAAGCCAGAAACGTTTATAATAAGGGACCAAAAATATAAGAATCAAAAAGTTTAGTGACAAATGATTTAAACAAAGAATTTATATTATTTCTTAAGCTTTTGAGAATATATATATATATATATATATATATATATATATATATATATATATATATATATATATATATATATATATATATATATATATATAGACTAGCCGTTTATCCGCCTCAAATGACGGGTGTATATAGTTTTTTTTTTTCAGAAATTAATTTCTAGAGGCGATTAGGTCTTTTTGGGCAAATAGTGTACTACGTCATAGTCATATAAACAGTGTGTGTTAAAAAATCGATTCAAAACAATATTAAAACTCTCATACTAAAGCCACGTGGATATGTGTTCAATGTTCACTAACAATAATTAAATAAACAAATCTAACCATTAAATTCAAATCCATCACAACAGTACAATTTTATAATTGCTTGCTTTAAATTGCAACCGAATTATAGTAAATACAAAATATAGTTTTTATATGATACTTGGACATGATACATAGAGACCAAATTATAGAACTCTATTAAAACAAATCAAGGTTGTCGATCACTCGATTTGTTAAGCCTTGCTGCAAAAAATGGAGCTAAGATCAATATATTCAGAAATCAAAACCCGAAGAAATATATTAAAAAAAGAAATGAACATTATTTTAACATTTTCACCAAGTAAATTGACATTTTTCTCATTTACACCAAAGTACATTGCTATAAATGAACATTATTCACTAAGTAAATCCACCACCACGACCTCGTTTGTGCATATAGTTTATTGAACCCTATTTTGTGTTAGTAGGGTGAGTCACTCTGATGAAAATGAGTGTAATTTGACATTTTAGTATTATATCGAATGAGGATAATTTGGTCATTTAATAGAGAAATAGAAGGTGAATTTGAAGTCCTTTCATCATCTGTTAGGAATGGAAGATTATGACAGAATTGAAATTCATCTATTTTGCAATCAAAGAAACAATGGAGAGGATTGTCGAATTCCAATTCTCTATAAAAAAAAGGAGAAATAGGTAATTTAAAATGAAAAGTTATCAACAAACATACGCGGTTGTGGTAGCTGATGGGGCTGCAATTCACAAGTTCTTTCTTGGATAAGTTATATTTTTTATTTATTGAAAAACATCGTTAAATTTTAAAACAAAAAATAGCATTGTAATTTCATTTCTTCTGTATTTTAGCATTCTACTTTTGCTTCATGTTTAGCAAAAGACAAGGCCATGTAAAGTGTTTTTTAGGATGTTATTTCTTATTTATAATAAAAATCTTTTTTAATTTAATATTATATAACATATAAAAGATGAACTTATATACAATAATTATCTTTTACATTTTACATTTTATGTTATAATAATATTATGAAAATATTATATAAGGCTTATTAGAATAGGGTTATACTTTTATAATAAGCTATAAATAATAAAATAGCTATATGTTATGTAATCCTCACCTTAACATGAAGTATTATAAGTAAATGAAAAATATTTATTTGTAATCATTGTAAGATAGTTATATCAATGTCTATTGTTAGATAAGAAACTACTAACATAGTTTTGAATTGAGGGCTCAATATTTGAAGTTCAATTAGAAATTCAATAAAAAAAAGTAAAAAATGTCAACTTCAACTTAATGTTATATAATAATATCACATGTTGTGTATTTATTTACCATGTACTTATTAAATAGAGTAACTAAATTAAAGAAAACTGACGTTCACATCAAGTTATATAAGCAACTAAATAGAAAAAACAAAAGTATGTTCCATCGTCTAAATAATAAGAGTAATCTAATTTGTCTTCCTTGCTTGACAGTTGCTCGATAAAGAATATTCTTTGCATCTAACGATTGGTTTTCGATACACACGTTACTTTGTAAATCTTGAATTGAGCTTCCATCCATATTAAATCATGATAACTCCCTGTTTCCAACAAATTAAAACACATGTTAAAAGACCAAAATGACTTCATCATATATAGTATCTACATTGGTTTCCAGTACACACGTTACATTGTACATGTTTATCATTAATACAACAAAATATAATTATATATAAAACTTTATAAAACAAAATAATTTTTATTATTAATTTCATTCCATTTCCTTCCCCAATCAAACACCTGACCAATTACAATTCATGTGATTCCAAATTCCATTGACGAATTTCATTCCTCCTAACAACATTCTTAAAACCAAACGCCCCGTTAGGGTGTGTTTGATTTGCAGATTCCAACTAAATACAAAGTAATTAGAATCTCAAATTCCATTTAATATTGCGAGACTAATGGTATTGGCTTCTTTTCCGGGAGGTTCCTTCAAATCGATCTTGGAAGAATTTCACCACTCCAACGGGTGGGTAGAAAAAAAAAATATAATTTCATTTTTTCATTTTTATTAAAAAGACCAAAATAACCATACGAATTGAGATTTGAAAAACAATTTTAATAGTAAATGAAAGTTTTAAAAATGATTCAACATTCATTATTGAATTCCACTCCATTTGCTTACAGTCATTCGCTAAACAAAATACAATTCTCAAACAGAGTTTTTCGCTTCACATAATGTCTTATAAGGAATGGAATCTGCCAAATGAATCATCGGATAGGAAGAAATTGGACTTTGTCACACGTTTCGTTGAAATGGAAGGAATTCAATGATATAAAACCAAGCAAATAATGGGGATCTTTTCATCTTTTATAAAAAATGAATAATGGATTCGAATTCGTTCCATTCACCCTAGGAATGGAAATCCATCAAACATTATGGAAATTGATGAAATATGGCAGAATTCGATTCCCTACATTTGGCAACCAAACACGCCACATAAGGAAATCTATATATCTGAGAATCCGTAAGCCATACCGTCCAAGAAATCCATGTTCCTTCAAAAAACATTTTGCAAACAAAACCACCCCTAAGTTTTCACCTTTTTTAATTCAATGGAATTATTTGGTTTGATCTCATTTTGTCATCGATCTGCATTGTAGGTCATTAAATTAATTAGTGACTTGATTAGACAAAAATTCCATTACTTACCTAGTTTTGTAGGTTAATAGGTGGCTTTGAATGGCTTACATGGATAAAAGAACTCTTCATGTAGCTACATTGACGTGGTATCCCCAAATGACCCGTTCTATCTAGGAAACCACTGTAATTATCCACAAAAGCCACTAAAACTTTGTTTTTTGTCCTAGTTTTGCTCATGGATCAGATAATAATATGGTCAAAGATTTATGGTTTTTGTTTTAGGTTTATCATTTTTTTATTTCAAATTTATGAGTTTTGTTTCCGATTTGGTTTCCCTTCAAGATTTCATGAATCTTATTTTGGGTTTATACTTGGATGATTTTATGTTTTAGTGTGTTTTTCCTTAATTTTGGATTTATGGTTACCGATTTGTGATAGGTCATTATATTATGGTTTGTGCTAGGCATCTATCTTGTAATTGGTCTTGTTAAGGTTTTGGTGTTAATAGTGGTTGTTGTAACTGTTGTATGGCTGTGTGCGGCCGTACACCCTATGTGCGGCCACACACATGTGTGTGGCTGTACACCGATGTGCTGCTGGGATGATATAAATAGTAAGTGTATGTATCAGTGCCAGGTGACGTATGTGCTTTTTTCCCAAGGTGTATTTGCCATTTATGTGATATAGATGTGTGCATGCTTGGTTTGATTATTCTTCTACTCACTTCACTCTGAATTGTTTGCAATATCATTTGATCACTGATTACGATTCTAAAATAAGGAACTTACAATTGGTATCAGAGCCTAATCAGTGTCAATTTGGATTTTTGTGAGTGTACGGTTGAGCTACGTTGAAGGTGTAGGGTTGGGTTGGACATGTACGGCTGAAAACGTGTACGGTTGGGTGTACAGTTTGGTGTATAGTTGAAAACGTGTACGGTTGGGACGTGTATGGTTGAGTATACAGTTGTGTGTACAGTTAAGTATGCGGTCGCAAACTCCTTAGCAGATTGAGCATCTTAAAGCATCTTTCTTGTTTTCGATCTGTTCATTTCTAAAAAGCAAGTGAGAATGGACTCCCACATCTCATCAGCTCATCGTGAATTGGACACCATAATGGGAACCACCACTCGAATTCCTCGGTTGTTATCCACCAAAGGATTTCAAGAATGGAAGTACCGAATTGAGAAATACATCAAAATGAAAGATTTTAAGGTTTGGCGAAGCATTCTCAAAGGACCAGACAGAGTCACTAATAATCTTCTGAATGGAAAAGTGATTGACAAATTGTATGTTGATTACACTGATGAGGATTTCGTAATGGTTGAAGAATAGGAAAGGGCACTGGCTACTTTGACTATGGCTCTATCCCTCGATATTGATCAAGGATTCAAAGAATACACTTCAGCCAAAGCTCTTTGGGAAGCTTCAATTGAGGTCTACGAGGGAAATGAAGATATGAAAGAGAGATGTCAGGACATGTTAAGACAGAAGTTCAATATGTTCAATTATATCCCTGGAGAAACCCTGGAAGCTCAGTTGCAGCGATTTATTGCACTCACTACTGAGATGAGCATAGCTGAGATTTACTTGAATAGATCAGAGATAAACAAAAACCTGCTGAATTCACTTCCGAAGTCGTGGGATATGAATGTGGCTGTCATCAAGAAAACAAAAGATCTCAATCGTCTCAGTCTTGCTGAAAGAATGGCAATCATCAAAGCCTGTGATCTTGATGATATACAACGAGAGATTAATCATGTGAATTCCTACTCGACTGCAAATCTTGGGATTTCTTCAAATAATGCTTTTTCATCCTTCACTTCCTCTCCAAGTCAAGCTTTTGTTTTTCAACAACCTCAGAATCAAACCTTTATCACTCGATCAGTTACACCATTTGTTGGTTCTTCATCTATGTCTCACCCACAAAGTCAATCCTTCGTTGTTCCACAATCTGTTTCCTCCTCCAATACACCAGTTAAGGTCCCTACTCCAAATTCCAAAGAAAACGATGAAAACTTAGCTCTTGCCACTGGACTTTTCAATTGATACAATGCTTTTGTAGCTGGAGAGCTTCCACCTCAACTCACTTTTGCTGATCTGGATCAAATTCATCCAGAGGACATGGAAGAAATGGATATTACCTAGCAGATAGCAATGGCAGTGTTCAGGGCAAAGCAATTTGCTAAGAAGACGAGAAAGAATAATTGGGGAATGAATGCGGATAAGAAGGTAGGGTTTAACAATGGAAAGTTGCGTTGCTACAATTGTCACGAGTCGGGTCACTTTGCTCGTGAGTGTCCTAAATTAGACAGAAGGGTCAATAGTGATCGAACAATGGTTCCATTGGGAAATAGTCGTGGAAATGTTGTTGCCAACAGTGAGACTGCAAATCCAACAGTGGTTGCTCAGTCCTTTGACTGGGAGAACCAGATTCAGGCACTGAATATTTTAGGACCTGAAAATGCTCATTTGGCTCAAATCAATGATAATCCTGTGGAAGAAGCTGAAGTTGATCATGAAGAAGAGATGATGGAGTTGCAGTTTGCCTTTATGGTATCTTCTACTTTCGAACCTGAAAAGAAAGAGGTAAGTTAGTCTTCTTGTTCTCAAATATGTATTGATAAAGTTAAAAATCTTCTTGAGCATATAGAATTATTACGAAGAGAGAACGAGGACTTGAAATATGAAAGGAATCAACTTAGGAAAGGACAAAAACCCCTGAAGGCTAAATTAGAAGCAAAAACCAAAGATTTTAGAAAACTTCAGGCAGAATATTGCAATAAAAGTGCATGTTATAGATATGTAACTGAACGACTTGCTGAGGCAACTGCTAATCTTGACACATTGAAAAACAAGTTTGAAAATGCAGATTTTAATTTCATAAAATATGATGTGTCAACTGAAGTAGTTGCGTCCATGATAGAGTATAATTTGAAATTCAAAGAAAATCAGCAAAAGGGTTTAGGATATGACAAAGTGCCTCCTCCTTTTAATCACAATTATGACTGAAGAGGAGATAAAAAGAGAGCCATTTCTTAAATATGGATTTGTGTCAGTAGGTAGCATTAATGTTGAAAATACTAATGTTTCTACTTCCTATGCAGATCAATCCCTAAGTCAATCAAAGCAAGAGGCTAAAGGATGTGCTTCTAAAAATGAAAAAGTTTCTGAATTTGTTTCTGTTTCAAATAATAACTCTTTTGTTTCTAATGTTAAAATTAATGATACATCTTATGATTCTCCTGCTTCGGATAATGTTGATTTAAATTTTTGTGACATATTTGATGATTTGTTTGATAATCCTGATGTTCATGTTTCAAGCACATCCACACTACCAATCACACAACTGGATTCACCCTCACCTATCACTCACTCTTATTCTCGCACATGTTCTTGTGGAAAAAGTAAGAGTGTTAGTAAAGAAATCAAATCAGACAAAGGTAGTACCAGTTACAATAATAATAATAATAAGCAGATTTGTTTTTACTGTGGTACTGCCGGTCATATTACTACAAATTGTTCAAATAGAGTATTTCTGCATTTTTTTGTCTCAAAGAGGAGAGAATGAATCTCGAGGAAGGTCTTTAACTAGTAAGTCCTCGAGATCTCGTCCTCGAAATGATGATTGGAAGGCTATTTAAAACAAGAAAAGGGTAGTTTTTCAAAAGAACAAACAAATTTTCAATAACAAAGTCACAAACAGTTTGCCAAAGTCGATCAAGACTAAGTCAAGATCGGTTTCGTCAAAGAGTGGATCTGGATCTTTGACCACTTCTGGTAGAAAATCTAACTACTCAAAGCAAACTGAAAAGAAAAATGCTTTGAAATAACCCGTGATTTTTATGAAACCTAAATACCAATGGGTGCCCAAATTAATTTCCAACCAATCATCTTCATCCTCTGAGAGTGTTTTGAATAATGATTCAAAATCAAAAGGTTCAAAGATAAGTCTAAGATCGTAAAAGGTCAACCCAGGAAAGCAATGACCTGGGTTCCCAAATCTAAATGATCCCGATCATTTGCAGGGACAGTTGCGGAGGAATGTCGTCAGACCTTGGTATGTCGACAATGGCTGCTCCCGACATATGACAGGAGACATATCCCAATTGAACGACATTCATACCTTTAACGGGGGATTCGTTTCCTTTGCGGGCGGAGAAGGGGGAAAATTTTCACAAAGAGGAACTGTGACGAACGGAGTGCTGAGTTTTGAGAACGTCAACTATGCTCCCGATTTAAAGCATAGCTTGTTGAGTGTCTCTCAGATTTGCGACAAGGGTTATTCAATGCATTTTACTGATAAAGAGTGTCTGATCTTAAAGCCAGACATTGTCATCCCGGATGAGTGGATTCTTGTTAAATCAAAGTGGGATGGAAATGCATACATTATAGACATGAATATCAACATTCCTTAGCAAGTCACCTGCCTCTTTTCAAAAGTCTCAGTACAAAATGCTATGTTGTGGCACCGACGACTCGGTCATGCGAACGCTAAGAATCTGAATCGTCTTGCTAAAAATGAAATGGTGTGTGGCCTACCTGTCAGAGACTTTATAACATTTGAAAAGTGTGTGTCATGTGCCCAAGGAAAGCGTCATAGGAAACCACACCTACCAAAACAGATAAATTCAATCAGTCAGGTGCTCCAATTGGTGCACATGGATCTATTTGGTCAGGTCAATGTCCTAAGCATCAATAGGAATTCATATTGTTATGTTGTGATTGATGACTTCTTGCGTTTCACGTGGGTTTTCTTCTTATCCAACAAAGCTTGGGGGATAAAGAAGTTCATCGTAATGATTGAAAACCAAACCAACAACCGAGTGAAGGCGCTCCGTACTGATAATGGAAAATAAGTCAAGAACGCGGTTCTTGATCACTTTTGCGCAGAAAAGGGAATTGTGCGTCAATATAGTTCCATTCACACGCCTCAACAAAACGGTGTTGCTGAACGAAGGAATCGAACGCTGCAATACGTTGCAAGGACGATGTTGTATGACTCCAAATTACCTGTTTTCTTTTGGACTGAGGTGATCAACACCGCTTGTTATGTTTAGAATCATGTTTTGATCAACAAAGCCAAAATGAAGACTCCATACGGAATTCTATATGGTCATAAGCCATATGTCAGCCATTTCCGCGTATTTGGTTGCCCTTCTACCCTTCATTAACTGGAATCCAACCCTAAGTTTAATGCCAAAGCTGATGACGGCTATTTTGTAGGGTATGCTGCTCGCACTGCGTAACGGGTCTACAACAAAATAGCAAAGCAAATTGTAGAATCCTTCGATGTGCGCTGGCTGGAAGAGAATGAAACGGATGCTAGGGTGGGTCCTGATTGGCTATTTGACTACACATCATTGTTCAAATCGTTTATTGTGTGGTCAAATGGTTTATCTGGTTCTACGTCTGGTTCGAAGACTATACTTGAAGATGAATACGAAGAAGTTGTTTACAGACCGCCGATAGTGTCTTCTGCAATTTCTGCGTTGGAATCATCTGTTCCAATTACTTGTCCAGAATCTCCAAGTCAACAAAATGCTCCAGATGCTGATGCTACACCTCTAACTCCTGATGAAAGAGAGTTCATGTCCAAAGATGCTTCCTTTGTTACTCAAACTTTTATGGAACTTCTCTTTCTTGAGCAAATCGCAAATGAGTTTGTGGCAGATCCCGCTAACGAGAACGGTTTGTCTGAAGTGGAACATTCGACAAATGATGGAGCTATTAACATTCACAATCTTCCAGTTTCACTCAATGACATCATCTAGGATATACCTTCACGCATTCAACGCGATCATCCGATCAAGAATGTCATTGGCCAGCTAGGTGACGGGGTTAGAACAAGAAGCCAGAGTGGAGATGTTAATCAATGCCTATATTCATGCTTTATTTCTCAAATAGAGCCAAAGAACGTTTAAATGGCTTTGAATGAGCCCAGATGGGTAGATGTTATGCACGAAGAGTTAAATCAATTTGAAAAACTCGGGGTTTGGACATTGGTTGAACTTCCTAACGGAAAAAAATCTCTTGACACACGCTGGGTATACCACAATAAGCAAGATGATTTCAGAGTCATAGTGCGCAACAAGGCAAGATTGGTGGTTCGTGGGTTTAGACAGAGCAAAAGTCTTGACTACACTAAGGTTTATGTTTCAGTGGCTCGCTTGGAGGCTATCCATATCTTCCTTGCATATGCATCCTTCATCAACTTCACTGTTTATCAGATGGACGTCAAGACATCCTTCTTGTATGGCAAAGTGAAGGAAGAAATCTATGTTGATCAACGTCCTGGGTTTATTAACTCGAAGTTTCGCAATCATGTCTATAAGTTGAACAAGGCATTGTATGGGTTACACCAAGCTCCTCAAGCATGGTATGCAACTCTCTCAGAGCACTTGCTCGAACATGGATATTCTCATGGCACTATCGATCAAACCTTGTTCATCAAGCATGTGGGTAATGATCAGATTCTAGTCCAGATACATGTTGATGACATTATTTTCTGGTCTACAAGTCCATAGCTATGCAAAGAGTTCGAAGGAGTGATGAAAAAGAGGTTCGAGATGAGTTCTCTAGGCAAAATGACCATGTTTTTGGGGCTTCAGGTCCAACAAAGATCAACCGGAATCCTGCTCCATCAAGCAAAGTATGTGGAGGATATACTTGAGAAGTTTGGGTTTCAAGATGCAAAACCTGCCTTGACGCCAATGGCTAAGAGACCCTAGCTGACTCCATATACTGATGGCGAATCCGTAGATCCAACTCACTACAGATCAATGATCGATTCGTTGATGTACCTGACTGCAAGCCGTCCATACATCTTATTTGTAGTTTGTCAATGCACATGCTATCAGGCTAATCCTAAACTTTCACATCTTATTGTTGTCAAAAGAATCTTCCGAAACCTCAAAGGCGGCCCAAATTAGGGCATTTGGTATCCGAAAAATTCTGAATTTGGTTTATATGCATTTGCTGACAGTAATTATGGAGGCTGTGAGCTTGACAGGAAATCTACATCAGGAGGGTGTTAATTCCTTGGTGACCGGCTAGTGTCTTGGTAGTGTAAGAAATAGCACACAGTCTCAACCTCAATACCAGAAGCAGAATATGTTGTTGCCTCTGCTTGTTGCTCTCAATTTATATGGATCCAACATCAGCTGTTGGATTACGGCTTGAAGAATTTAGAAACCCCTATATTTTGTGATAATGAGGCTGCAATTCAGATCACTGAAAATCCAGTCCAGCACTCGAAAACCAAGCACATTGACATCAAAATTCATTTCATCAGGGATTGTTATGAGTGTTCCCTTATTCGGCTGGAACAGGTTCCAATTGCAAATAATGTGGCAGATCTGTGCACAAATCCGTTTAACAAAGCTCGATTCGATGTGCTTGTGAGCTTTTTGAAAATGATACGTTTTGAGGATTAATTTTTGTTTTAGGTTAGTTTAAATTTGTGCATTTTAATTTCATTCTCACCCATGCACAAATTTAGGGGGAGAAATAAATAAAAATTAAAAAATTAAAAAATCCAAAAACATTATAAATTCAGAAAATGAAAAAAAAATGTTTTTAATTAAAATGCTGATAGTTCTTCTCTGTAGGAGATATGTTGGGAAGTGATATATTCATGTGATAACAGACAATCTAAATCTGTGTAAGGTGCCTAAGTCGAATTGTCTGAGATCTGTGTTTAATGCGTTGGTAGGCACGAAATGTTTTTCAAAATGGACTTGACTAGGATCAGATGAACTTAAGAAATTTAGAGACTTGACAAATCAATGACCTAGATAGCTCCATTTAGCTTAACAATATGATGCTTGGGTAGGTTGAGCAGAAAGATATACATGAGAATCTGCGGATACATTAATTGATCTGTATCTAGAACTGTGGATTAACTTTTCCTGGATGTGCGGACTTCGTCTTTAATTTCGGTATTGACGGGACAACTGGGGAATTCGGATAAATTAGGTCTGTAGAAAATCATTTTCTTTCTTTCTATCTATTAGTCATATGTTGCTTCCTCTGCTGATTGGAAGAGATCCGACCTATAATGCTACATATGCAACTCTGTCTCTCTGCATCTTCTTCTATGCTATTCTTCCTACCTGTTAGTCATATACTGTCTCCTTTGCGTGATTAACAATCCGACCTAGTACACAGCATATGTGACTTTCTACTTCTAAATCCCTCTCTAAACTCTAGTTAGTCATATGCTTCACTCTCTGTGTGATTGGAAGAAATTCGACCTGAGTGTACAACGTATTCATTCTAAATCTATTTTCTTCCTTAATGATTGTGTGCTCATATGAAGTAAGGAGTATTCTGGAAGTCCCTAATTATTGGGGCATATCAAGAAGCAGGAAACACGTTCTAAATACAATTATAATTGAACATTTATTGGTTGTCTGTAGATCTTGCTGCTCAATTTAGGTGGACAACAATATCGTTGGTCGTCATCAGATGAATGGTCCTTAGGAATTTCATATACTTATATGAGGTCACAAAATGGCTTGTCATTTATAGTATGTCCAAATTTGGTCAAAATCTTACACACTTAACTGAATCACCATACCTACGATTGACCAGATTTTTTTTTCATGGAGGGCGAGGTATTGATAAGTGGATTAAGGCTGCCTAATAACTTTCATCCCAACATCACAAATAGTTATTAGCGCTAGCTTTAATGATAATCACTTATTTTTAATTTTAATTTTAATTTTATTTTTTTATTTTCTTTTCATATCTTATTTTTTTATTTTTATTTTTATTTTTACTTTTAGTCCTCGAAAAATGCATCATGATCAAAAATCTTTTGGGCTGATTGGGTTTGAGTTGGTCCAGAGGTATATAAAGAGAGTGTGTGCCCGGACACTCCTGTCCTTCCATTTCTCTAAGTACGACCGCACACTCCCATCAGATTCTCTCTCTCTCTCTCTCTAAAAGCCTAAAATTTCGATCTTTTTCTAGAAATTCATCACTCAATCGCGAAGGTATCATCGAATCGACCCTTGAAATGGAACTATTGAGCTAAATCGACTGAAACTCCTTGGTTATAATCGTTTTTCAGCATAAATGGTCCGTGTACGGCCGCACACCCATGTATGGTCGCACACGTGTGTACGATCGTACACTCGGTGTACGGTTGCACACTACGTGTACGGCTGGACTTCTGAGTGTACGACTATACACCCCATTTTTTCCTTAAAATTTGAAATTTAACCAATTAAAAAACCTTACTCAATTTATTTTTTTGATGAATTCTCTTGTGTTTTTCTCAGCTCAACATGGTAGATCTTGAATTCGCTAAAGTTCACAATTTGGCTGTTTACCTTGCTGATCCTCCAGAGGCTCACTCTGAGTTTCAATTCATAGTGAATGGCCTAAGAAGATGTTGCCTGTTCTCTGCTCCTACAACGTGTCTGATCATTTATCAGAAATTGGTCAAGGAATTCTGGAGCAACGCTGTAGTGAAGAAGGACAACAAGGGTGCCTAGTTTCTTGAGGCTTCTGTACGTGGAAAGATAGTCCTGGTTACCGAGGAAATTATTCGAGAAACCCTATGGATCGATGACAAGCCCAAATTCCCAATGGAGATTGAGTTGGATAGGGCTCAAGAGATTCTAAACCAAATGGGATATGAAGGATTATTTCCTCTAACTCTCAAGAAGCTTTTGCATCCGTGCTGTAAATATTTAGCTCATGTGTTTGTGAGCTGTATCTCTGGCCGGAAGTGAGGAGCTAACGAAATATCCTTGGTCAACACCGGTGCAATTGCTACCTTAGCATCCGAATCAGAGTTCAACTTCTCAAGGCTCATTCTTCATGAGATGATTTTGAACATTAAAGGTAACAAGAGGGATAAGTTCTTCATGTACCCGAGATTTCTTCAAATCATATTCAATATCAAGCACCCTGAAATTAAAAGAGGAGAAGAGACTCTAGATCTCAAGTCAATTGGCTCAAGTGATTTTGGGTTAATGAAGCATAATTAAACAGGGAAAGTTAACTTTGAAGGAAAATTTCCCCTGATCAAGTTTGGAATCTTTGCTGAGGAGAGTGCAATCTGAATCCGCAAATCTTTCTAGCCCCGCAGAAACTGAAGAGATTATCATTTTGCCTCTGAACATGAAAATGAAGAAGGTCATGTTTCTCCTGTTGCAATCGTGGCAGAAGAGCATGACGAACGGCAGAATGTGGAAATTCATAGCAACCTTGATAAGGAGGTCAATGATTAAGAAAATGAGGGTGATGATGATTTTCTAAGTCAAATGGATTTCTCTAATTTTGAAAACGAAGAAATCCCACTCAATCTTAACCTTAATCATGACGAACTAGATCCAAGCCCAACATTCTTTGACAGCTTCTTTTTCAATGACAATGAAGTTGCTCACACAACAACTGAGTCTAAGGGTGCTGATGACGTTTTGAAAGTAATGCCTCCAACTCAAGAGTGATGGTAGAATCTTTAAGCCATAAGGATGCGGTTTTAGAGATTCCTCCCTCTGATGACGCTATTCCTTCATTTTTTCCATCCTCTAATGATCCGAAACAGACACAGACCTCTCTGCCTCCGGTGAAAAAAGGGCTTCCTGATCCGAGGCGGGGAGTGCTTATTCAAGATCAAGCACCTCCAGATCCATCCACTGTCATCACCACAACTGTTACTGCACCACACGAAGAAGGCCCAAGCACCACTTTTGAAACAAGCAGATCATCTGCTATCCCAGAATACTCCCTATCAAGGCCTTCGCTAGATTAAGCCTCCATCAGGCTACCAAGGCACTTGGCTCAAAATATTTATGAACCTTCCTCACGTGGAAAAGGAATATCTTTCAAGGAAGGTCGTTCAGGGGATGGTGATTTTGAGAAGTCCCCTCTCAAAGAAGAAATTGGCATTTTAAAACAACAAAACATTGAGAAGGACATCCTAATTGGAAAGCATGATGTTAGGATTGTTGAGCTTGAGGAAGATAATGCCTTGAAGTCAAAGCAAATCTGTGAGCTTCAGACCAATCTTGGATCCCTAACTGCCTTTTATTTTAGCCTGAAGAATAAACTCTTTGAAGCCTTTGGAGATAAGTTTCAGTCTTTATTTCAACCTGTAAATGCCATCCCACATATCAAAATCAAACATGGCCAAAGAACAGTCACTGCTGAGAAGAAGGAAGACTTGCTTTTCTTGAAAAGTTCAAATGAGAATCGCAAAACAGATGAACCTCAACTCACAGTGACTGATCTTATAAGGAGAAAATTTGGTGATGAATATGGTGATCGTACAGGGATCAGGATGTGGGGTTATGATCCTGAGCTTAAGTTGTGGGCGGTTAAGAGGAATTATGGAAATACAGAATACTATAGAAGCATACATGACTTCAACTCATGGACGGAAGTTGATCTCTCCGAACTCTCTAGAGCTCCCTTCCACAATCCGTCTCAAAACCCTAGTGTTTTCAAATTCAAGCAGTTTTTGGATAAATAGGTCAAGGATAACTTTCCTTCGATGAAGACTGCAAAAGCGTTGGTCAGAAAAGACAAACATGTCCTTGATCGTGACACCAACCAACCAATGAAGATCATGTTATAGCCCGCTACTAATCAAGTGAAGGATATTCCTATCCCACAACACTTCCATGAAGGATATCTTGATAACATGGAATTTTGGGCCTATGATGATGAAACTGCAACCGCTGCCATCAAGTTCAAAAATAGAGAAGAGGTTCTGAGGCTTATTTGTGCTAAGGATCTCCTTAGATTCAGAGAGAGAGACATTCATACCCTGGCTCGTCACCAAATCATATGCAGAAAGGAGGTCATGGAGGCTGCCGCTAAGGAATTCACAGGAATGGTTGCCACGATCATTAATGAAAAGCTTTGGATGGGATCCATGGGAAAATCTGACCTGAAGTTGTTCGAGAAACCAAGTCTTTGAAGACCACGCTCAAGCTAACCACAAACCAAGGGGAGATTGATATGTCATTATATTATGGTTTGGGCTAGGCATCTATCTTGTAATTAGTCTTGTTAGGGTTTGGGTGTTAGTAGTGGTTGTTGTAATTGTTGTATGGCTGTGTGTGTCCGTAGACCCTGTGTGCGGCCGCACACGTATGTGTGGCTGTACACCGGTATGTTGCTGAGGTGATATAAATAGTAGGTGTTTGTGTCAGTGTCAGGTGACATATGTGCGTGTTTCCCAAGGTGTATTTGACAATTATGTGATATAGATGTGTGCATGCTTGGTTTGATTATTCTTCTACTCACTTCTACACTCTGAATTGTTTGCAATATCATTTGACCACTGATTAAGATCCTAAATTTAGGAACTTACAATTTGCCAGTTCATGAAGCTGCGTTTGCTTTTGTGGTGATGGTGTGAGGTAAAGGTTGATTGGTTGAAGATGAATGGTGTAATGGTGGGAGGAATCAATTAGAGCTCTAAAGTTTTGGAGAAATCGTAAAGATTAAGCATTCATGTTAACCATGCTTCATAAAACATGACAACCTTTTCTTCGTTTATTCCTTTTGGTCTCACAAACCATTAGACTTGTCTATAAAGGTGGTTGGCTAAGCCTTTTAAAACAACTTATTACCATATTAGAGATTTCATACCGCTATGAGTTAAAAAAAGTGTTTGGATTAAAATGGTTTATTACGGTGGAGAACCTATCATAAGTCATTTTTTCATAAGTTACCTCATATTTACTTATTAGCTTATAACCTAATAAGCGAATAAATTATAAGCTAATAAGCAATATGTTTTTTTTTTGCCAAACACTCCCTAAAACCCCTTTTTCTTGATTTTATCCTTTTCCTTTGTGACAAATCATGCGTGGGGAATCTGGCTTCTACATTTTTTCAATGCTTAAATTGTATTTAAGTTTAGAATGTTGTTCAAAGCAATGCCTTTGGGTTTTATCTAGTTCAAGAGACGTTGTCATAAAACCCTTTTTCTTGATTTTATCCTTTTTCTGTATCACAAATCTCACGTGGGGAATCTATGTTCTATATTTTGTCAATGCTTGAATTGAATGTTGGTTTAGAATGTGTTAGAAATTGGGTAGGGTTTATATTGATATCTGGATACCCTTTGGATCGTGTAAACACTTTCCAAACTCATATTTCTACCCTATGTCCGGGTTACAAGATATTCAATCTAGGATAACCTCAAAGTGACACTTACGATTCTATGCATAGAAAACGTAAGCCAAATTGCTAGATAATTCTAAGTTCATATGAAAAAAATGAGTGCTAAAAAGGTTATTCCTTGCAAAGAGGAGAGCCGTTTATAAAGAAAATGAGATGTAGGGTTTCTTTTAGGGTTGGCTGTCATCAGTTTCTTTGGAAACAAATCTAGGAAATCTGGAATTATTGAGGAAATCAATGGTTTTGAAAACTGATGATCTTAGCTAGGTGCTCTACCCTTGGACCCCACTAGGGGCATTGCCCCTAAACCCCACCAAATGGGCGCTGCCCCTTTAGAAACACCGAATTCGGGGGCGCTGCCCCCCGAACCCCGACTTTTCATCGATCCGACTTCTAATTCGATCTTATACAACGTGCACTCCGCACATACCCCAACATATATGAGAGTGCAAATTATGTAGTCTCTTAGCTTGCATGTAAATTGCAATTACTCAAAATGTGTTGATAACACTGAAATCACTAACATAATGTTATTCAAAGCAATGCCTTTGGGTTTTTATCTAGTTCAAGAGATGTAGTCATAGTTGAAAATTGAAGGACATGTAACTTTCAAGATAATGTTCATTATTCAATATGATTTTCATTGTTCGAGGTAATATCTATATTAATTACAACATTTTTATAGATATAATAAGTTTAATATAATTTAAAAATTGAATACATAACGTTAAAACAAAAAAGTATTTAATTTTTAAGATATAATAATTTTAATATAATTTAAAAATTGAATACATAACGTTAAAACAAAAAAGTATTTAATTTTTAACGTAAAAATCCACATAGATATTTATGTAGCACATATAGAATGAGGGTATAAATGTAAATTAGATCAATACCATATATACCAAGAGGTGGTAATGAGAATGTAAGGGTCAAATCTATATCGACACAAATAAGTTGCTTAATATATTTTTATGTAAAATTTGATATCGGTAAGTAAACAATAAAAAGTAAAAAAAAAAAAAAATGGTTTTGTTATTCATTTAAATTAGATTATGATCCGAGGGAAACACGCGGAACATATGAAAAAATACATATAAATTTATAAAAATACAACACAATAAAAAAATAAGATAAAGTAACATAAAGAGACTTTGTGTTATTGATTATATTGAAATGACTAAAAAAATAAAACGAAATGTCGGATTATCTAGGTTACAACCTGTGGAAACCATAGATAAATGATGAATAACGAGAACAAAGTAGTTGTCAAAAAATTTGCACAAGTGTAGAATTTGCTAACATATACCAACAGTGTATATAAAATCACTATAGCAATGACAGTGAATTATATATGAAAGGTGAAAGTTTGTGAATGATTCCAAACTTTGTAAAGTTTCTGCTTTTACTGTTTATAGTATGACAAGGTTAAACAAAACCTGATTTGATGGAATAAAAGATGATAGAACAAAAACCATCAACCCAGGTTTTAGGTCGTGAAAATCACTAGATTTCTGGTTGAAAAATATTAATAACAAAGTCTGGATGACTAAATGGCTTAAAGATGTAGAGGGCGACCTTGGACATTCAAAGTTCAAGCTCTTCAATTAAGAAAAAGCTTTATGTATTGTTTCAAAATAAAATGATTTATTAAGAAAAAACATAACTTTTTTAAAAATTAGAATGAAAAATAAAATTTTGATGCTATATTTCACAATCAAAATGGAAGTACGTTGTTATATCTTGCATTTAGCCTTCATCGGCCAAGATACAACCAATAGTAATGTATTTTTATCTCTTTGTGTAATTATATAATTTAAGTTTCATTTGTAGTTGTTTAATTTTACATTTTCCAGGGAAGAAAATAGTTAAGGGCACATTTAGAAATGTGATGATGAATTATTTATCAATAAAATGCAAAAATAGGTAGAGGTGGGGACTATAGTGAGTGGGGTATGATTCAAGAATAAAAGAGGGTTTTCGGTTTAGAGGAACAAACTTTGTTTCTATTTATTGAATGAAAACATGTGGACAAAGTTTAAAAAAGATCCATATTATGTACCATAATTTTCATTCATGTGCTAGCTATTATATGTGTAATGAAAGAAAACTCATTCATTTCATATGTGTATATTTTTTATAATAACAATTAATAATGTCAATACTCATTCATTTCATATGTACATTATGGAAAAATAAAATGATTACGAAGATATATCATGTTGATTTGCAAACATATAGGATGATCAATGCATAAATGAGGGTTTGAAAAATTAAACATTTCATAAAACCCAAAAGGTAGTTAAATGATCAGAATTCTAACCAAAAAATGAATAATATGAATCAAAGACATCAAAAACAAAACTAAATAACCAAATGGTATGTAAACATAATTTAAAATCAATAGTACTCAAGTCACCCAACTACTAAAAAAAATTATTAAAATCATATATTATTTTTCTTACTTTGAAATTAACAATTTTAGCTTGCCGTCTACATAAGTACGATCTGCCGATAAAACGTTAAAGGAATCAGATTCTGGTGCCTACATTAATAGTACACAAAAATATGTTAAATGATCAACTGAAATATAAAAAAAACGAAATTTAATAAGTGTAGTCTTTGTAGTATTCTTCGTAAAAGAATGTCACCTGATCAATGTTATTTTTTTTTTAATTTCAACAATGATTATGTTATTAGCAGTGAACTTTGAGAATGCATAACCATCAACTTTGTTATTCAAATTATCATGTGAAATTTGAATTTTGAACGCCGACTTTTTATCCAAAAGGACATTTAAAGTAGATGGATACATCTCCATATTACCCTCTTAAAAATAAAAAATGAATGGTTATAAAAACAAATACACAAAAAGTAATGATTAGTTTTATGTAAATGAAGTTAATATCGATAACCTCATTAAACTTTTGAAGCAACTCTTATGTGGTTTTTTCATAAGTTTCTTTGCATCACGATCAAATAACGAGGTTTGTAGGGTGAAACTTGTCGTGAAAAAGTGCAATGTGACGTTGCTTGCTTTTAAAACAAACCACCAGGTCTATTTATGTTACCTAATAAACCAAAGGGTAATTTTGGTATTATTATTAAATATAGGGTGGTTTTTGCTAAAACAATTAATTCTAGGGATTGATTTTGCTAAAATCAATCACAAGAGACTCATCATATAATAAATTTCCAAAACAGGGACTGAAAATGCACATTTTAAGCCTAGGTTGAAGTTTTAGGACTCATCTTGTTAAGATTTTCAATGGGAGGGATTGTTTATGATAAATATAAAAGGGAGTTTGGGTTTAGATGATGATCTACTTCAATGGAGGGCCAAATTCGTAGAACCAACAAACTTAGGGGTTAGATTTAGGGGGTGTTTGGCTTAGCTTTTTAGAGGCCAAAAGTCATTTTCCAAAAAGTTACAAAAAGTCAGGTTTTCCTGACTTTTCCAAAAAAGTTGATTTTTCTTTTATCCAAAATCCAAAAGTTGCTTTTAAAAGGCTTTTGCCAAACATCTTTTAGCTTTGATCTTTTCCTAAAAGGACTTTTGGCATATGAAAAGCTAAACCAAACACCCCCTTAATTATTTTTTAATCAACACTGCACAGTTTTATCTCTTCGCTTATGAACGTGATTTACAGCTTGGTGGAATGGAAACGAGACCCATCTACTGGTTCTCTTGGCCTCGGTTGATCGTAAGAAATGAAACACGAAAGATGGTGATAACGAAGGACTTACATTAGCAGAAGATTTCTTGGAGGCAACAGGTGCTGGCTGTGGGTGGCATTGTGCGGCAAGGATTTGCTCTAGTGGCCTTCTGTTGCTTTGGCCTTTCTTATCTTCGACGGGAAAGACGATAGGAGGGAGGGAGAAGCCATAATAGGTGGTTGGACGAGGTGGTTGGTCGGAGTCCTACAACAACGATATAATGGTGGGTTATGACAAGAAGGATGCGGAGGGACTACCACCATCGGTTGTAGGGGTCCTCTTCACCGGTGAAGTGAAAAATGGGGGAGAGTGACGAGAGCAGGTTGTGTTGGGTGGTGCCTAGCAGCCCTCTCCATTCAGTGTCAAAAAGGGAGAACCATAGTGCTTCTCGGTAGTTACACAACATCAATAGTAGGGTGGCGATGGTGGTTTCCGGTTAGGAAGAAGGTGATGGTAGTGGTGATGCTATGGTGTGGTAGAATGAGGAGGTTATGTCCTCTTCTAAAGCCACAAAATTAACTCGCAAGGAGGTGTGGTGGTGTTGTTTGTGAATGGATCCTAGAAGAACAAGACACCTTCATTCTTTCATGGTGTAAGTCCCTTGAGCCAAGATTTGAATGTAATATCCTATATGTCTTCTTTAGTACTTTGACTTTGAAAGTCTTATAGATAGTACATAAAAGAGATAGGAGAGAGAGAGCAGGAGAGAGAGAGAGAGAAAAAAAAAGAGAGAGAGAGAGAGAGAGAGAGAGAGGGAGGGAGAGAGAGAGAGAGAGAGTATGATCATGTGAGAGGGAGAAAAGTTGGACATTTTTAAGCCCTAAAATTAGTTTAATATCCAAAGTGCAACAAATCATTAAATCCCTAATATGCCTTAAAACAGTTCTCGTTTCGCGTGTCCAGTTTTCGAAGTCGAGTAAATTTTCCTAAGGCGGCAAATGGTAGAATTTAATTCAAGGATAATAAAAACCCAAACGGATAAATTTTTTGAGTTGTAGAACTCCGGGAAATTGTGTTTAAAGTTTCGTGTCTAATAGGCAAGGTTCTAAATAACGTAAGGCGTGACTCGGCGGCAATGTCAAGCCTCAAGCTTTTTCGAGCCTTGGCGAGTCATTACGTTTGTAAGGCGTGACTTAAGGCGGCAATTTTCTATATAATTAATATTTTTATATGTATTTTCAACCATTATTCATTTTTATACACATATATAAGTTAACGCGGCATTTTGGCAAGCCTTGAAGACATGGCGCGCCATGACGAGCTTTATAGAACCTTGCTAATAGGTACGAAACGCCTGATTTTTATGACTTTTACGATTATTTATACTAAAAATAATCCGAGTAGTAAATCGAATATTAGACCATAGTTTGAGTCCAAAAATGCTCTCAAAATTTCCATCTGTGGTGTACAACTGCCTCAATGGATTAAAACAATTTATGCCGATCACCAAAATCAGTGTTATAACTGTTCAGTTTCCTAAAATAGTTGTAACATTTGCATACAAACTCCGATTTGGGCATTCTTTATATTTTCAAACTCAGGTAAACATGAACTACGACACTAGAGTATTTTCTTTACTCATAGATGCTAAATTCAAAATTTCAGTTTTTTAGACGTTAACTAGGGCTACAGTCTATGATTTACGTCTCGGTTTAGATTTTCCACAATAGGAAGTAAAATACCATTTCATATCTTATTGTAATTAAAATGAAACTACATTTTCAGGGTGAAGTGACTATTTACAAATTTAGCCCTAAATTTCGGGATGTCACATTACCTCCTTGTTAGAGGAATTTCCTCCCGAAATTATTTTGTTTCTACTAATGTTTTGCTCCGCTAGTGGAGGGAGCACCGCTAAATAGCTATGGGTACTTCTGCTTCATATAGTCTTTGTGCTCCCATGTAAACTCCGGTCCTCTACGAGAGTTCCATCAGACTAATAGTATAGATATGCGACTTTATTTGAGACACTTGATTTCTCTATCCATGATCTGACCGGTCCCTCTACAAAGTGAAGTTTAGTGTTGACCTAGATCTCATCGAGAAGGATGACTAGATTGTCACAAGAGATACACTTCTTAATGTTACACACGTGGAAGGTATCGTGAAGATTGTTGGATTCTTGAGGTACCTTGAGTTTGTAAGCCACTGACCAAACCTTGCTAAAATTTCAAAAGGCCTAATGTGTCGGGGATTTAACTTACGTCGTTTTCCAAAGCTAGTGACATCTTTCCATAGTGTGAATTTTAGTACAAAAAGGTATCATTCTTAGAATTCGCTGGGTTTACGTCTCATGTCAACATAGCTTTTCTGATGACTACATGCGGCCTTTAACCTTTCCTTGATCTCAACAATATTTTTTGTGGTTTCCTAAATGGTTTTGGGGACAATACATAAAGTGACTCCATCATACTTTCTAGCCAGTTGGGTATCTCCAACTTCTGCCCAACATAGTGGAGAACGACATTTGTGTCAGTACATGGCCTAAAACGGGGAGCCTCTATGCTAATGTAATAACTATTGTTATATGAAAACTCAACTAGTGGTAGATGAACGTTATATGAAAACTCGACTAGTGGTAGATGAATATCCCATGCCTTACGAAAGTCTATCACAAAAGCGTGAAGCATGTCTTCCAGAGTTTGTAATATCCTTTCACTATGTCCATCCATTTAAGGATGATACACAATATTCAAGTCTAGTTTTCTCGGTCCAAGATAATAGACACCTGCACTCCGTGTAGTCTTACTATTTCCTTGATGTAGGTCCTAGTGATTTTCTCCATCTTTTCCATTTCTTTGATGGCTAGGAAATGGGCAGAATTGGTTAAACGGTCAACCACTACCCAAATGGTGTCATAGCCACTCGAAGTTTTTGGTAATTTCGTTTTGAAATCCATGGCTATTTGTTCCTATTTCCATTTTGGAATCTATGGATATTGTAACAGTCCTGATGGTTTCTAGTATTCTACTTTGACTTTGGTGCAATTCCTAATGGTTTCTAGTATTCTACTTTGACTTTGGTGCAATTCCTGATGGTTTCTAGTGTTCTACTTTGACTTTGGTGCAAGTCCTGATAGTTTCTAGTATTCTACTTTGACTTTGGCAATCACCGCCTTCAAGTAGGGCCACCAATAAAGCTTCTTAAGATTGAGGTACATCTTTTATCCTACGATATGCATTGAATATCTCATCTTATGAGCTTCACTTTACACTAAGTTCCTGACTTCAACAAACCTCGGGGTCCAAATTCGGTTCATGAAAAATAACGTTTCGTCTTCCTTTACGTCGAACTGCTAGTCCCCTCATTGCAAGGTTTCTTCCATAGTATTTTTAGGTTTAAGAGCATCCAACTGAGCGTCTCGAATTTGGGTGGTGAGATTGGAGTGGATTGTTAGGGTTTAAGCCTTTAAACAAAGTGGTTTTGCTCGTTCCTTCCTACTTAAAGTGTCTGCTACAACATTTGCTTCACCAGGATGACAATGAATTTCGCATTCGTAATCATTTAGATATTTTACCCATCTTCATTGTCGAATGTTGAACTCTTTCTGATCGAAAATGTGTTGAAGGCTTTTGTGGTCAGTGAATACGACATTCTACATTCCATATAGGTAGTGTCTCCAAATCTTTAAGGCAAACACTACTACTTGCAAATCCAAGTCATGGGCCATGTAATTTGTCAAGTTTGGATTAAGTTGTCTGGATGCGTATGCAATGATGTTATCCCTTTGTAACGCCCCAATTCCCAGCTATCGATTTTATATAAGAATTTTCTTGATTTCAAGGTCTACTCGACGAGTTGGTTGCCCTACTCGTCGAGTAGCAGCGGGTTGGTCCACAGGTTTTAGTGACCTACTCACTGAGTCCAAGAAGGGACTCGACGAGTAGGAGCTGGCAGATGAAACCCTAAATTCTGGGGTATTGCACCCTATTTAAAGGATCATTGGCCTCCCCTAACCTCCCCTTTACAGCTCCTTGACACTCTTAAACCCTAAATCACGTGTGTGTGTGTGTGTGTTTCTTTGGTGAGGAAACATTTGGAGAAAACAAGTAAATTGAAGCAAGAACTTGTGGGAATCAAATATCTACTTCAGTTTACACTGTCTTGAAGGTATTAGGCTGTTTCTTTGGCTCATTTCATCTTTAATCTCTTTTGGGTGGGTTTTAGGAAAGGTTTCTTGTGTTTGAGCCAAGATCTGAAGTTGCAACTTCAGATCTGGACTCGCTTTGGCCTCTAGATCCATAAAGTTATCAGCTTTGACAAGTGTCAGCCTTCCCTCAAGTGTGAGACTTCTTTACAAGCTTGGTGTTGTCATTTTAAGACTTTAGAGCTTTGCATGCACGTAAATTTTGCAACTTTATGTGATAAACATGCCTTGGGAAGCTGGATCTACAATTTCGAGCCTTAGCATGGCTTAAAAAACCTTTGTATGGAAGAAGGATTGAGGGGACTCGACGAGTCGCATGGTCGACTCGGCGAGTCCGATGAAGATTGTCTTGGGCTCGGTGAGTCAGATCAGTGACTCGGCGAGTCGACTAGGGTTTTCCAACCTTTGGACACGTATGAACGCGATGAGTTGTAAGGGGAAGACTCAGCGAGTTGGCCAAGGAGTTACAGCCACTGACACTAGGAACTCGACGAGTCACTCAAGTGACTTGGGGAGTTGGCGAGTTATACCAGAAACTTGGCGAGTAGTCGAGGGTACTCGACGAGTTGAGGTCGATATGGACTGTTGACTTTGATAGTTGACTTTGACTTTGACCAAGGTTTGACTATTGGACATCTGTGGTATTTTGGGAAAATATGAGCATGGTGGGGACATTTAGTCTAAAAGGTCATGATGGGTGTTAACTTATTATTTATAGTGTGATAGTGTGGGATTATGGGGAGACAACAGTCAGAGATTTTCAGTACTTCAGCACTACTTGCGAAGTGAGTTATACTCACTATATCAATAGGGTCTAAGGCACCAAGGCCGACCCTTTATGGATTGTATTCGGTTATGCCATAATATGTTTATTGATTACATCCTGGTAGTTCGGATGGTGATATGCTTATGTGTAGTGACCTCGTTTGGTCATTGCCCTGGTTGTAGGATGATGTTATGTTAGTGACCGGTTAGGTCTATATCCCAATTATTGGGATGTTGCTATGATTAGTGATCTGTTAGATTGGTTTGATTGTTATATGATATGAGATAGCGTATGATATTTATGTGCACATGTTTGTTTGATCGACGGTTGGGTTGAGGAGGTCCTGCTTTGTGCTGAAGGCCAACATACCCGGTCAGCGGTCCGGATAGGCTGCAGGCCCTGCGAGGTGGTCCAGTCATGCCGAAGGCTCGAGAGCGGTCCAAATAGGCTGTAGGGCCTCCAAGGCGGTCCAGTAAGGCTGAAGGATCATTATGCATGTTGATTTGTATTCGTAGATGTGATATGATTATGGTTATATGAGATTGGTATTTGGGGGAACTCACTAAGCTTTCGGGGTTACAGTTTCAATTTATTGTTTAGGTACATCAAGGGATCGCAGCAAGGCAAAGGCATAATCGTACAACTCCTCATGATTTGTTTATGTTTCTAGGAAAACCCTGCTATTATACATTTTGAAAACAAAGTTGTAATGATTTTAATTATTTGAAATGTTTTAAAAGTTCAAATTTTTCTTGAAATTTTTGGGTGCTATAAGTTGTTATCAGAGCCTTAGTTTGAGTGAATTGGAGGAGCACTTGTGTGAATCCAGTCTCAAATCAAGGAAAATATTTTGAAAATGATTCTTTTTCAAACGGTTTTCAAAAAAAGTAAAGGAGGATGCAAGGTGTACGATCAGCCTGAGCTAATAAGTAGACCCCAAAATGCTATACAGTTATTTGCTTATGTGATATGTTAGAACAGCATGCTAGTACTAGGCTAGGGATCTTAAAGATTACGTGATAAAAATTGCTTGATAGTATGATGTCTGCTAGCCTAGGGTTTCCTTTATACGAGATTGACGTCATTACTATAGTTGATTAGTGTATGTATCACAGTTGTACATCATTAAGATCTTATAGACCGAGAATGTTTGATTTGGCCTTATGTTCTGTTCTTATTGATTAGGGTTTAGGGTAGGATCGGATATTCGAAAGTATATAGGCTCCAACATTATGTATGATTAGTATACACTAATGTTGCAGGGTTGGTGGATTTTTCATGAATAGGTGGGTTGTGTGAGGCCGATAGGTCAGTTGTGAGTCAGTTAGCCTTCCTCTAGGGGTGAGGTTGAGCGACCACCATGTGAATGTGAATTTTTAGGGTGTTGTGGTCATACTTGTGACAAATATGGGTTGGTGTGGAAGGTAGTATGGGCCCGTACTACCGAAAGAACATGACCCATACGCGTAGCAAGGAAGTCACAACCCCTAGGGTATAGTCGCGAGTTGGTTCCCAGTTATTTATGCGGATTATCTGATATCGTTTGATATGTTTTAGAATGGTGATGACGAGACGCATTGTGACGGGATCCAGATCGGGTTCAGGATCAGGAGACGGAGGCCAAGAGAGGCCAGTAGCACCTGATCCTGTGGTGCAGATGGGGACATATGAGTTAGATGCCAGGATTCTAGAGATCATGCATGATGAGGTTGCCACGTTGTTCCGGGCACAACTACCGGAGATGTTTGGGTCTATTAAGACCACCATGGCCGAGTACTTCGACGAGCGATACACAACCCTTGCGGAGACGGCTGCCACTGCAGCTGCATCGACTGTAACAGTGGAAGGGGGAGGAGGAGGAGGAGCCACTCGGGGATTTCAGTACAGGGACTTCGATAACACGAAGCCCCCTACTTTTGATGGGACGCAGGACCCCATCAAAGGTATGAGGTGGATCTCAGATGTGGAGGGGTGTTTCTTTACCTGCTCGTGTCCTACTGACGAGAACGTCAGGTTTTGCTCTGAATCTGCTAAGCTCCGGGGCCAAGGACTGGTGGAGATTGGCGACTGAGTCGTACACTGATCATCAGAGAGTTGCTGTTACTTGGGAGCAATTCAGGGATATGTTACGCGCCCGATACATTCCACGGGTCGAGCGAGAACGGTTGTCACAGGAGTTTTTGAGTTTAAGACAGGATGGGAAGTCGGTGACGGAGATTACTTACATGTTTACTGAGAGGGTGATGTTATGCCCAAAGTTTGCTTATGAGCATGCTTAGATGACCCGTTATCCGAGCATACTCAAGACTGACATCCGTCAGTTTATGTCTACCTAGTGATGTGATACTCTTCTGGAGTTCCAGCAGGCCGCTAGGCAGTGTGAGTTGGAGATTGAGCTACAGATGAGGAGCAGTGGAAGGCCCCGCCGTAGTCTAAGCCAGCACCAAAGCGATCTAAGACCGCTGATTCTTGGATCGGGGGGCAGCAGATCCGTACTTGTGGAAAGTGCAGAAAGAGTAATTCTGGAGTTTATCGGACGGGTAGTGGGTGCCACAAGTGTGGCAAGGAGGGGCACTATGCTAGGGATTGTCTCCAGAGAGCCCCTGCAGCGGATATGAGGACATGCTATCACTATCATCAGGTTGGTCACGTGAAGACCAATTGTCCACGGCTCGTAGCCAGTCCCGGCGCAGGCTCCAGCGCCAGCTACATTGAGGATACCGGATGGGAGGCTAGTCAAGACAGAGCCTCCGAAGGCTGAGGGGCGTGCCTTCCAGCTAACAGCAGAGTAGGCCAGGACAGCACCGAATGTGGTTGCTGGTATGTTTCTCTCCTTTATTTCATTTATTATAATTGTTCTATGCTTATCTGTTGTACCTGTGAGTAGGTACGTTTTTAGTGAACTCCTTGCCCGCATTGGTTTTATTTGACTCGGGGCGAGTCGGTCCTTCGTATCTCAGTCGTTTAGTAGGGAGTTGAGTGTGCCAGTGGGCAAGTTAGAGTGTCTGTTGCGAGTCTCTATCGCCAATGAACATGGTATTTCTGCTTCTTCGGTCTACCGAGGATGTGAGTTGGAGATTTTCGGAGTAACCTTTCTGATAGACTTGATACTGATCCCCAAGGGGGAGGTGTGCATGATTGTAGGGATGGATTGGCTTAGTCAGTAGGTGGCAGTTCGAACCCCAAGTGGGGAGAACTGATTGTATATGGCGAGGGCACCAGAGTGGGATCAGGGTTTTGTTCAGCTGCCGGAGCTCGACAATATATTCAGCACGGGCGTGCGGGTTATCTAGAGTATGTGGTGGATATGCAGGTCCGGGATCAGATATCGGTTTCAGAGGTTCCAGTGGTTAGGGAGTTTGCCGACGTGTTCCCATAGGAGATGCCAGGGATACCTCTGGAGAGACAGGTCATGTTCCGGATCGACCAGGTGCCGGGTGCGACTCCTATCGCCAAGGCGTCGTACTGGTTGGCGCCACCCGAGATACAGGAGCTGTCTTCACAGGTGCAGGAACTACTGGGCAAACAGTTCATTCGACCTAGAAGTTCTACATGGGGAGCACCGATCTTCTTTGTCAGGAAGAAGGACGGTTCGCACCGAATGTGCATCAATTATAGGGAGTTGAACAAGTTGACAGTGAAAAACCGTTATCCACTCCCTAGGATAGATGATCTCTTTGATCAGTTACAGGTTACATCTTGGATCTCCAAGATCGATTTGAGGTTGGGGTATCATCAGGTCCGGGTCAATGAGGAGGACGTGGAGAAGACCGCATTTAACACTCGCTATGGTCATTATGAGTTCGTGGTGATGCCATTTGGGCTCACCAATACGCCAACATTATTCATGGACCTGATTAATCGGGTATGCAAACCGATGCTTGATCGCTCAGTCATTGTGTTCATTGTTGATATCTTTGTGTATTCCAAGACCCGAGAGCAGCACGAGGAGCGCCTCAGGGAGTTGTTGGGAGTTCTGAGACGAGAACGGTTGTATGCCAAGTTCACGAAGTGTGAGTTTTGGTTGCAAGATGTCCAGTTCCTCGGACATCTCGTTAACCAGGAGGGGATTTTGGTCGACCCGGCCA
This sequence comes from Lactuca serriola, assembly GCF_051521515.1. Lineage (NCBI taxonomy): Eukaryota > Viridiplantae > Streptophyta > Magnoliopsida > Asterales > Asteraceae > Lactuca > Lactuca serriola. The sequence continues at coordinate 297,939,853 of NC_136412.1, forward strand.
AAATCGAGGCAGTCCTGCAGTGGGAGGTGTCGAGGTCTTCTTCGGACAGCAGGAGCTTTCTGGGTTTAGCAGGGTACTACCGGAGGTTTATTTGGGATTTCTCTAAGATTGCAGTACCCTCACTCGTCTAACGAGGAAAGGAGTGGATTTCCGGTGGGGACCGGAGCAGCAAAGGGAGTTTGAGACTCTCCGTCAGTGTTTGTGCGAGGCTCCGGTCTTGACACTCCTGGAGGGAGTGGAGGATTTTTTGGTGCTCTGTGATGCATCCATCACAGGTTTAGGGAAGGTCCTCTTGCAGAGAAGACGGGTGATAGCCTACGCGTCGCGGCAGCTGAAGCTGCATGAAACGAGATATCCTAATCATGATTTGGAGCTGGGAGCGGTGGTGTTCGCTCTCAAGATATGTAGACATTACTTATATGAGGTCCGTTGTACTATATACACCGATCACAAGAGTTTGAGACACGTCATGGATCAGCCAAACCTGAACATGAGGCAGCGCAGGTGGCTGGATGTAGTTAAAGACTACGACTACGAGATCCTTTACAACCGCGATAAAGAAAATGTAGTGGCAGTCGCTTTGAGCCGCAAGACAGCTGGGTCTTCCACCCTAGTAGTGTGTATGAGGATAACGGTCGATTCTCCGCTTATTAGCTTGATCGGGGATGCTCAGGCTGAGGGCATGTGACCAGAGAACTGGAAGTTGGAGAGCATCAAGGGTGAGAACACTCGATTTGTGTAGGATAGCCGAGGATTATTGACCTGATGCAGTCGGGAATGGGTTCCGATGTCTGGTGGGGTCAGACAGACAGTCATGGAGGACACTCTAAGTCTCACTTCTCTATTCACCTGGGGGCCACCAAGATGTACCAAGACCTGAGTTTGAGTTATTGGTGGCCATGTATGAAGTGAGAAATCGCTTGGTATGTCGAGATGTGTTTTCCCTGAAGAATGGTCAAGACCGAGCATCAGAGGCCGCATGGTATGCTGCAGCGTCTAGAGATTCCAATGTGGAATTGTGAATAGATCACAATGGACTTCATTACCAAGTTGTCGAGGATGGAAAAGGGATTTGATGCTATATGGGTCATCGTAAATCGATTGACCAAGAGTACCCATTTCTTGGAAATCCGAGAGAGTTCGTCGGCTGAGAAGTTGGCCGACATGTATATCCGCGAGATCGTGGCTCGCCATGGGGTTCCGGTCTCCATTGGCTCCGACCGGGATGTTAGGTTTACCTCCCATTTCTGGCAGAAGTTCCATGAAGAACTGGGAATGCAGTGGCACTTCGGTACAACATTCCATCCTCAAACAGACGGTCAGAGCGAGCGGACCATTCAGACCCTCGACGATATGTTATGGGCGTGTGTCATTGACTTCGGTGGGAGTTGGGTTTCCTACCTACCACTTGCAGAGTTCACCTACAACTACATCTATCATTCCAGCATTGGCGACCCGCCTTTCGAGCTGTTGTATGGGCGGAGATGTCACACCCCGGTTTGTTGGGGTGAGGTTGGAAAAGGGTGATGGGACGGACGGAAGTAGTCTTGCAGACTACCGAGAAGATTCAGCAGATTAGGCAGCGATTGTAGACCGCTCAGAGTCGATAGAAGAGTTACGCCGACAGACGTCGATCTGAGTTAGAATTTCAGGTGGGTGATATGGTACTCCTGAAGGTCTCAACCTGGAAGTGTGTGATTCGCTTTAGGAAGAGGGGGAAATTGGGTCCCTGTTACATTGGACCGTTCAGGATCATTGACATGATTGGAAAAGTGGCTTATAGGTTTGAGCTACTAGAGGAGCTTAATGAGATCCACAACACTTTCCACGTTTCGCAGTTATGAAAGTGCATTATGCATCAGGAGGCAGTGGTGTCATTGGATAATATTCAGGTCGATGAGCGCCTGAATTACATGGAGAGGCATGTGGCCATATTGGAGAGGAAGATGAAAGTACTACGGAACAAGGAGGTAACATTGGTGAAGGTACAGTGGGAGCATTGGAGGGGTTCCGAGTGGACGTGGGAGCTAGAGGCAGAGATGCGGGAGCACTATCCGGAGCTGTTCATCGCGGCGGACTTCGAGGACGAAGTCTAGTTCAAGTGGGGGATCATTATAACACCCCGATTCTCAGGATTCGATTTTATATAAGAATTTTCTTTATTTCAAGGTCTACTCGAGGAGTTGGTTGCCCTACTCAATGAGTAGCAGCGGGTTGGTCCATGTGTTTTAGTGACCTACTCGCCGAGTCGAAGAAAGGACTCGACGAGTAGGAGCTGGCAGATGAAACCCTAAATTCTGGGGTATTGAACCCTATTTAAAGGATCATTGGCCTCCCCCAGCCTCCGCTTTAAAGCTCCTTGACACTCTTAAACCCTAAATCATGTGTGTGTATTTCTTTGGTGTATTAAAGCTTGGAAGAGGGACCTTGGTGAGTAGCTAAGGGTACTCAACGATTTGAGGTCGACGTGGACTGTTGACCTTGATAGTTGACTTTGACTTTGACGAAGGGTTGCTATTCGACTTCTTGGGTATTTTGGGAAAATATGAGCATGGTGGGGACATTTAGTCTAGAAGTTCATGATGGGTGTTAACTTATTATTTATGGTGTGATAGTGTGAGATTCCGGGGAGACAACAGTCAGAGATTTGCAGTACTTCAGCACTACTTGCAAGGCAAGTTATCTTCACTATATCAATACGGTCTAAGGCACCAAGGCTGACCCTTTATGGATTGTATTCGGTTATGGAATGATATGTTTATTAATTACATCCTCGTAGTTAGGATGGTGATATGCTTATGTGTAGTGACCTGGTTAGGTTATTGCCCTGGTTATAGGATGATGTTATATTAGTGATCGGTTAGGTCTATATCCCGGTTACTGGGATGTTGCTATCATTAGTGATCTGTTAGATTGGTTTGACTGTTATATGATATGAGCTAGCGTATGATATTTATGTGCACATGTTTATTGGGGTTTGGGTTGAGGCGGTCCTGCTTTGTGCTGAAGGCCAACATACCCGGTGAGCCGTCCAGATAGGTTGTAGGCCCTGTGAGGCGGTCCAGTCATGTCGAAGGCTTGGGAGCACTGCAGATAGGCTGTAGGCCCTGCGAGGCGGTCAAGTCAGGCTGAAGGCTCATTATGCATGTTGATTTGTATCTGTGGATGTGATATGATTATGGTTATATGAGATTGGTATTTGGCGGGAACTCACTAAGCTTTCGAGCTTACAGTTTCAGTTTATTGTTTCAGGTACATCAGGGGATCGCGGCAAAGTGAAGGCATGATCTTACACCTACTCATGATTTGTTTATGTTTCTGGGAAAACTTTGATATTATACATTTTGAAAACAAAGTTGTAATGATTTTAATGGCTTGAAATGTTTTAAAAGTTCAATTTTGTCTTGAAATTTTTGGGTGTCACACTCTTTTCATCAGTATGCATCCTAATCCTTGGGGAGAGGCATCACATAATACTTTAATGACTTCTTTTCCCAATGGGTGAGACCGAACAGTGTACTACACAACAATCGCTTCAACCTTTTAAAGACATACTCTTGACTGTCTCCCAATTCGAATTTCTTGTCTTTTTGAGTTATAGCAGTGAGAGGCTTGGCTATCTTAGAGAAGTTCTCGATGAAACTATGGTAATAACCCGCAAGCCCTAGGAATTGGCGTACTTTAGTTGGCGTTGTTGTTGCTTTCCAATCCCTAATCGCTTCAATCTTCACATGATCAACATGAATCCATTTTCTGCACACCACATGGCTGAGGAAATGCACTTCGTTGATCCAGAACTCACATTTTGAGAACTTTGCATAAAGTTTCTGCATCCTTAGTTGTTCCATAGTAAATTGCAAGTGCTGCCCATGTTCTTCTTTGGTTTGTGAGTATATTAAAATTTCATTGTAAAAGAAGATCACAAATTTGTCCAAATAGGTTTTGCACGTTGGATTCATAAGGTCCATTAATATGGTTGGTGCATTGGTCAACCCGAAGGGCATAACCAGGAACTCATAGTGGTTGTAGCGTGTCCTAAATGTATTCTTCTTGAAATCTGAGTTAATGATAACCAAATCTCAGATTAATATTCGAGTAACAACATGATAATTATTGCATGTCAGATGGTGCCAGGTGATTAGGAGATCCTGAAAAAAATATTAGAGCTCCCCTGCGGTGAGAAGCTTGGCCGGATAAATCCTTTGTCAATTAATTCTTGAAGTTGACTAGATAATTGTTGCATGTTAGATGATGCCAGGTGATTAGGAGATCTTGCCACTGACACTACACCTAGGATTAAGTCAATTCAAAATTCAACCTGTCTGACTGGGGTAGTCTAGGTAGATCCTCCGGAAATACATTTGACTAGTCATAGACTTGTGGAATATATTTGATTTCCTTACCTTTTCCTTTCATATCCACCATGTAGGCCAAGAAAGCAAATAATCTCTTCTGCGTTTTCTTTCCTTCATGCAAGATATGAATCTTAGATTCTTCCCTGATTTATCTCTGTAAATCATAAGAGCTTCATCGTTGGGTAGGGGTAGTTCGACGACTTTCTCATAGCATATAACTTCGGCTTGATGAGGCGATAACAAATCTATTTCGATACTCACATCGAAAGTTCCAGTGGTCATGGGTATTAGGTCGACATGAAAGACGTGGTTATTCAAGGCGAGAAGATAATTGGTAAGTATTTCTAAGGTACTTTCTACTTGGCTGTTTGTCATTTCTACTGTATACACCTCATTATGTTTGTAGGATTTATGGTTTAACATGTTTCTAAACTTATGGTCAATGAAGCTTCTATCGACACCAATGTCAAATAATACAGAAGCATAAATATTATTGATAAGAAACACACCAGTAACCACAGTTGGTTCCCGGAGAGCATCTCCCTCAGTGATTACAAATTCTCTTCCTTTTCCACCCTGATTCTTTAGTTTCGGGCAGCCCTTCTTAAAATGAAATGGTTGATTGCATTCAAAAGAGGTGTGGCTTCCTCCTACAGTAGTGGTTGAGTTCGTTTTGTTTGCTGCCTTTCTAAGGTACGTTGTGATGTGACCTTTCGTGCCATTTTTGTTGCAGGTCATATCCATGAAATTTCCAACATGGTGGAAGTTGCATTTGGTAGAGTGGGGCAGAGTTCCAATGTAGGAAGTGGATGTGGTAGGAGTGTTTATGATTGTGGCATAGATATCCACAAGTTCTTACTTGGGTTTGTAATGCTTGGAGTTCCCTTTTGACTGCCCTTGGAATTTTCGCTTCGTACCCTGATTCTATTTTTCTTGTGGGGCCAAGGTACCCTGACGGATACATTGTTCAGTCAATTGATAGGCCAATGGCTTAGCACTAACAAATGTGGAAGGTCTAGATGTAGTCACCAGAACTTGAACTGGCAAAGCCAATCCCCAAATGTACCTTTAAATCTTCTTATCTTTCGGGGTCACCATTCATGGACAGAGATTTGCAAGGTCGTTAAATCGAGAAGTGTAGGCATACACTTCCAATGCTTTCATGGTGAGATTCTAGTGCTCCTGCTCTAGAGCCTGAACGTCTTGTTGGGGACAGTACTCTATCATCATAATTTGTTTCAGGGGTTTGCAGCCCATGACATAAGCTTCATGGATCCGCATGGACTTAGCATGATTATTCCACTAAGAATCCTAACCCTACCCTTTGGCACAAGCCACCCAACATGAAAGTCTACCATCCTAAGCGAAAAATCAAGTAGGTGATCAGCTCATCAAAATGATCTTGGAGTAAGCATTGATCCTGTGATGCCATGGTCACTCTATGCTTGGCTACATCCAGTTGGCTCTGTATAACTTGAATACAATACTCTAGGGCCCTGACATGGGCACCCATGTCATTCTCCTCAATAAAATTAGCACCCATACTATGATAAAGGGTATGGATGGCTTCTGAATCATCATTCGCCTCCTGCTCGTTCCTTAAACTCGTTGCTCAATCTCTCTAGAGGTGATGCCTGAAGCTCTACCAAACTCCTCTAGACGTCGTCCTCTTCTACGGGGTTACCCTCGAATGGTGCATGTGGTGGAGCTTGGTAAGACTCGCGTCTCTCAAATCATGGAGGACTATCAGTAATCCTCCTTTTTTTAGCATATTGGTGAGCCAAATTAACTCAGGGAGTGAACTTGGTTTCCTTTTCTGATGACCGATAGGTAGAGAAAGGTAAGATAAAGTGTGTAGGGGAGACACTGGAGGAACACTCATCCTCGTAGTCCTCATCAATAAGGGACTCTTTCCATGATGGTGATATGACTGATAACACGATATAGGTGGGGAAGAACGTGGAGTATGGATAGACTCCCCATCTCTAAGCCCATCCTCACCCTCAACTGGGTCATCATCGTCCAACTCATCTGGTATGTCCTCAACTATGCCCTCATCCTTGGACTCTAGAACCTCCGCTGGATCATCTTCATCATCCGAAGGGTCTTCCTCTTCGTCCTCAAGAGTGTATTCCTATTTAATGGGGTCAGTTGGGGCGTCTTTTAGAAAAATATAGGTCCCCGACTAAGTGTATCGGGGCCTCGTGATGATCCTCGTGGTTTCCATTGTGAATCCCATCTTAGTGGTCATCAGTTGTCTGCATCAAGAGGTTGGAAATTTTTTTAGAATGTTAGAGATGAGTTTTAAATGTACAAGTGTTTTAAATTGGGCATAGGGATTCTAAGATACAAGGTATCCGCAACATATTTTAAGAACTTCCTTCAATCTCTAAAACTCTCAACCATTGTAGTCTGTCAAACTCGTCGCTCAAGGATGGTTGTTCACTGGCGCGAACATAAGTAACATAGGCGCGCATTCCAGATTTACTTATGGTATATCTTATGTACGATACTAACCTTAGTTGAGGCGTTAACCTATAGGATTGAGTTGGTAGCTTTAGTTGAAGATATGCCATAATTTTTATTAGGTATTCTCATCGCGAGTCAAAGTATATATATAACTCTTATATATTAGTGTTGGTGAGGGTTGTAGTATTATTAAATTTTGTTTTTTACACCAATACTACCAATTGACGAGAGCCACACAGGAAACACCAGAGGGCAAGTCTATTTTGGCAAATAAGTTGTTCTAAAATCTAGCAACCTAAGTGGCCCTTCACACCGAATTCCCCAAATTGTAGGTAGTCGAGAAGTAGTGTAATTATTAATAATACTTTTATTAGGATCATGTATCTATAGTTGTATTTCCTCTTTCGAGGGTACGAGTTCCCTATACCCAATTTAGCTCGGATACCAATCTGTCACACCCCGACCGAGGCGAGAAAATATGTCAGGCTGTATGACTTACTTCATAAATCAGAAGCAAATTGAATATACATCACAAGTTACAACAATAATAACATAGCAATTACATTCCACTTTAAGGTTTGAATACAAGGTTCATAATAATAATAAGTTCATAAATTTATCTTAACAGATGGGCCGATGTAACAAAAGCTAGATAAAACCAGATTGTACGATATCCATGAACATTCATTCTGCTAAAAGTTAGTTCAATGATCTCCTGAGATTACATGTAGTTTGAGATTCAATATAAAGGTTAGTGAGAGTTACAGGTTTTCTGCTAACCGCAGTAATGGTAATTTAAAAGTCTAAAAAGTATCCCTTTGTAGTTAAAACCATGTTTAATAAAGAGATAAATCATAAGTAAATCCATACTTGAAATGTTTGATAAATAGATAAACCATAAGTAAATCGATACTTAAAATGTTTGATGAAGAGATAAACCCAATCCATGGTTTTTATATAAAGATTTTGACTAATGCGTATCGTAAGTTCTATAACTGAGCTATGTAACTAGCGGCAACACCTTATGATGCTTCAGTGGACGTCATGGATAAACAAAATATAATTATCGCCCGCTTTAATTGATCCGTCGAGGTTTTAACTAGCAATCGTAGGTGGGGTGTCAACCCATATAGATCTATACATACGTATCTCACTCCGAGGATTAACTATTATAGTCGAGAAGGTATACAAAGTGGTTAAGCTTAGGTAAATAATAGTATCTCAATATAAAGGCCATTAACTATGATATACGATAAAGTTCCCTATAAAAGTCGAGTAAGTTTGATGTATCTGTAAAAGATGTATATTACTCGCTTAATGATGTGCACGGAAGTACCCACTAATTTTAAATTTATAACTTAACAAACTTAGACTAACTATGCACTTGTAGGTAGTTTGCCTAATCAGATTACTGTATAGCTTAGGTAAGTTGGGTGTCGGTCACAGGGAACGGTGTTATTAATTAATCTATTCACTACTAAATTAATCTAACTATTAATAATCTAAAAGGGTTTTTTTTTATCTAATTTTTCAAATTTAGATGAACTTAATTCTTTAACAAAAACTCAATCAATAAACAAAACACTTCTGTTAGTTCGAATCCGCTTTCATTCAATGGTTATACATTAGCTATGACGATTACTGTTGGTGACCAATTAAGGAAGTATTAGCAATTTAGTTCTAAATCTACTAATTATTACTCAATCCATGTAAATCTATTTATGTTCATACAATAGTTAACACATAATCAATTATTAAATAAGATTGGAGCCATGAAAGATTGATTAATCAAAAAACAATTACGATCATAATATGAGTTCTCTAACACAGCTTAATTTAATGATTCAATTACTTATCTAAGACTGGTTTGATCTTAGCTCCAATAAACTAGTGTTCACTGTATTATTAGGTATTCAAGTTCATGCAGATTTTTGTTCACTAACTACACAGAACAAGAATTCAAAGCAATAAAATAATTAATTCAAGCATGCTTCGTAAAATCAATCAACACAAGCATATCACCAACAAGTAAAGTTAAGTCTAATGCATTAAAACCATGAGTTCCAGCTTCATCTAGCTAACAGAAGTAGGTAGATTTAGCTGGACATATTAACAGCTAAACAAACAAATACTATAATCAAAAACATATTTAAATGTACCAATCTATAAAGCCAAATTATGAACTTCTCCTTCCTTGGTGTTAAAACCAACTTCCAGAACTTCTTTTTCTCTGAATTTCGTCTCCAGGAATCCTCTTTACCAGCCAAAAGTCTTCTCCAATCGCAATGGAAAAGGATATATATATTTTATGGAAAATCACCGTTCACGTTGTGAGAATTTAAAACTCACATCGTGAACTCGAGGTAATCATGATCGTCAAGGATTCCTTCACCCGGATGCTTATCTTCTAACTTTTTCTACTCACGTCGTGAACCATCAACTGTTCACGTCGTGAGTACATCTTTTTTGGGTGTTTTTCTTGTCTTTCTAGCCTTCAACCTCTAAATTTCCATCCTTTAACGCTTTTAGTCCCTTTCTTCAAAATATCTTCTTTTTGGCTGTAAAATATAATTTACCTTACAAGTATCATTATTCTATGCAAATGACCAAAAAATATATAAAAATGTACTTAAATATTGCCTAAAAATATGTATAAATATGACAATATCACTTAAATAGATAATGTGTTGCATGTATAAATTCCAAGGTATAAGTGTTATAATTCCAACATGTATATTGAACATATGAGTTTGTACATGCATAATATAGGTTTAAGATATTTATAATGTTGATAACATTTATAAACCATTATAACATATGTTTCATAAGTAGATGTACGTTTAAGCATATTTCATAACCGATAAATATGTTTCATAAGTATTCTCCCCCAAAATAATGAAAATGTTAAAAAGGGGTAGTAAGCACTCACCTCCGTAACGTGAACGAGGGTTGTGGGGTAAAAGTTGTCGTGAAAAATTGCTTCATGACGTTCCTTACTCTTAAAATGAACTAACATGCCTATTTATTTTACCAAATAAACCAAAGGGTAATTTTGGTATAAATTATTAAGTACGGGGTGGTTTTTGCTAAAACAGTTAATTCTAGGGATTGATTTTGCTAAATTCAATCACAAGAGAATGATCTTGTAATCTATTTCCAAAACTGGGACTGAAAATGCACATTTTAAGCATATGTTGAAGTTTTAGGACTCATCTTGTTAGGATATTTGAAAGGAGGGACTATTTTTGATTAATTTAAAAGGCTGTTTGGTGTTAAATGATGATTTATTTTAGATGAGGGGCCAAATTGGTAGAACCAGCAAACTTATGTGTTAGATTTAATTATTTTTAATCAACTTTTCACAGTGTCATCTCTTCGCTTATGAACATGATTTACAAGTTGAAGGAATGGAAATGAGAACCATCTGCTATAAAATGGCCACCACATATCTTGATATGTAGCTGTATGCCCAGAGCTAGACTGGAGGAAAGGAATGAAGTAATGTTTTAAGGGATGTCAAGGTGAACATGATTATAAAGGAGGTACCACATATGACAAACATCACCTGAACAGCCCTTATTGTGCTCCTCATGATGATGAATAGTAGCAACGATAGCGCAGTGCATGAACCGATGCAAAGGAGATATGAAGTTGCTCTCCTTCACCAACCTCGACACGTACTCTTTGATGACAAGGTCCCAGACGCTAAAATAATTGTAGTCACTCAGCTGAGTTATCCGACCAAACCTAAAAGAAAAGGTTGAGTCGTCCGACCAAACCCTAACATCCCGGTTGAACTGGACAGTAGAAAGGAACTCTAGAATGAGCTTGCTAGAGATAATCTCCCAGAATCCCAAAACGCGACGCCAGGCGTGACTAACTAAGGTTATGTGACCTGTCTCATCGCTAAGAGATCGTGTGAGAAACGGATCCAGTAGCACCGTCAAACCCAACTCATCTGCAACACACCGGTAGATAAACCACATAATGTTGATCTGCTTAGTCAGCATCTCCAAACCTCTCCTGATATATGACTCTCGATCAGGAAGGGTAGCAAAGAAAGAAAAGATGTGTGTATGTCGGCTAATTGTAAGGAAAAGGCCCAGCTCCCTGCCTCCTGTCCATCATGATACCTGGGAAAAATTAACTTGTAACATTAAGGAGTTAAAACAAAAACATAAAAATTGAAAAATCGGGAAAAAGTACCCCTCACACGTATTTCTTCATGCACGGCGTGCATATGAAGATGCGCCCTAGGCATCTTCATATGTAACACACGCCTCAAGAACACAACAAATAATAGATAGAGATTATGTTACACCCCAAACCAGAACGGCGGAAACGTTCGGGGGCGGAGGACATCATGTTCAGTATCATAACAATGCACAATAGTAAAACAAGCAACAACATCATCTATTGCATTAAAAGTATAAATTATACATGTGTGTTCTGAATGTATTTGTAAGACACTAAAAATATATATATCAAATTAAAAGACGAGTCTTGAAAGTACTCCGTCTTCTCAAAACCTGGCCATCTGTACCTGTCAACTGGTGACCTGAGAATACAAGTTATTTTGAAAGAGTAGGTCAGCATTTAAGCTGGTGAGTTCATAATTATTTTAGTGTCAAAAGTTTGCATTAGTTTCATGAAAATGTTTGTAAGTGTTTGATGTAGATGTTTGTATACCTCTTAGAAAATCCTATATTTTCTACTAAAAATGGAAAGTAGTCTTCTACCAAGGCCCAACTGTTATGTACATCTGTTCTTTTGTAAAGGTGAGTGTTTTCCCAAGTATATGACTATCATTACCATAAAATAGTTTACATTACCTTGAATGTGAGAAGATCAATATATGAATGTAATGGGAAAATAAAGATGTGCAGTAGTATTTTATACAATAACTAATGCAGTACTAACTACCTTAAAACCAATTGTTTAGTTAAGGTAAAATGTGACGAGGTTATAACCATGCTTGATTGACTACTATAAAACACGACGTTCCAAAGACATCGAAATGGTATGACATTTGTCACCCGTAGACCTGCAGGTCCCACTATAGCTAGCAGCAAGGTATAGGATGGTCAATCCCATATAGATATATACACAAACTCATGATCTCCCTCCAGGAGGCTCTGGTTACAAAACGTGACACATCAGTAAAATGCCATGCCATGAAGTAGTGGCTCACATTAATGTTATCATGTTCTTATATTAGTGTAGTATGTTCCTTCTGTTCTAGTATATAATATGTTCCTTGTGTTCTAGTGTATAGTATGTTGCTTCTTGTTCTAGTATTAGTATGTTTGAGCCGACTCATGTATGAACTGACTCTTGTAAGTTTCATTGTTCTAGAAATAGTAAGTAGCAATCCTCTAAACTATACCTATTATAGTTTACTAGTAAGCTTTGTAGTTGAATGATTGATCATGTTTGTACACCTTTTCTAACCAAAGGTATTGAACTTATTGGAAGAAATTTTATATCTACATACATATACATAATATATAACTAAGATTTAAACGACACTCGGACAAACAACCGATACCCCAAGAGTAGCATGGTCCATTTTGGGTTGCATATCACCACGACAATTTGATAGGATGGACTTTTGAGAAGAGCTTATTTATGATTTATTAATATATTATAAGTTCTAATATATTAATATGAAATAATTCGATTTAATTAGTATTGATCAAGAATTAATTTTGAATTAATTTGCTGATCAAAAGAGACTAATTAAATATACGGAGACTAATTAAGTAAATCAATGATTTTTATAATGTGGGCCAATGGTTATTTAGGATAGGCTAAACCAATATGATAGTACATGGATAGTCCATAGAGGTTTAACTAATGGATCCTAAGTAATATGAAAGGTCATGGAGCATTAGGGTTTGCATGGTTGTAACCCTAGCTTTACCACACTATATATAGAGCCCCTAAATCACCAAATCGGCACCCTAATGTTCTATGAGTTCATATAACCCGATTTGTGTGCAATACATTCTCTAAAAAGTCATCCTTGTCTAAGGTGTGTTGTGAACCATTTAAGGCATCACACTTGGGGTGCTAAGTTCTTAAAGGCCAGATACAACAAGTTCTACAAGATATATAAAGATGTAAACTCCTAACTAGTATTTTATGTTGTTTATGTCAATTGTATGCTAGTTGTAGGCTAAATACTTTGGAAACAATATCGCATGTATAATTAGAGAAAACATAGATCCAAAGCATTTAGGGTTGTATGTGCACCATAGGATGTTGTAGTATACTAAAACCCTACAAAAAAACTTCCCTAACCAGATCGAGTTCGTACTTGAAACCCGTGAGCTCTCTACAATGAACTTCATGCTCCCAAAAACCATGCCTTGTGACAAGCAAGACATGTTGCATCAACCGTAAATAAACGGATCGGAAGGCAATACTTGAGAATAACATGGTACTCCATTGAAAACATATGCTGGCCAAGACCATCAATAGGAATATTCATAAGAACATCTTCAGCATATGGTGCCCTTAGACACTCAAAAACTTATTTATGCCTAATAGTCATGTCGAAGTGAACTTTCATGGCTTGGACAATTTTCCTAAAAAGGCACTCGCCAATGAATGTTGGGCTTTTGGAAGGGCAATGTCCTTATTAGTGAAACTACTAAAGTCAAAGCCTGGAATCGAATCATGAAGACAGGCCAAATCATAAACATAATCATAATCCATATCATATATACCGCTATCTCGTAAGATGTGGTCTCGTAACACCCACGATTGAGCTCATGAGGCTACAAAAGCATAGGAGGAAGCCTTTACCGCTGAGTACAGCCCCAAACCACCAAACTTAATTGGTTATGAAGCAAGTCGCCATTGAAATTCCCCAAAGAAAATGAACCCTACAAACCACAATGTCCTCAATCTTCCTATGTAACCTTTTATCAAAATACAAAGTCGCCTCATCGATGTGAACGGGTGAGCCCATCCTCGGGCCAAAGAAAAGTTTGGCAATGCCCATGCAAGATCGAAGGAAAATGAGCTCACATTGGGGGTCATGTAACCGTGGAAGAAGTCACATCAAATTAACAACATTTTCATCTCTCTTCATTGCTAAGCCAATAATACAAATCGCATCAATACTAACAGCTCCCCAATGAAGCTTCACCCCCAATAATGGTCCCCTAATGTTAGTAGGGAATAAGCCTGCATGAAGCTTCCTACCAACACATAAAAGCCAAAATAGTTCAGTTTTTTTAATATTCAGTTCAAGACTCAATATTGGGTTTGTCACCCTAATGATATCCGATAATATGACCATATCCTCTTAATCTCCAATAACGGTTTCATCATCAAGATGCCAAGCATGAAGAAGAAGCTTGTAATTGTCTCTAATATTATGAAAATATAGATTGAATACACGAGAAAAGAGAAATAGTCCCAAAGGATCGTCTTACTGAACTCAAGTAGTGGACCAAATATGTTTATCTCCCAAATACAACTAAAATCATCTGCATATAAAAATTCGGCCCAAAAAGAAATGGAATGGCACCTCATCTCGACCTCATGAAATAAGACAGATCTATCCACCAGATTAAGGAAAGAAAGAAGATAGTGGGGGTGGTTTGGGTGGAATAGGAATGGAGTGGTGGGACTTAACTAATTATCAAACAATTTCTTTAATAAATAACTAAGAAACAAGCATTAAAATTAATTGAAAAATAAATGTATCGGGCAATGTAATCTTTTTACACAAAACACTTAGCACAATATCTCAACTATAATAAATGATGTTTTTTTTTGCCAAATATCACACTCTCATTCAAATTGTCAAATATCATTTTGTGTATATTTTGAATTAATTTCTTTTTTATATGTTATTTTATGGATTTTTTCTATTTTAATAAAATTCAACATAATATTTTAATGTAATAATTACAATAAATGTTGTAATAAATGAATATCAATTTATTAATGGAGGTACCTTTAATTTTAAATTCCTAAAATTAAAGTTCATTAGTTTCTTTTGTTTAATTACTTAAATTATTTGTTTAAATTTAAAAGATAAAAAACATTTTCATTATAATAATTTATTATTTTTCTTATTTTCTTATAAATTCAAAGTTCTCAAATATTTTGATATTTATATTTAGTATTTTTTTTAATTCATATATATATATATATATATATATATATATATATATATATATATATATATATATCTATATATATATATATATCTATATATATATATATATATATATATATATATATATATATATATATATATATATATATATATGAGAGTTCAATTGAGAAAAAAAAAGGTTGAGAATGGGGGAATCATTCTCAGTCACTCATTTATTTTTGCCGCAAAACCCTCCGTCGTACCAGCAGAAATGGGAAAGGAATAGACATGTGTTTTCCAACAAAACATGTTTTCTTAAACTATGTTAATCATTACCTTAATATATACAAAAACATAGTTTTTTCGTTTTTTTTTTTAATTTTTAAGAAGTTATTTTTATCGAAAAATAATTTTAAATATACCAAAATTCATGATTTTTTATTCTCTACAAATAGACATCCATATTGATATAGTTTTAAGATAAAATAATTTTTTTTTTTATATATTTTTAGCTATCGTTGTTCATAAGTGAATAAAAATGAATCAGGTTTTTACTACAATACATTCGTTATTCAGTTATGAATAAAAACTATGATTAATTTTTTGTTTTTTACAGTTGAAGTATCATTCATATATGAATATAGCATATAATAAACATAGTATATTCATATTTAAGTATTAGACGATGCATTCACTTATGAATATTACATAGTATATTCACTTGTGAATATTAGATGATATATTCACTTATGAATATTAGATAATATTTTCATATCTGAATATTACATAGTATTACATGGTATATCACATTTGAATATTACGTAGTATATTCATTTCTGAATATTAGATGATATATTTACTTATGAATATTACACAGTATATTAACATATGAATATTACACAGTATATTCACATATTAATATTACAATGTATTTTCACAAATATATATAACTTTTATATGTTATTCACATATGAATAACATACAGACTTGCATATTTGTTTTTTTGTTTTAATAATCATATACTAAGAAAACATATTCATATATGAATATAACGTGGTAATTTAGTTCATGCATTTCATCAAACAGTTGGAGTGCATACAATTTAACTTTTTTTAAAAATTTTAAAAACATGATATTTTGACTATTTAAATCTTACAAAAGAGTAGATTGATAGAGAATTATATGAAATTTTTCAAAAAAAACAATTTGATATTTTTCTAACCTCAATTTTCAAGTTTTATTTGATAATCGATGTTGAATGAATGATATAAAGTGGATTTTTGTTGATTATCGATGATGTTGATCTAATAACGCTGGAAGTATAATTAATCATAGATGTTGAAGATCTGATCGTATTCAAGCACAATTGAAGGTTGAATTAAACGAACCAAAAACGAATTTTTGTTGTTAACTGTTGAATCGTGTTGATTATTAACGAAGATCGATGATTGATTAACACTGGATGATGTTGATGATGGTTTAATTGAAGAAATCTGGATGATTGTTGAAAGTGTGAGAAGAAATTTGGATGATGAACGATGAATGAGTTTGAACTACAGATACGTATTTGAGATTTAAGGTTGTTATCATATTTACAAGTTTGTCACCGTATTTTTTTATGCTTGAATAAAATGAGTGACTGAGAATAATTCCCCCATTCTCAATCTTTTTTATTTTCTCAATTGAACCTACCTCTCTCTCTCTCTCTCTCTCTCTATATATATATATATATATTACATTGATCTGACAATTTGTATAATAAAGAATCGAAATTATTAAAAAAAAGTTAAACAAAATAAATAAATTATTTGAGACTAGACGGACAATT